>NC_051226.1:34476998-34549498 GCF_015220715.1 Pygocentrus nattereri | reverse complement strand
ATACATTAAAGCAATAAGCCTCAAGATGCCATACATTACAGTGATTTTATCATGGTTAAGAGTGTTATTATTATAAAATTGTAATGCACTACCTCAAATGGCTTATAACATTTATAAAAGAATGAGCAACATATAGCATGATCAAAAAAACACATTCTCAAGTTATTATTAATAATAAACAATTGTTCTTGGAAAACTGCTTAGTTTCTATGAAAATGGACTTTGATTTCTGTGGACTGTAACTGCTATTAGAGCTAAATGTCTACAAACTGCATTGTGAGTGGCAATTATCGGGGTCCAAGCACCATTCACCGATAGTAGGAAAATGTTGGGCAAAATTTGTAGAATGGTCTGTATTATTTTATAATAGATGTGGGATCTCAAAAAATGTAAGATTTTGTACATGCTGATCTTTTGACCTTTGTATGGTAAGCCACAGATTTTTTTTTTAATGTGCAGAAAACAGTACAGTATTCGGACACATATTTACATAACTGTTGAACTCAATGAGTTAAATAATTACAGCGGTCGCACTTTATTATTTTTTCAGACAGCACCAGAATTCCGTATTAAAATCACTGAAAAGGACCCTGTCACAGTGGAGGGGTTGTCCCCTTTTTCACTGCTCATGAGTTTCCAGTTTATATAATTGTGTGAACGCGATGAAATCAAATGAAGGCAAACTAAATAGAACTAAACTAAAATCAGTGTCCATAATTCAGCATTATTTCTTTATGTTTTGCTGACCTTGAGTTGATTGATGTTGGGTTTATTTCCTGTTCAAAGACCAATGCACTAATTTAAGCGTTGTGGTTGGATATTTGCTTTGGTATTGTATTAAGATCTTTGTCAAGTCAAGTAACTTGAGCAAAGTGGACAGACTAATTTCCATCTAATTTGACTGACTGAAGCTTTAAGGCCAAGCTTCTATGTTTAGAGCTCTGCCGAGGACAAATAAGATTGCTGAAGATGGCGAATACCTAAGGCCTTATTCACCCTTAACTTAATCTTGGTGAGGCCTTAATTGATTGGCTGTGACCAGGTGCTAGAGACAAAGCAGCCCCATTTGACCAGCGTCCACATTACTGCACGTCTTTTGTTGTTGAAGAGCACTGGACAGTCCAGATAATCAACATGAGACAATCAATCACATTTTAAGTAATATGATTTAAGGGGAGTCATGAAGGAGTCATCGCAAGTGCAGGGCAAACAGAGATTTGAACCCGCTGGCGATGAAAGCATGCTGGAAATTCCTATTAATTATTTTATAGCTCATTGAAACAAGCAGAGACATGTGGAAAAGACAGATTCTAAATGTTCAATTCATGCTGTATTTGTGTTTATCAAATGGAAGAGGGGATATGCTATTATGATGAATTTGTATAGTTATAGTTTTTGTAATAACTATAGTTATTTTAGTGTGTGCAGTTATGTTTTGTAGATATATCAGCTTTAATAAGGGAAACTGGGGTTGGTCGGCACGGTGTTCATTTCTGAAACAGTAGGAGGAAAAATATAACTTTAAAATACCATCTGTTTTGATTCTCAGTTTCAAAAAGAGCTAAAGTATATCGTTGCTGTCCAATGAAAAATGTATCTCTGTTTTTTGCGATTTTTACTTTTCTCCGTCATTCTTTACATTGTGTGTATATTTCATGATGATTAGACTAATAGAAATGCTATAAAATTGCTGGGAATACAATTTCTCTCCATGAACTTACATTGGAAGTAAAGAAAGTTTATGTCTTCTCCTGTAAAGTTGCTTTTTTGGAGATGCATGTTTTTCTTTGGACAGTGATGATATGCAGACTTTTGAACATGTTGATGTTAACACATCCTCTGCAGAGGACACACTTAAATATGCCATTTTTCCTGAAAATTTAAGTGCACAATTTCTGTTTATTTGCTGAATTAACAAAACATAAAATATTAGAACTTTTGCACAGGCCTCATTTTTTTATTTCAGCAAATTTAGGGTAATTGTGCATTAAAGCATGTTCTGTATAGAGGATGTGTATTTATTTTCAGAACATTCAATGCGACCAATGGTGCCTAAACTTTTGCATACAACTGTATAACGTGTTCATTGTACGGCAATCAGGAAAGCCAATGATAATAAATGCTAGTGTGGAATTTTTGAAGCATTTATCTTCTATTAAGTTGTATTAATTTGTATATATTTCTTGAAAGTAACACTGTGAAACATTTTTGTGCTGCATATTTTTACCCCTAAAGTAAATATTGAGACATTTGAATCCATGTTGACAGTTAGTGTAATGAATAACCATCACTGAATGTTAAACTGAAAAGTTACTTTTAGTTAACTTTTAGTTGTAATTTTAGTAATTACAGCTGGCATTAACAGAGAATTCTGATGTTTTTTCTTCTTTTTTTAATATAAGTCGTCAAGATCAACAAATTTATTCCAAGTGGAATTATCAGAATTGTTCACAGTGGTGGTGATAGAACCACGTGTCCAACTTTAAAAGCTCCCTCACAGAAAGTTATTGTTCGTTCTGAATACGCTGCCTGATGCTTGATACATTGTTTTGTCATAGTTAGATGAGCGAGATACGATGAGATAAGCGAAATTTATTTTGGGGAAATCCAGGGTCATAGTCGAAACGGTCCAGGTTCAAACAGCCAACACGGAGAGAATGTAGATCAGACATGACAAACAGAAACACAGAACCTCAAACAAGAATCAAACACTACAAATAATATATACAGCACATCCAGCACAATCAAACATACAAACAAAGACCAGCAAGAAACTCAGTAAAACACAGGGCTTAAATACAAGGGTTAACAAGGGACAGGCGGAAACACAGCTGGGCACAATCAAGGGCGGAGTCACAAAACAAGGGGCCCAACAAAAAACTAAAAAAAAAGAAGCACATGGACAGGACTGGAAAGTAAACACAACACGAGCACATGGACAGGACAGGGAGGGGCCAGTCGTGACAGAGCGGTCCATGTATGGTGTTATAAGGCAAGATAAGGCATTATGTGTTGTAAGGCACTATGTTACCATAATCAATATTACATATAAAAACATGTAGGCTTACTGGTGGTTTTGAATAGTAAATAAAATGTCTATATTTGCATTGTAGATATTGTGACCACTGTTTCCTATCACCATTATAAAGAAGCCAGTAAGTTTCTCTACAGTGAACCACTTTGCACGAAACCTCTCTGAATGACTTTGTTTACATCTCAACCACTGATTTATATAGGAATTTTACATAATAGTTGACTGATCAGAGCTCTGTGACAGAAAAAAGTGGTTGGATTTTTATTATTTCCGAATATTCTTATTATAAAAAGTATTGATTTTTTCCCAGCTTTGTATATTACACTCAAGACGTCTGATCTTCAGCTCCAGATAAACATAAGATCCAGTTGAGCCTTGTAGATGTTACTTGGAACGTTATCAGGTCAGCATAGCATCTACGCAACTATAACAAGTAAACACATGGTAAAGAGGCCTCAAACCTTCTGACATGGGAGATCTATTAAAAGTTAGCCTAAAGGCTAATTGTCTTACAAAGACTGACAAGGGCCGTAACGTTATTTTGTGGTGCTGCGGCCTTCCTGATTTGTCTAAATGTCACAGCTGCATTGCATTTAATGAAATGTCAGGCCTCGGAGCCCGGCTGAAGAATGACACTTGTCTGTCTGCCGTGTCCTTTGTATTGCTTGAAGCAGATTCTGCTGGAGAGCTTTGGCACATTCGGTAAATAAACGTCTGTTAAAATCACGCACGATAAGACATCGTGTCCTCCGTCAACATTAATAAGATATGGGAAGGCTGGATGTCACGACGCGACCATTTCTGTGCTGCTTCTCCTAAACCCTTTTAGGAGACTCTCTTTAAATGTCAGAGGATTTTCTCAGCCTGCCATTTGTGTTTATTGAGTTATGTTTTAAGGTCAGCAGTCATGTTATTGAATGTGTGGGGTTGGGTGTCGTGTCGGTGTAGGCCTTTTAAAGCTTTGGTAGGATGGGACGTTTGTAGTCCAGGTTTAACAATCAATGAATCAGTCAATATTCTTAAATTTACATTTTTTTCCCTCTTTTTGCAGCCAAACCATCTGTCAAAATATGGGTAAAGTGTCAACAAATGCAATGCTGAACAAGCTTTCAGTGTACCAGCCAAATCTGGAGTGGATTTCATGCTGAAATGTTCAGGTGGATACTGGTGGTGGGAATGGGAACGTTGGCTTACAGCAATGGAAGCCTTTTAAATTAAAACTCTTTTTATCCAGACTAACCTGGCTATAGGACAGAAATGATAGTAAATAACAGCAACAAAACAGCTACATCATAAAATTGTCAGTGTATATTCATAAAAATCAGTGTACATTCTACCTTAAGGCTTATTGTCTTTGAGCTCTTGAAAGCCTAAATGAAGCCCTGTCATTGTTTCTAAAAAAAAGTTGTACTACTTTCTGGGGTTGCTAGCTAACTGGCGAACTTTAGTTGGCACCAGAGATGTTCAAAAGTCGAGCATGACCATATCAATAAGCATAACCAAGCTGATCAACGGGCATGACCAAGCTTGATAACCAACATGACCGATTCGGTCGATCAGCATGACCAAGTTATTCAACCAGCATTACCAAACTGCTTGATTAGAAAGACCAACACGTCCAGTCAACGGAGGGTGGTCCTGTGAATAGCAGTAAACGTTCGTTTCCGTTAGCATCTTATTTGCATAAAGCTAATCCCTTCTAGCACTTTTTCAGTGGGGGATGTATCCCTTCAAGCCTCCAGAAGGTTCCAGGGTTTATTCCCTGTCTCCCTGTGCTTGAGTCCAGCCGTGGGGTTTCCTTTCCCGACTTGGGCCCTGTGTAATATTGATCTCTCTGCGAGATGCACAGCACTGCTAACCTTTCTGCACCTCCTCTGCCTTCCCAGCTACAAATGTCTGCCTGGCCCCTGTAGAGAGACCCGGAGACCCTACTGTGTGTATATGTGTGTGCTCACAAGTCTGTGCGAGGTGGAAAAATGCTGCAACATTTCAGAAGCGGAAAGGTTATACTACTTGTCATTTGCATTGATGTGTATTGATGTGATATTTCTCTGCTTCCCCAACCTTAGTGCGTAGATCAAGGGCACTTTTAAAGGTTCTAAAGGGGGCTAAATGTTGAGGATCATCTTCACAATATTGCATACAACAGTTGTGCATGTGTGCACCTTTCAAAGGAATACCTCAGTAATGCTAGGTGGCACAATAAAACCTTTCTGCATTGTCTTAATACGCTGAGCATAAATAATCAATAAACAGTTGTATTAATATTCAAATATTCTATAAGAATCAGAAAATGCATGTTTCATGCCATTGTTTATATATTTATATATATCCTTGGTTTTACAGGACTTCGTGGAACCCTTAGTATGACCAATGTAGTTGCTTAAGACTTGGTAAATCCATTGCTTTCACTACTAGAGGTGTTTAAGACATAGTAGAACCTTTGGACCCTAGGTATGGCCACTGTAGTTGTTCAGGACTTTGTAAAACCATAAATTGGACAACTATAGTTTTTTGAGCTTTGACAAAACAATTGGTTTCACCATTGAAAGTTCTTGGGACTTAGTAAATCCCTTGGTTTTTCAGGCCTTGATAAAATCCTTGATTTGACCACTGTAGTTGCTTAAGACTTGGTAAATCCATTGGTTTCACCACTTCAGGTGCTTAAGACTTGGTAGAACACTTGGGTGCTTAGAACCCTTGGACCCTAGGTATGGCCACTGTAGTTGCTTAGGACTTGTAGTTGCTTAGGACTCTGTAGAACACATGCTATGGCCACTTGCTTGGGATGTGACAAAAACCCACAATTGGACCACTGTAGTTCCTTGAGCCTGAGTAAAACAATTGGTTTCACCTTTGTAGATGCTTAGGACTTGGTAAATCCCTTGGTTTTACAAGGACTTGGTAGAATCCTTAGTATGACCAATGTATCTGCTAATGACTTGGTAGAGCCCTTGGTATGATTGCTGCAGTTGCATAGGACCCGATACATCCTTAAGTTTCAACACTACAGTTGCTTAAGACTTGGTATAACCCTTTCTGTGACCACTGTAGTTGCTTAGGATTTGATAAAATCCTTGGTTTCACCACTTGCAAAGGTTCCAGCACATCATTACATCATTCAGAAAGCAAAGAGTCAGAGCCTTCTCACCTTATTTCTCTATATGAAGAGTCACCAAATATTCAGTTTATTTCCTCATGAACATTAGTATATTATTGTAAAGCTTTAATTTGATTTAATTATAGCTGTATTTAAGAATGCCTGTGTTTCCTTCATTCTCATACTGTCTTAAGCCAGTTTCAGTAAATCCAGAGGCCAGGGAGGCCAAGCAATGCTTCATTTATTGCATTCCTTGGGTCATAGATATTGCGAGGGAAAAACAATAATAATGCAGACTTATTGTTGATATTGCTTTGTTGATAACCTCAACCTAAATTACTCCCATTATAATTATATTCTAATTATAACATGCCCCCTTTGATGTCCTTCAGCCCCAACTTTGGCATTAGGATGAAGGGTGGGTCATGAGACTGAGCAGAGCATGTATGGATGGCTGGGCACAAAAGCCTCTTGTTTCTGCTGCAGTATGGAGGCTGAAACATGTTTTTCCACTGTGATGTTGTAAATGAAAGACAGTCGGGGGGAGTTTGGGGTTGTGAGTGTGAACTCGTGATCAGACCAAGGTCTTTTATGGTCGCTGTCATGTCAAAACCTTGCAATATTTTGCAAATCTTTTTCACACCAGTCAGAAACACCAACTAGAACCTTCTACTGACAGGTGAAACCAGGTATCATAATTATATGTTTATCAAATAAAATGTTGAAAAAATGACTGGGATGTACAATGAGGTGCTCCCGCAAGATTTCATCCAGCTCCCATTGCTTTGCAACTCTCAACACTCATTTGCAGGATTTCTCTACATGCGTACCTTGTCCCACCCCCACCTGCAGTGGGCTGGTTTCCCGCCTGCTCCCGCACACAAAACTGAAAATAAATCCCGCTCCGCAAGATATTGTGGTGGGTCCCATGGGAATCAGACCTCTTTTGGTACTCATTGCTAGCCCGAGATTCCACGGCCAGGGATAGCTTGAGCTTAGTGTCCAGCTCCCGAAAGCTGCCACCATGTCCTTCTCTATAACTTTACACACCTAAGTGTGATTTCATTAAGATGTCATGCATCACGTTTTCTTGGAGAACGTGGACTAAACACTTCTCAGTCTTATCACTTTGTGGATGTTTGATTTCTATATGGTACATTGCTGTAGTTGTGCTATCACAACTATGGCCTTTCTAGCAGAGCCCATTGCTGGTAATGCTTTATTTAAAGGTCTGCACTGGTGTAGCAGTTACATTAAAATGCCTGTACAGGTGCCAGAATAACTGCTGTTCAATTTAAGGTGGGATGGAAAATGTGAACAAAACATTGCTGAATAAAAAGTCAACCTCAGACTTGGAAATTCTGACCTGTCTCAATATTTGGCAGAATACACTGTTGACAAGTAATGACCGAAAGAACGAGATCGCGAATACAAGCGGCCGAAATGAGTTTCCTCCGCAGGGTGGCTGGACTCTCCCTTAGAGATAGGGTGAGAAGTTCGTTCATCCGGGAGGGACTCGGAGTAGAGCCGCTGCTTCTTCACGTCGAGAGGAGCCAGTTGAGGTGGTTCGGGCATATTGTTAGGATGCCTCCTGGACGCCTCCCTTGGGAGGTGTCACAGGCAAGTCCACCGGGGAGGAGACCCCGGGGAAGACCCAGGACACGCTGGCGTGACTATATCGCCCAGCTGGCCTGGGAGCGCCTCGGAATCTCTCCCAGGGAGCTAGTGGAAGTGGCTGGGGAAAGGGAGGTCTGGGCCTCATTGCTCAGGATGCTGCCCCCGCGACCCGAACCCCGGAGAAGCGGAAGATGATGGATGGATGGATGGATGGATGGATGGATGGATGGATGGATGGATGGACACTGTTGACATGTGTTTATCAACATGCTGTTTAATATTTTGCGCAAAACCTTTGATTGTGTGAAATATTTTTGTATTACATTGAGGTAAAAAGTGACAGGACATCCGAGAATAATAAGAATAAATTTTAGCCAAACGCCGGACAGTTGCCTGTTGCACTGTCATGCCTGCAAATCAAACATTTCTCAACTTCACTGATAAACCCACCTTTTCAAATAGGAACTGTTGTTCACTGGAAATAAAATTACATTAACATGTTTTAACTGACAACAGGGCTTGTTTGCTTGACTTTTGGCAGCTAATCGATTACATCCCTCGTCACTGCCGTTTCGTTCTTTTCATATACTTGGTTGAAACTTGGTGCCATTGTGTAGCTATAAATGTCAGTAATGGCAGCTTTAAGTCTAAACTCCTGCATCTGTTGGCATTCTGTCCATTTTTTCCAGGTGGCTCTGAACTGTAGTAACCTCTGTCTATGTCTTTGTCTTGGCTGAAGTCGAAATTAAGAAAATGAGTTGTCTGTGATCACATAATCAGGTGACATTAAAGTGGCGCATGTCTGCGGCGCCTCCCAAGCTCAGCGAATGTAGCCAGGAAAGATCACTAACCAAGTCAAACCAACCTTCATATTAGCGGCTCGTCCCCTAAGCTTTCATCTTCATCAGAACAATGCACAACATTTAATTGCTTTCTCACATCTTTCCAGCAGACTGTCTGCGAGAACAACACTTCGCATCACTTCAGGGAGAATGGGTGTGATGAAACTGCTGTATTCAAGTTGAAGTACATAGAAAAACATGGGCAGTTCATATTAGTAACAGGATAAAATCATTTTTAAAAGTGCAGGACATATTTAAGGCCTTAACAACTCAGTTTAGTGCAAAAAACATTCCTATAGGCCGAATGAACAGGGCTAAAGTCCTGTAGGCTGAATGGGTGGAGCGAAACAGCTGGAGGCCAAATGAACAGGGGTAAAGTGCTGTAGGCTGAATGGGTGGAGCTAAACAACTGCAGACTGAATGAACAGGGCTAAAGTGCTGTAGGCTGAATGGGTGGAGCTAAACAGCTGTAGACCGAATGAACAGGGCTAAAGTCCTGTAGGCTGAATGGGTGGAGCTAAACAGCTGTAGACCAAATGAACAGGGCTAAAGTCCTGTAGGCTGAATGGGTGGGGCTAAACAGCTGTAGGCTGAATGGGTGGGGCTAAACAGCTTTAGGCTGAATGGGTGATGATAAACTGCTGTAGGCTGAAAGGGTGGTGATAAACTGCTGTAGGCTGAATGGGTGGGGTTAAACTGGTTGGTTAGTGTAGTGTAGTGGTTAGTGTAGTGGGTAACACCTCTGCCTTCTATGCTATAGACTGGGGTTCAATCCCCCACCTGGGTAAGCACCCTACACTATACCAATAAGAGTCCTTGGGCAAGACTCCTAACAACACCTTCGCCTACCAGTGTAAATTTCTCAAATTGTAAGTCGCTCTGGATAAGAGCGTCTGCCAAATGCTGTAAATGTAAAATGCTGTAGGCCGAATGAACAGGGCTAAACAGTTCTAGACTGAATGGTTGGGGCTAAACTGCTGTAGACTGAATGGCTGGGGCTAAACTGCTGTAGGCTGAATGGGCGGAGCTAAACTGCTGTAGGGTGAATGCATGGGGTGCTGTAGGCTGAATGGAGGGGCTAAACTGCTGTAGGCTGAAGTGGGTGGGGCTAAACTGCTGTAGGCTGAATGGGTGGTGATAAACAGCTGTAGGCTGAATGGGTGGAGCTCAAGTGCTGTAGACTAAACGGGCGGAGCTAAACTGCTGTAGGGCTGCATGGGGTGCTGTAGGCTGAAGGTTCGAATGTATAGAAATATGTTCATGGTTGTGACGTCACTACCATAGTGACTTCAGGACAGGCTATTTTTGCAGTATTAACTGTATGGAGTGAGAAATAAATGGCACATTGCTAAACAATATTGTTTCAAACAGCTTTCGACAGAAAAACCAGGCCACAAGCAGAGGTGAGAGGGACAGAACATCTTGCTGTGGGTCTAATGCTTGGGTGAGCTGAGGTTAGCTTTAGTGGGTCATTTGAACACAATTAGAGGGATTGTTTTACAGCTGACCAAGACCCATTTCACTGTACCAAACAGGCGCTGTATGAGCTCCAAATTACATTTCTTAAACTCATAATGAGGGCAAATAATCGCTGCCATTTCCATCTCTATTACTTTGCTCACCATTTGTGTTCATTCGTGCTTATTCGTTTCAGATTTCAATGCATTTCTGTCAGAATGCAGATTATTAGGTACTGCCAGTTCATTCATTCATTTATCATGCCCCCATTTACAGTAGGGCATGGTGAAAAGCAAAAACATCTATAAAATAAGTTTGCAAATCAATAGAAATTGATTTACAAAACAATTTACAAAAATTTCAAGTTCACAAAACATAATTTATCAGAAGATCTCAAGTAAATCAGACATGAAACACTACCAAGTGTGTTGGCCATGTGAGAAATATGTAAGAGATGCCAAACTTCTTCACTCAGTAGTGTGTATAACTGTAATATTTTAATATTTTTTGAATATTTTAATATTTATGTCCAGCAGTGTCTGATGGTCAGAGGCCTGAGTGAGTATCTGTGACACAAATGAATGAATTGAGGGATTCAGTGAAAATAAGTTGGCTTCTTTTTCAAATTTCCGTTCCACCTTAAATGGTGCAGCGGTTACATTCAGGAGCCTGTGCAGCAAAGTAACTGCCACTCCATTTAAGGTGGAACGGAAAATCCCTGTGGGGCTAGTGAAGCAAGATAGATTTGTTTTGGTTATTAAAAATGATTCTGATTAAAAAGTAAAGTCTTACTAAAAGACATCCCAGAATACTAGGCGATGGAGCCCTACTGGTGACCTCCCGTATAAATTAAAACAATGTGTGGCCACGTCATATTAACTCATGGAAACGAAATCCTGATGTCCAAATGTGTGGCCTTAGTAGGGCATGATTTTGTTCCCACGACTTACTAAGTACGACTTAGTAAGGCGTGGGAATGAGATAATTAAGTCGTAGGCACCACTTAGTAAGGCATGGGAACAAGATCATGCCTTTCTAAGTTGTGGCCATGCATTGTTGAGTTGTGTCCATGAATGAATTATCTTGTTTCCACACCATACTAAGTTGAGGCCTTGACTTAGTTATCTTGTTCCCATGCTTTACCTAGTGGTGGCCATGACATAGTATGACTTAGTAAGGTGTGGAAATGAGATAATTAAGTTGTGGGCACCACTTAGCAAGGTGTGGAAACAAGATAATTAATTCATATCCTCCACTTAGTAAGGCATGGGAAGGAGATCATACCTTACTAAGTTGTGGCCATTAATTATCTTGTTCCCATGCCTTACTAAGTTGAGGCCATGACTTAGTTATCTTGTTCACATGCTTTACTAAGTTGTGGCCACAATAAGCCACTGTTAACCCACAAAAATCATCAAAAAATTGTTTTATTTGAAAATATATATCATGATATAATAAAACTGAAATATTAATTATACTGTAATATACGTCCATTATTAGTGCTAACTGTCAGAAGGAACATTGCAGTATGATGCATAAGGAATATATTCATATAACTCTACCAGGTCTTCCAGGTGGTTGTTAGGAATGGATTTTTCATATCTAGTTTTGTACTAAATAAAGTTTTGACTGGAAATTAAATAAATAAACGATATACAACATTTTGAAACGTTTACTATGTATCGCTGTTGCCAGAAGAAAACCTCGTATCTCCAAAATGGTAACTTTTACAGGAGAAAGAAAAAAACCTACTTTTAATGTAAGTCAATAGAACCAGAATTTCAAGAAGTCATTTTAAGTCATTTCTAATGGACAGTTCATGAAATTTACACACAAAGTAAAGAGTAACAGGGATTTTCAAATTATGTCAAAAACAGAAAAAACGGCAAAAATGGAGATCCAATGTTTTCTTCTTTACTCTGTACATATTACGTGTTATAGTAACATCTGAAAATAATTCTATTTTAATTCTTAGATACTGCCTGGTCACTTCATGAAGTCCACCTACTTGTATTTAGACTCATTGTCCATTTTATTAGTTCCACTTACCATATAGAAGCACTTTGTGTAGTTTTACAGTTCGAGTCTGTAGACCATCTGTTTCCCTGCATACTTTGTTAGTCCCATCACCATAAGTCAACAATTCCCATCCCTCTCTCTTTCTCTCTCAATCTGCCTGGACATCTTCATTTTAGTAAATCTGAAGTGCTTCTTCTTTTATGAGCCTCTTGTGAAAGTTTAATGTAGTCAGGTTTAGTGCAGAGGTACAGCCCTTCAGCAGGGACCACCGCTGAGTCTGCTGTTGACTCATGTATTGATTCGGTTCGTAAACAGCATTTCAGAACTTACGTAACGTTGAATAGAAGCTTATCCTGCATGAAAATAGAGGCTGTCAAGGATTTTGCATATCTGTTCTTGGCTTGTGTATTTTGGCAAATTTTTATTTGCAAAATCTTAATCTCACTGGCCACAGGCCACAGGGAGTTTGAATATCACCTCCCCCAACAAATGACGTTTTTGACGATTTTCTAAATGAAAATAATTTCAACTTAATTTAACAACTTAAAAAGAAATGAAACTGTGCACTAAAATTTCATCTTTAAACATGGTGGAAACAAATGAAATCTAAAATGTGCCACAGCGTCTGCACTGGACACATTTATGTATCATTTTTTGTCCAGTTTGATGAATTCAACAAATGAACAGTAACTTTGCATTAAAAAGTGTGTTTTTTGTGTTGAGTATATGTTCACTTTTTTTCAAATCAACAAAATATGTAATTTGACCAGGGTGACCAAACTTTTGCATACGCCTGTATGTACAAGAACATGTACATTTTCTATATATACTTTTTTTCTAGTCTAACTTTTCGAGCCATCTGGGCTGAAACCCAGCTGCAGCGTGCTGTTGTTAACCTCTCATTCCAGTACATATACGTTTAACAAAATGTAGTTGATAATTGGGGTGAAATAAATGAGACACACCTAAGCTTGATTACTGCCAGCCCTGTTGAACTAAACATCACTTTAATAGAACATTTCCCCTACTGAGAAGGAGACTTTTACGTGAGCTGTGATTGAAGAAGCCAAGAAAGTAAGTTATTAAAAGGTATCAGTCTGGAAAGGGTTCCAAAAGGTGAAAATGTGGAACAGTGGTGAAGCTTCCTGGAAGTGGCCAGCCTAAGAAAGTTCTTCTAAGAGCTCAGTGACGCCTCATCCAGGAACTGGACTTGCAGGCCTTGCTCACAATCCATGCAATCTGCAAGACTCTGCCAACAATCCCACACTAGCTAACCAAGAGAAACTTAAAAGCTGGTCTTAAGTTAGCAAAAAACACCTTCATGAACCCTGACCCATTTAGAATCATTTTCTGAATGAGAGTAAAGCCAACACAGCATTCCACAATAAAGGGGAACATGGTGGTGGTAGTATGATTTTGCTTGTTGTGAAGCAGCAAAGCACCCAGGCCTGGGTGACTTGCCAGACTTGACAGAATCATGAATTCTGCTCCCTAACAAAAGATCTTACAGCAGAATGTCATTTATGATCTGAAGCTCAAGAAGAGTTGGGTTATAGCAAGACAATAATCCGAAGCATGATAGCAAGTTTACCAGAGAAACTAAGTGAAGGCTTGGAGTGGACTAGTCAAAGCTGTGGCAGGACCCTAAAAGGGCCGTTTATGCTCGAAAGCAAGTTTGGCTGAATTCAAGCAGTTCTGCACAGAAGACCCCCAGTCCCAGTGCACCCACAACAGCCGCAAGAAGCAGCAGGAAGCTGGTGCCTGAACCCTGTGCACTAACAAGAGCTGCAAGACATGGTGGGACCAGGCTACAGGAGGATGACAACTGCCAGAAGACATGTGAGACTCCAGAGCTTCGTCTCCTGTTCTGCAGGAGTTTTGTAGTAGTCCTGACGTTTGATCCCTGTGGCTGAGCTGCGGAATAGGGGAGGTGATGGGCAGGCACAGCAGCGGACTGTCTCTTTACCTCTTGGCTGAGGTGCTTGCACTGTCCTTTATAAGAGCCAGCTAATGCTTATAAGCCTCTGAGAAGTGGCCAGCTTCATGGTTTTGTGGTCTTGGTCTTGTATTCTGTGTGAAAATAAAAAGCAGAATTACGACTGCCACTGTCAGTCCTGCCTCCAGCGTCCTTCCTCCTCCTGGGGTACCACGTGCAACAGTGATCATTTAAAAACAGTGTTTTGTCTTATCTTCATTAGTAATTATCTGTGGACTGATGAGAGTAAGGACAGCACAGCATTGCACAATAAAGGTGAAATGTGAAACATGGTGGTGGTAGTATGACAGCGTGAAGACGTTTTGCTGATTCAGGACCTGGGCGACTTGCCATAATTCACAGAACCATCATTTCTGCTCTTTACCAAAATGTCCTACTGCAAAATGTCATTTGTGATCTGAAGCTCAAGAAGAGTTGGGTTATGCAGCAAGACAATGATCCGAAGCATGAAAGCAAGTTTACCAAAGAAACGGAATTGTAGGTTTGGAGAGGACTAGTCAAAGTACTGACTTGAACCCTACTGAGATACTGTTTCATCAGCCGCGAAAAGCAGCAGGAAGCCAGTGCCTGAACCCCATGCGCCAATGAGAGCTGCAAGACATGGCAGGAGGAGGACAATAGACACAAGAGGTGATGGGAAGGCAATGACTGCCACAATGAGACACCTGAGCTTTGCCTTCTGTTCTGCAGGAGTTGAGTACTACTCCTGACGTTGGATCCTGGTGGTCAAGCTGCGGAATGGGGGCAGTGATGGGCAGGCACAGCAGCAACTCTGTCTTTCCCTCTTGGATCAGGTGCTCACACTACCCTCAAGAGCCAACTGTTGATTTGGCTTCAGCATTGCGGGCACCTTTAAAAGGACCGAAGAGGGAAGCGAGAAAAGAAAGATGGTGAAGAAGGTGAAGAAGAGGGTGCAGGCAGGATGGAGTGGGTGGAGACGGATGTCAGGGCTGATGTGTGACAGAAGGATAGCAGCAAGAGTGAAAGGGAAGGTTTACAAGACAGCGTCCTGCTATGATGTATGGTTTGGAGACTGTGGCTCTGTCTAAAAGACAGGAGGCTGAGCTGGAGGTGGCGGAAATGAAGATGCTGAGATTTTCGTTGGGAGCGACAAGGATGGACAAGATTAGAAATGAGCAGATCAGAGGGACGGTGAAGGTGGAGCAGTTTGGAGATAAAGCCAGAGAGGCCAGGTTGAGATGGTTTGGACATGTGTTGAGGAGGAATAGTGGATATATTGGGCAAAGAATGTTGGAGATGGAGCTGCCGGGCAGAAGGAGAAGAGGTAGACTAGTTAGAAGCCACTAAAAAGTGGCCAGGTTCTTGGGTTTGTTGTCTTTGTCTTGTATTCTGTGTGAAAAAATAAAGAGGAATTACGGCTGCCACCATAAGTCCTGCCTCCAGCATCCTTCCTCCTCCTGGGGTACCATGTGCTACAGTGATCATTTCAAAATAAGTTTTTTGTTTCCTCTCTTGGTAATTTTCTGTTGACTGATAAGAGCAATGCCAGCACAGCATTCAACTATGTGAAACATGGTGGTGGTAGTATGACAGCGTGAAGATGCTTTACTGTTTCAGTCCTGGGCCATAATTGACTGAACCATGAATTCTGCTCTCTACCAAAATGTCCCACTGCAGTATGTGATCTGAAGCTCGAGAACAGCTGAGTTATGCGGCAAGACAACAATCCGAAGCATGAAAGCAGGTTCACCAAAGAAACTGAATTAGTGGCATTTAGTGTGACAGACACGCACAAAGAGAGGAATCAAAAGGGAGCAAATACTTTTTAACAACACTGTAGATCCAGCACCTCTGCCGTTCAGTGCTGCAGCCTTTGATGGCTGTTAGTACTCTAATGCACTCCGGGCAAAAGAACATAACATAAGAAAAGGCAGCTTGTTCTGTGGCTAGTGACAACAGCTTGTACAATCACGCCTGCTTCTGCTTCTTCCAACTAAATGCAAAACAAAATGGAACAAAAATGCACATGATGTGGGTGGCTTGACCACTCTTTTCAGCTCAGGGTGCCCAAAGTGCTTTGCACAAAAGAGAACCACACAGAATGAATAAAACTCAAGGTGCTCATCGTGTCAATTTACACATAAAATGTGCCTTTCCCATCGAAAACAATAGAAAAATGTGTCAAAAGTTTTTAAAAGGTTTTTTAGTGTTTGAGGTTAAAAAACTTTGTGTAACTGGTATGTGAACTAGCACTGTGTCCCACCAAAAGAAACTCCTGACCGCTCATGTGGGCATAGCACTGAGTCATGTGCTGTCTTAACACGTACACACACACACATGCTAACAGCTTGAGAGCTCTTTTGTGAATGAACAGGCCGTTCAGGATGTTCTTTGATGAACGTGGTTATCGCACAGTTTTACTCATACACTGAGCTGAACACATTTTTCTGTCTCCATGGCCTCCTCCCTCTGCCACTTTCTCATGAACCCCATGCTAGAGGTCAGTTTTGGGTCAGCCTGGAGCGGTAATGCATGTTCTCAGACATCTCTCTGAAGTTTGCACGGCAAAAAGTGCTGAATATATTTTTTCCTGAGGTGTTCAGTCAGCATGGACAGACATCGGTGCTGTTACATCTGTGCTTGGAGACTGTAGCCCATCTGTTGATGCACGGTTTGCTAGCTGTCCTTCATCATTGGTCAGTTTCAAAGTATGTGTTTCTGATAAAGTGGCCAGTGAGTGGAAGCACAAGGTGGGTGTTTCCAATAAAGTGGCCATTGAGTGGAAGCACAAGGTGGGTGTTTCTAATAAAGTGGCCATTGAGTGGAAGCACAAGGTGGGTGTTTCTAATAAAGTGGCCATTGAGTGGAAGCACAAGGTGGGTGTTTCTAATAAAGTGGCCATTGAGTGGAAGCACAAGGTGGGTGTTGCCAAAAAAGTGGCCAGGGAGTGAGCAGAAGGCAGAAGTTCATCTCATGCTCTTAGGGAGGATAAAGAAGAGCACAGCATTAATGATATTGCGTAATGTAAGGAAGAGGCAGTGGGTCGATGCAGTCGCACATTAACGTCTCTCAATGAAATGCTGTAGATCTCAAAGACCGAATGAGACGAGAAAATGCACTGAAACGCTCTCACACGTTTCTGACAGGCCTCTATTTATTTACCGTATCTTATTACACTCATTTAGCTCTGTGTCAGGCTTTTGGGCAGGCTGGGCAGCTTGGAGCGCTTCCCATATCCACAGAAGTTGATTACTAATGGCTCCATTTCCATGTGTGCAAACATTTCTGGCCCAGCCTGTGGAATGGCTTTGATTTCTTTCAGTTTCGCTGGAGAACGCCTACAGCAGTGCAGCTGCAGCCAGCCTACAAACTGCCCGGATGCAGAACTTACTGTATGCATGCTGCCTGGACCCTTTACCACAAACCCCTCTTTTGTAGTTCCACCTTGCTGGTGTACAGTTAGAGCCTGTAGCACATCTGTTGATGCACAGTTTGTGTTCTACATCTGGTAGCTCCTCATCAGTGGTCAGTTTCTGACCACAGAGCCATGTCAGTGTCACTGCAGTGCTGAGAATGGTGCACCACCCCAAACAACATCTGGACATCAGCGGTTCTGTGGTCAGAAACAATAATGTGATTGTGATCACAGCAGCTCAAATAACTGAAAGGCTGAAATGTTGTTCTTGTGCTTTCACCATTTCTTGCCGTCTACGGAGCCTTGAGTCTGGGTCAATATGAAGGTTTTGTGAGTCTCTTAAGGGCTAAAAATTCCTAATAATGGATAAACTGGATTACATTTTATTTCATATTTAGGTTTTATACTTCAATATTTTTACTTAACCTGTGTAGAAGAAACGGAGAGCATTTTTTTGTAAAACCTCTCTCAGCCGCATCTCATTCGCCAGCTTCTGGTTTGAATTTTCCCGTTCCACCTTAAATGATACATGAGGTGTTAGAATGTAACTGCTGCACCGTTTAAGGTGGAACGGGAAAATTAGAATGAGAAACTGACTTCAGCTGCTTTAGTGTCCGTTTCTGGCTGCAGATGAAACGTATTAGGAGACCAGGTGGAGTGATTATAAACGCAAAGTCCATTCGTCTCCAAATTATCGGTGTTCGTCTTAAATCTCTCTCATTGCATTTCATTAGCTACTAGCTAGGCGAGATTATTATCTGCGTTGCTATGGTGACCAGCAGTCTGCGCTGATCTCCAGGGTTAAAGGGTGAATCAGCAGTTCTACATTAACTCCAGCGTTTAAGACCATTTACTGTTAAACTGAGTTGAAGGATCAGCAGAGCTTTATTTTACTGTAGAGGAGGTTTATTTTATTATTACCTACTGATCTGATTCAGCTGTGGAGCCACAACAGGACAGTAAAAGAGCCCATTATTGGCAATACTTTCAGTAATACTGACATAGCTGTAAGTAAGGGGACGTCTGTATCAGCCAGCTCTAATAGAATCTATACTGGCTCTAATAGAGTCCTTGTGTAACATGTACCATTGCAAAGTTCAAGTGTAGTTAGATAATATTGTGATGATTGTGCTCTGTTTTGCAGGTTAAGCGCGGTCAGCACTATGACTGATGGGGACTACGATTTTCTGATCAAGCTCCTGGCTCTGGGCGACTCGGGAGTGGGCAAGACCACCTTTCTGTATCGCTACACAGACAACAAGTTCAACCCCAAATTCATCACCACCGTGGGCATCGACTTCAGGGAAAAGAGAGTGGTCAGTTCGCTCCCTCGGACGTTTCTCTCTCTCATTTTCACCGTTTCTGTTTAGTCAGTCAAGGGAACTTGACACTGATTCAGGTTGAACTTCTTGACGAATCGGCCGGGATTCTCTCTTTTTGCTGGGGAGACAAAATCCCACGCAAACCGTCATTAATGAACTTTTAAAACATATTCTGATTCTTTTTGGCGCCTTAATAAACCGAATGCAAGATTTTTGAAGTGGATGAAGTTCAGTTCTGATTCAGATTCAAATTCAGAGATTCGGATTCACTGGAAACTCACAAATGTCTCCCCGTAGCTGAAACCAGAGAGAGAGAGAGAGAGAAAGAGAGAGACTGAGGGGGGGGGGGGGGGGGGGGAAGAGAGAGAGGGGGAGAGTGAGAGTGAGAGAGAGAGAGTGTGAGTGAGGGGGAGGGGGGAGAGAGAGAGAAAGAGGAAGAGAAAGAGAGAGAAAGGGAGAAAGAGAGGTAGAGGGAGAGAGGGGGGAGCAGAGAGAGAGAGAGAAAAAGGAAGAGAGAGAAGGAGAGAGAGGGAGAGAGCAAGAGAAAGGGAGAGAGAGAGACGGGGAGAGTGAGAGTGAGAGAGAGGGGGGAGAGAGAGAGAAAAAGGAAGAGAGTGAAGGAGAGAGAGAGGGAGAGAGAGAGAAAGGGAGAGAGGAGGAGAAAGAGGGAGAGAGAGAGAGAAAGGGAGAGTGAGAGAGCGAGGGGGGGGAGAGAAAAAGGAAGAGAGAGAGGGAGAGAGAGAGGGGGGGAGAGAAAGAAAGAGGAAGAGAGAGAGAGAGGGAGAGAGAGAGGGGGGAGAGAAAAAGGAAGAGAGAGAGAAGGAGAGAGAAAGAAAGAGGAAGAGAGAGAGAGGGAGAGAAAGGGAGAGTGAGAGAGAGAGAGAGAGAGAGAGAAAGGGAGAGTGAAAGTGAGAAGAGAGTGAGAGGGAGAGAGAGAGAGAGAGAGAAAGGGTGAGTGAGAGAGAGAGAAAGGGAGAGAGAGAGTGAGAGAGAGAAAGGGAGAGTGAGAGAGAGAAAGGGAGAGAGAGAGAGAGAGAGAGAGAGAGAAAGGGAGAGTGAGAGAGAGAAGAGCGCTTGATGGAAAGTGACCCTGATCAGTACTGAGCTCAAATTATTCATGTGTAGGTGCACAGACTCCCTGTGTGTGAATAGTGACTAACGTAAGTGTGTGTGTGTGTGTGTGTGTGTGTGTGTGTGTTAGTGTGTGTGTGTGTGTGTGTGTTAGTGTTAGTGTGTGTGTGTGTGTGTTAGTGTGTGTGTGTGTGTGTGTGTTCTGTGGCCTCCCACAAAAGTGCAAAGTGGAGGTGCAAATGTTGCTAATGAGACATAAAGCATGCACTTTCGCACCCTCACAGCCCCCCACACAGGGTTGGTATAGAAATATAAACCAAGTGTGACGCCCACATGCAAATCACATGCAAACTGCTCTTCTTGACGCAGACGTCCAGCTGGCTGTGCTGTTTGTGTTGTCATGGGCAAACTGGAGACAACTGAACTGAACTGAACTGAAACTGATCTTAATTAAATCAAACTGAACTAAAGTGAACCGAAATGAAGGGAACCGATTTTAACTGAAATAAACCTGATTGAACAGAGCTAAACTGAACTGAGCCGAACTGAACTGAACTGAATTGAACTGAAACAATCGAAACTGAACTGAACTGAACCCAACCGAAGTAAACTGAACTGATCTGCAACGCACCGAACCAAACTGAAACAATCTGAACTGAACCAAACCAAACCAAGCTGACTTGAACTGAACTGAACCAAATCAAAATCATCTAAACCGACCCAAAACTAAATGAAGCAATGTGAACTGAACTGAATTTGACTGACTTGAGCCAAACTGAACTGACCTGAAGCAATCTTAACTGAACTGGATTGAATTTAACTGAATTGAGCTGAACTGAACTGGAATGAACTGAACCAGTCTCAGCTGAACTGAACTAAACCAAACTGCCCATATTAAAGCACATTTGCATTTGACAAGGTGTCTTCTTTAAGCACAGTGGTGGTCGGCCTTCAAACCCGTGTGTTGATGTGTTTGTGTGTGTTTTCCAGGTGTACAGTACTAACAGCCCCAATGGGACCACGGGGAAGTCGTTCAAAGTTCACCTGCAGCTGTGGGACACAGCAGGACAGGAAAGGTATGAGCCATGTTCAACCGTTTATGGTAAAGAGCATAAAACTTAAAAAGGCAATATGTCTGCAATGGGACAAGGATGGGCTGAGGCACGCTACTTTACCAGTGAATGATACAACAGTTTAACAACAACATTCGTAGTCAATTTAAGCGTCCAGTTGCCAATTCTGTTGTCGGCTAGCATGGCTTTGGCATCCCCTTGCATTAAACTCAACCTGAGAACTTGTAGAGAGTAGAATTCCCACTCTGTAATGTGTCCCGGGTTTCTCAAACGCTAGGGGGCGCTCCCGAGCAAGTCCAAAATGAATGGGTTAACATGAAGCATTTGATCGAAATGCTTAATCACTTTTAATGTAAAAGAATACGTTCATTTCCTGAATACAGAACAGCATAAAACATTTTCCCGCTGCTATTTCACAGCAAGTCACAGCAAGTAACACCTCAGCATTCTGCTGTCCAAAACCTGTTTGCTGTAAAAAAAAGGACAAAACAGGTCCGTTTTCATTGCTTTTTTAGTGAAATACAAACTTCTACTTTCTAAAATAAAAGAAAAGGTCGGGCAAGTGATTAGGAACTGTTTGAACTTTCAGTTTTTAGCGGTTTAGCTCCATTTACAAAGCTCCATTCATTGAAGACTCGCTCGCAGGCGCCCTCTGGCAGTTTGTGGGCATGTTTTTGATATAACGAGGGAAACAAGAAGAGGCCAGGCTCCTCATAAACTGCCCTGCCTCTCGCTCAGCCTTCTAAGGATAGGGCCAATGCTTCAACATTTAGGAGTGTCTGTTGAAAAGTTTGAGCATGTCCTGGAAATGTGAGAGAAATCTAGCCATTCGAAACTCTGCGTTACAAATAAAGGCACCCCTGAAATTCCTCAGAGCAAAACCAAATTACATACAGAACAGTGCAGATGTCTTAGGCAGCCACGAAGTTGGTTTAAAACTACTCATCTGGGCAAGAAGTGAGCTAGAGTGAAACACTCTAGCTGTGTCCCAATTCAGGGGCTGCGTCTATATTTATGTTTCTTTGCGTTCATTCAAAATGTTATATAGGCTGTGTCCCAATTCAGGGGCTGCATCCTTCGGAGGCTGCATTTGAAGGCCCATCGCGTCACATTGGCACAACTACGCTGTCCCATTCCGAAGGCTCCTTCATGTGCTTCAGAGAAATTCTTTTCCATGGCAGTGAAGGATCCAACGGGTGGATTCTTCGCCAGCCAACTAGGTTCATTGAGTGCTGGCAAGGACGTTCGAGAACTTGATGGCATCAGCTGAGCGTTCAGCCTTCGCAGGTCTACACAGCCTTCGAAGGACACGCCTGAGTAGACCACGTCCCTCGAAGGCTGTTAGCGTAAGTTTTGCTTCAGACCACATTGGCTTCTTTTTTCGTATGTTTAGCTATTCGGCTCGACTTGCTCCTTTATTGATGCCGCCGTGTTCTCGAATCCTCGCCAGCACACAATGACCCTCGGGACATCCCCCTGTTGGATCCTCCGTTGCCATGGAAAAGATGGACACATTTCTCGGCCGCAGACGAAGGAGCCTTTGAAATGGGACGGCCTAGTCACACCGCTGTGACGCAATCGGCCTTCAATTGCTACTTTTAAAGCACACAAAGGCAAAGCAGTGCACTGTGCTGGTCTTTCATTCTCTGAGCTTTTCGTCCTGATTGAGCTTTTTCTCATGACGTTCTCCACTAACGCCTGTCCATCAAACTCTGCCCTCAGCTGACTGAGAGAGCAGCGTACAGACATTAGTGACAGTCCGAGCCGTTTTCATTCTTCACACCTTTCCCAGCAGATGGCTGGATAACCGAAAAAGGGAAGGATCATATGATCCCGCGATGAGCCGGATTCACTCTGAAATGCCGAAACTATTTCTGAAAGTATGAGTCATGACGTCGTTGCGCAGCACGGCTATTTTTAGCGCTCGGCGTGAAGGTTTGAGATATTAGTTTTGGGATTTGAGCAAAGGGCCTCAGCCGAACCTGAAAGAAGCCTCTGTTTTAAGCCGATTTGCTGCCTTAGGGAGCATCTGCATAGGTTCTTTCCTACTCTTAGCCCAATATGAGAAAGTAGTATCTGGAGTCAATGGCCTTTTGTGCCTCCAGTTTGCTCAGTGCCCATTGGCAATTGGCTGGACTGTAAAATAAGGTCACACTGATACTGACACCGTAGGAGTATCGGCGCTGAAACTGCCACCTAAAGACGGTATCGGAATCGGCGATGCTTGACCAGTTTCTATGACCAAAGACACATTTTTATCCTCATAATCTGAATGGATTGTTTGGTTGTTCGCATAAATGCAAACATTTTCATCATTGAATCTGAAATGTCGAAATCTGTTTACAGTTTTACGTCTACAGTTCAAAGCCTGAAATCACAGTTTTTATTAATAACCTGTACAAGTTTATCATAGGAAATTAATACAGATGGAGACGTATTAGAGCTGTAGATGATTATAAAAGGATCGAGAAACTGTAGAACATCAAGAAAGACGTTCTGATAAAACGAACATCCAGAAACAAAATTATATGCAGAATGTTGTAATAAAATTCATGTGAAGAAATTTTGATAAAATTAATACCCTGAATGAATGAAATTCTAATAAAATTGATGTCATCAAAAAGTTCTAATACCAAATATCTATATTCACTTGTTTATAATGTGAATAAAACTAATGAAAATATTTTCTGGAATGTCAGTATAATAAAATGATTCTGTAAGAAATTGTAATAAAATGTGTATCTAGAATACATTTCTAATAAAATTGACATCTTGAAAAATGTTCAAATGCAATTCATTTCTAGAATTAAGTTCTAATGCATAATCTGAATGAAGTAAAACTAATACAATTACATTCAATGTGTATTAAATTTGAACAAAATTCATATCTAGAATAAAGTTCTAGTAAAATGTATAGCCTGAATGAATATTTCAGATTATTGTATTATAATACAATTAATACATAGAATGCAATTTTAATAAATTTGCTATCTTAAAAAGTTATAATGAAATTCCTATCTAAAACGAGGCTCTAATAAAATTTTGAACCTGGAGTAACACTAATAAAATGATTTTCTAGAATGACAGTCTAATAAAATTAACATTTTATTCAGTTGTAATACAACTGATGTCGTGAAAAACGTTTTAATGACATTCATATCTAGAATTAAGTTCCAATGAAATTTATAACCTGAATGAAGTAAAACTTATAAAATTATTTTCCACCTGTATCAAATAGTAATACAATTAACATCTAAAGTTGTAATACAATTGATATCCTGAAAAACGTTTTAATGAAACTTCTAGAATTAAGTTCCAATGAAATTTAGAACCTGAATGAAGTGAATCTAATAAAAAATATTTTCTGGAATGTCAGTATAATAAAATGACCCTGTATGAAATTGTAATAAAACCCATATCTAGAATAAAACTAATACAATTTATGTCATATTTATAATGGAATCTATGTCTAGAATTAAGTTAATAAAATGAAAAACATGAATGAAGTAAAACTTATAAAATCATTTTCCAGACTAATAGTTTATTAAAATTATCATATGTTAAATGGTAATAAAATTAATATCTAGGATAAAGTTCTAATAAAATTGATATCATGAAAAAGGTTCTAATAAAATTCATATCTAGAATAAAGTCCTGATAAGTTTTGTAAACTGAATGAAGTAAAAATAATCAAATATTTGTATTAATAGCTACAATAATATTCTTATAAAATTGATATATGCAGCAGTAAAAATTCACAGGCAGTATCTGTAACTGTGTTCCTCAGTGTAAGAGGGAGCAGTGGGGGGGGATTTTAAATATGCAGTCATTTTCATAATCTTGACTCTGTTACGTTACCATCATCTTACTCTTCATCACAGGTTCAGAAGCCTGACCACGGCCTTCTTCAGAGACGCGATGGGCTTCCTGCTGATGTTCGACCTGACCAGCCAGCAGAGCTTCCTGAACGTCCGCAACTGGATGAGTCAGTAACGCGGCAGCGCCGCCGTCTTTACTCTGAGCTCAGTGCAGCTTCAGTAAAATTACTTTAACACTCGTTTACATGCAAAATAGCGAAAACTGCACAATCGCACAAACATTTTCTTTCTCTTCATGTTTTCTCCTTTTTCTTTATCTGCTTCTCGATCTTCTCTTTTTCACTTTATCTTCGTCTAATTTTTCTCTTCGTATCTCTTGTCCTTTTTCTTCTCCTCCTTTTTCTTACTCTATGCTCTTCTGTCTCCTCCTTTTCCTCCTGTTTCTTTTTCTTCTGTTTCTTTCTCTTTATTTTCTTCTTTCGTTGTCTTTTTCACCTTTTTTGTTTTTTTCTTTTCTTCTTTTTATTTTTCTTCTTCTTTGTCTTTTTCTTCTTTTTTCCTTCTTTTATTCCTGCTTTTTCCTTTTCCTTCTTCTTCGTCTTTTCCTTTTTTCTTTCTTTCAGCCTCTTCACCTTTTTCTGTCTCTTTTTGTATTTTCTTCTTTGTTTTCTCCTTTTTTATTGTTCCTCATCTAGTTGTTTTTCTCTGTATCTCTTCTTCTTCTTCTTCTTCTGCATGTTCCAGACCGAGGAAAGTCTACGTGAAGCATATTTGATTTTATTAATATAAAGTTATGGTTAATATTTACGGTTATCATGATCACAGCTGCCGATCAAGTTATATTGTCTTGCAGAAATTGTGGTTTTAGCTTTAAGCAACTGCTAAATTAGGATTTTTAAAAGTTAGTTTTTCATTTTCTTGATCTGAGATTTTCTTTGACCGAAGAAACATTTTTATCCTGATAATCTGAGCAGATTGTTTATTTGTTTGCGTAAACAAACCAGCACGGCTACGTTGACAAGAAATGTCTGTTACTGTATCATTCACTTTGATCCTGCATTGATCATGGCATTGAATAAAAATCTTAAAATAGCTTTTAGTGTTAAGTTTATATTTCAATCTACACATTTGAAGTTATTATTATGTATAAAATCTCTGAAATGGTAAACGACTGTGATTTAAACGTGTGTCTGTTCTCTGGACTGTAGCTGTAGGTGGTGATCACTGTTGGTAATCTGAGCGGCTGATTGGCCTTTGATCCTGACTGTGTGTCTGGTTGCTGTGCGTGCAGGTCAGCTACAGGCTAACGCTTACTGCGAAAACCCAGACATCGTTCTCGTCGGCAACAAAGCTGACCTGGCGGACCAGAGGGAGGTCCAGGAGAAGCAAGCGAAAGAGCTGGCGGACAAATATGGGTGAGTGTGTATGTGATGCCTGAGCCCCTCTTTCACATCATGAACAGATTCTTCAGATTAATGTGGAAAATGGTTCTATATAGCACCAAGATTATAACAATAGCGGAACCTTTTTTAGTGCTATATAGAACCCTTATGAAAAAGGTCAGTGGACACAGTATGTTTGAGATCTACCTGAAAGTCTAACATGAGTTGGCATGGAATGACCCATATGCACTATTTAGCCACAAGTATGTGGTCACCTGGCATCATCATGACCTTGTCGGACGTCTTATTCCAAATCCATAGGCATAAATGTGATGTGATAGCTTCCACTCTTCTGGGATGCTTTCCAAGATTTTGGAGTGTGTCTGTGGGAATTTGTTCCATTCAGTCAAAAGAGCCTTTGCTCACAATCGACGCTCCAGTTCAATATGAATTCACACTCATTTCATTAAGCTCAAATGCACAGTTCTTGTTACTTCTAGAGACAGTTTGGAACTCTTAGTGAGTAACAGAAGAGACTCAGTGGCCTCACTCTGTGAGATTGCAGTGTTTACTGATTTATGGCTGAGCTTCTATATGCTTCCCAATAATAGCATTTACGGTTGTCTAGGGCAGACCTAGCCAGGCAGAAATTTCACAAACTGACTTGCAAAGGTGGCCTTGTGCCACGTTTAAAGTCACTGAGCTCTTCAGTACGACAGATTCTACTGCCTGTGTGCCACTGAGATTGCAAGACTATGTGCTTGGCTTGATTTTATACGCCTGTCAGCAATGGGTGTGGCTGAAACGCCTGAACTCAATAAGTAGGAGGGGTGTCCACATACTTTTGGCCACCCCTGCCCCAGTTGTTAAATTAATAGTACAAAATGGACTTTCCGTTTGGGTACAATAAATCTAATCTAATACTTAACATGCACGTAATAAGTTGGCAGGAAAAGCTGTTTTTGCAAAAGTTGTTCTGCTAGTCATTGTTTTCTGAATGGGGGTTCACAGATTATGTGGCATGTGGTGATTAACCTCTGCCATAATGATCGACTGCTCTGCTTTAGTAGCCGGTAACATTTTATTTTTTAACTTTTTTCTCAGTGAATTTCAACTGTAATTTAACACAGTATACCAACCCTGTAATTACGCACTAGGCCTGCTTGGTTTTCTGTATAATGAGTGTGATAACGTGTGAAAATCAGTCAGGTGAACCAAAGCTGGAACAAAAGAATGAATCATGTCGCGTTTTTACTTTTGTGCTGTTCATCACTTCAGTGGTATGATTTTGGAGATGATTATGCCCGTCATAATTGTTACATATTCATCTGAATGCAATTATTAGAGCTGATCACAGTTGTTATCTTTCACAGTCACAGCCAAAATGTGAATTGGATGCGTTTCATCTGCTGAGTCAAGGCACATCTAAACCTGCAGGCATCTAAATGTGCAGGACGCATTTTGACATCAGAAAGACATTGGACTCCAACTTTAGACAGACGTTGAATTTAAGTTGAAAGTCACGCTGACGTTAAACCCAACGTTGGCTTGATGTCACCATCCGACGGATGTTGGACAGAGGTTGATTTTTAGTTGAAAATGAAAATTGGGCTGAAACGTAAACCAACGTTGGCTTGATGTCACGCTCCGATGTTGGACAGACGTTGATTTTTAATTGAAAATGAAAATCAGACTGATGCCTAACCCAACATTGGCTTGACATCACATTCTGACGTTGGACAGACGTTGATTTTTAGTTGAAAATGAAAATTGGGCTGAAACGTAAACCAACGTTGACTTGACGTCATCCTCTGATGTTGGACAGACGTCGATTTTTAATTGAAAATGAAAATCAGACTGATGACTATTTGTTAGTGACATATACCTTATGCTAATTTCTGGGTGTAAGCTTTCATTATTCATTAGCTACATTAGCCTAGTAGCTCCAACACCAAAACCACCAAAAACCAAAAGAAGCAAACTCCAGACACGAAAGACGTCTTGTACTGTTAACCAGGTTTGATGTTAAAGACTCAAATCTACATTCATTCTCTATCCTCTTCTCTCCAGCATCCCATACTTTGAGACGAGTGCAGCCACAGGCGCACAAGTAGACAAGGCGGTGGTCACTCTGCTGGACCTGGTGATGAAGAGGATGGAGCAGTGCGTGGACAAGCCTGCAGCCGACGCCCAGAACACCGACGGCGCCAGCAAGCTGACTGCCGCCCCTGCCAGCGAAAAGAAATGCGCGTGTTAAAAAAACACCAGGCCGCTCTTTGTTCCCCCCTCTACCCCGCAGTGGACAAACATGGAATTGCAGCTCAGCCCCGCGCGTGCTGAAGTGGTCATGAAAAGTGCGGCGCTGGACAGCTTTCACTCCAACCCTGTCCGTCCTCGCTCACTGAATTCAAGACGTGTGGACTTTACTTGTTTTTCGGCTCCAATGCATTTTGGAGCATTTCTGAAATTGTCTCCGGTAAACAAACCCCCCCCCCATAAATTTATGACAGGATATCTATTAACTATGGCAAAGATAACTCTATGGGTTACACGCTATACAATCCACCTTTATGAAATGAATGTTTTGGTACTTTGTTTTTGTTTCTCATGCCTTGAATTATGTTAAAAAAAACAAACAAACAAAAAAAAACTAATATCTTTCTAATATCTTTCTTTTTTTTGCCTGTGCTATCATGTTTAGCAGCAAACAGCTCAGACACTAAAACATAGTCAGTGTTGGTCGAAAAAGCAGTGGCTGAATACTGTACACATTGTCCTAAACGTTACAGTACGTTTACATTAAATTACAGTACATATACAGTAACGTATTCAGAACACATTCACAGCACATCTTGGTAAGTTACACCGTTCCTCTGTTACGGGCTGGCAGGTTTCTTTGTTCATACAAGTCATGAAAAATGAGCTCATCCTTTAAATGACGTTTCTCCTCAGTCCAGTGCTTCGGTCCACTGCTGCCCCCACAATCCCCTGAGCAAAAGTCCAGTAAGCCGCCGATGCTAAACTTATCACTTGCAAGCATGTCCACCACTGAGACGATGATCATTCCTTTAAAAGAGCTCGGCAACTCTGAGGTAAGACACCGACTCTGAAAACATACTTATAACGGCCGAACTGCTGTTCATGTGCCAAAAACGGCTTTTGCCTCTGGTTTGACCGAGTTTGCCTGCGACGAACACCATTCGTAGAGTCAGCCTGAAAAAAACCCTGCATGCTTGTGGGCAAGCGTTCATATAAAGTTACTCTTAAGGTCCGAATGTCTGCCGGCACTGATTATGATTTTTTTCGCTTTTATTTTTCCTCTTATTTGCCGTCTTGTCCTGCAGAATTTCCGTCCCACCTTAAATGATACACGCACCAGAATGTAGCTGCTGCATCATTTAGCTTCGGCAAACCTAACGATCTTTTTTCAGCCTTTGCCATCTTCATAGCCCCATCACGCCCAGCTACTGAATGTATAAATTATTATTTTAACATATACCAGGCATCACATTAAGACCACCAGTTTCTACACTCACTGTCCACTTTATCAGCTCCACTTACTGTATAGCTGCACTTTGTAGTTCTACAGTTACAGACTGTAGTCCATCTGTTTCTCTGATACTCTGTTACCCTGTTCTTCAGTGGTCAGGACCCCCATGGACCCTCACAGAGCAGGTACTGTGTGGGTGGTGGATCATTCTCAGCACTGCAGTAACACTGATGTGGTGGTGGTGTGTTAGTGTGTGTTGTGCTGGTCTGAGTGGATCCCTGAGGGTCCTGACCACTGAAGAACGGGGTAACAGAGTATCAGAGAAACAGATGGACTACAGTCTGTAACTGTAGAACTACCAAGTTCACCTATACAGTAAGTGGAGCTGATAAAATGGACAGTGGGCGTAGAAACAAGGAGGTGGTCAGAATGTTATGCCTGACCGGTGTAGATGAACATATTTAGAGCTTTTTTCTTTTTGGGATATTGGCAGTGTTTACAGTCTAGTCTCTCTATTCTAACATATTCACCTAATCAAGGCCTTAAAGCGATAGTTTGGTATAAAATCACGTTTCCCTCCTTACCCCACATGTAGCCGATCAGCTAAGCCAGGTTTGGTATCTGTATTTCTTCAACATTGTTGGACCAAATGCTTCACAACGCCACAAATTCTGCGGTGAATGTTGTAGACCAACAATGTAATTAGCACTGGTGCTTTGAGGCTAATATAGCTAACAAGTAACGGAAGCTTATTAGCCAGTTAGCACTGGGCTAACTGGATGCCTAAATCATCAGACACTTGCCTCATACCGTCTGGAGTTGTTCAGTATCTCAAAGACTTGATTACGTAGTTTCTCACACCGTGTAAACATAGACTAAAATGCATTAGCGTAGCATATTCTGTTATTGCTACAGTTTTCAGCTATGCTAATATACATTGGTGCATTTTCATAGACAGCAGTACGTCATACGGTATGATGATGATGATGATGAAGAACCTTTATTGTCACTAGTCACAAGTACCAGCGAAATGGCCATCAACCCGTCCGAGCACATACAATATGACAAACGGCGGGGGAGACAGGACTGCTACAGTGGTATCAGAAACCACATTAGCAAGTTTCTTTCAGATTACTAAACAGAGGCAGTTCGAGACCGTTGATGCTAATTGTTGCGGTAGAAGCTACTTGCTAGCTACAAAGTTCGTCCAATAGGTGTAATTCACTCTAAAGGTCACATTTGCCGGTTTTGATCAAAGTTAGCTCAAGCAGTCTTTATGACAGATGATGCCTAGTATACGCATTTATATACATTTATGTAGGGTTACATCAGTTGTCATGACACGCTTATGTAGGAGTCATGTAGCCCTACATGTTGGGATAGTGTAGTGGGTAACACCTCTGCCTTCTACACTGTAGACTGGGGTTCAATCCCCCACCTGGGCAAACACCCTACACTATACCAATAAGAGTCCTTGGGCAAGACTCCTAACACCACCTTGGCCTACCTGTGTAAACTGATCAAATTGTAAGTCGCTCTGGACAAGAGCGTCAGCCAAAATGCCGTAAATGTAAATGTAGCCTTATGAACAGAACCCTACACTAAAGTGTTACCCAGATTTCTAAAAATTCCTCAACAAAGGCAGTTTAAGGTAGCTGTTGCTAATTGTTGAGGTGGAAGCTTACATGCCTTAGTAAGTTAGCAAAATTAGCAACAGCTGCCTTAAACTGCCTTTGTTGAGTGATTTTAAGAAACCTGGGTAACACCTTAGTGTAGGGTTCTGTTCATAAGGCTACATGACCCCTGCATAAGCTTGTCTTGACAACTGACATAACCCTATATAAGTGTTAATAAATGCTTATACTAGGCGTCATCTGTCATAAAGACTGCTTTAGCTAACTTTGATCAAAAGCGACAAATGTAACCTTTAGAGTGAATTACACCTATTGGAATAAGCATTTATAAACATTCATATAGGGTTTTATGTTTCCATGACAGGCTTATGTAGGTGTCATAAAGCCTTATGACCAGTACAGTGTTACCGGAACTTGTTATCGTGGTTTCTGATGCTGTATGACCATGATACCATGACTACTGTATAGATTTGCTGTCTAAAAAATGCACCAATGTACATTAGCATATCTACACACGGTAGCAATACCAGAATATGCTATGCTAGTGCATTTTCTTCCGTTTATAGATAACTGTTTGTCTTACAGTGTCACAAATCGCATACTTTCAAGAATAATAAATCTATTCGAGGTTATTTAACAACTCCACGTGGTATGAGGCACGTGTTTAATGATTTTGCCATCCAGTTAGCACAGTGCTAACTGGCTAATAAGCTTCCGTTATTTGTTAGCTATATTAGCCTCAAAGCACCAGTGCTAAAACTAAAAACCGAGCTTTCAGACACCAAACCTGCCAAAGCTGATCAAGTTTTGAGGCAGATGAGAATATTGCTAGGATAATATGAGAATATTGAACTGATTTTTCTCACATTTTGACATTTTGTAGGGAATTTTATCTGTTGAACTGATCGTAGCACTCTCGCAGATCATCTTGCCCTGCTTTTAGCTCATTAGCAAAAGATTGACGTGTTAAATAAATCTAGATAGAAGGTCAATGGTATTATATTGATCTCAAATCAATCGTAATAATGAGACATTCGATTAGAGGCTAGATTAAAGATTTCACCTGCCAAGAAAGCATGTTTTCCAGTAAATTACAGTGACTACCTGTGAGAAAATTCAGCACCATTGCACACATTCTGTCTGTAACGTTCCCTGCCAGGGTAAAGCGGCGTACTTGCGCAGATGTCGCTCGTACACTTGTTTTCCACCATTCTCTGAAGTAGCGCCATTGTTTTAAAGTGTACGTTTCCTAAAAGAGTTGTGTAAACCTATTGGGCTTTGCTCCTGGGTTGTAATGCATTTCATTAGTATTAATCCAGGCTTAACCCAGTTGGTGTAGTTCAGTCTTCTGATGTAGGGTTTGAAGGTAAATTGGGTTTTTATGTTTTCTTCAGTGCCAAAACATACGCCGTGTGCCATACCGCTCCCATTAACATCAGCTTGGTCCTGCGGTACTGAAAGGTGTCTCCTCTGTCAAATGTTTGCTGCCAATGCGGAGACAAAACTAGGGTTTATGTTTCTTTTTTTACCCCTAATCGATACCTGACCACTGCTTTTTTTTTATGATGTGTGCTACTTAAAGCGGCGTTCTGGCCTAAAACTCTGTTTTAACTTTGGGCTGTGCAGCAACATTTTATTCCTCAGCCTCACTGGGTTTGACAGAGTTTGCGATTTTATGTCATGGTTTTGTTTATCGCTGTTATCCCTAGCCACTGATCTGTAGGCTAATAAATGCAACCAAGCTAGCAGTAATGTAACTTCAGTTGTCAGAATCGCAAAGGAAACTGAACTTTTACCACCAAAAAAGTTTGTAGCTATTTCTCCGCCATCATTTCTGTCGTTAGCAATCTGTTCTCTCCACTGTGATGGTGACTTGTAGACAGTTACTACAGTTATACTATTACAAGATATTCAGTTTCCCATCAGTGATGTTAGAAGACAGACCGCTGTAATTTTTCCCACTGGTGCAGAAAATCAAGCTCATAGTCATGCAGTCTACGTAGACTAACACTGAGAGTGACTCACTGGCTTTAAAGGAGGCCCTGAAGTCAGTCTGGGAAATTTCCACCTTGCTAGATCCTTCCTAGACAACTGTAAGTGCTATTATCTTGAAATGGAAAAGGTCTAGAAACAGGTCAGCCCTGCTGTGGTAAACCACCTAAATTCGGCATCCTCTGTTGCATCACTCACTAAAAAGTTCCAAACTGCCTTTGGAAGCAACAAGAACTGCATGCCAGGAGGTTCATGAAATGGCTGAGCAGCTGCAGACAAGCCTAAGATCATTATATGCAATGCCAAGTGTTGGCTGGAGGGGTGTAAAGCACCACCACTGGACTCTGGAGCAGTGGAAATGTGTTCTCTGGAGTGATGAATCACACATCTCTGGCAGTCTGATGATAAATCTGGGTTTGGTGGATGCCAGGAGAACAGTACCTACCGGAATACATAGTGTCAAACAGTAAAGTTTGGTGGAGGAGGGAGAATGAGCTGGGCCTGTTTTTGTGGAGTAGGCTGTGTGAGTAGGCCTGTTTTGGCCAGAACACCCCTTTAAGAAAGTATCGCCAGTTGGCATTTGCCTTCCAATGTGACAATCTTTGGACCAAATGATTCCAGTATAATGAGATGAAATCCTACTGGGACAGTACAAGACAAACCAACTCAGACAGTATCCAAGAAAAAGTAACTTCCTAACGCTTTAGTTTACGTCTCAACTCCGATCCCCTCGTCTCGAAAGTTTACATTGAATGATTCTCTCGTCGTGCCTGTATAGCTCTACTGACCAATGACTCTGTCCACTCCTTTGTACCAGTTGTGAACTCTTAGATATTTTAATGCATAAGAAGTATATTTAACAAAAGATGAATTAAAAAAAAAAAGAATATAATAGGTATGAGTAGGATGTGTACCAGTATACCAGGTTAACATTAACTCGGTTTTCTTTGAGAACATAAGTTATGAGTGTTCTGTATGTTTCCTTATGAATAAAGAAAGAAAAAAAAAACATTGAGTGTTGCAAAGCTGTATGTCCGAGAGCGAGTGCTGATGTGTGTGGGGGGGTTTTGTGGGCCCAGGGATTTATGCCCTTCTTTTTTATGTTAAAAGAGTGGAGCCGGGATCAGAATGTGCTGCCTGTTGCCTGGAGCCAGTTGAAGAAGCAGCGTTAAAGGAAAAGTTCAACTTAAAGTGGTACTCCAAAATGAATTACCCACATAAATGCAAGGTCCTTCAGAGTGTTTTAATACGAAACTCTACAATCTAAGGAAATGACAGCTTAAGTGCGTTTACATGCACTGAATAATCCGATCATAATCAGATTTCTGTAGTTATCTGATTATTCAAATGGTCATGTAAACAGCACACTGATTTCTTCGAGCGAAGTTCTAGAAGGTCTAGAAATCTGATTAAGAAATCGGATAAGCAGAGCTGGATTTTTAGCACAGTAATCTGATTTCTTAGACCATGGGTACCCTTACTCTGATTTCTTTCAGATTTCTCAGTCTGAGCATGTGCGATAAATGGTTGGCGGTACCGGAAATTAGCAAACAGTGACCAAATACATTCTCAACGAAATGAAGGATTTTAATATTCTTCATCTTCTAGATGATGTGTGTTCTTTTTCTGTGCGTTTATTGGCTGGTTGTAAAGCAGAAATCTGATTTACTGTCTGACTCATGAAGACCTGGAGTTTCCTCATTATCTGATTACTCAAGTCCATGTAAACGCTTTGATCAGGTTACTGACAAAATCAGATTTTCTGCAGTTATCAGACTATTAAGTGCATGTAAACGCGCTCGATGTGGGGACGAACAATTTCTGTTTAGTTCTATTCATTTTTAATATTTATGATAAAGCATAAAACATTGTGCATTAACTTTTGCACGTGACGTTTTTTTCCCAGTATGCTAAATATAGAAAATTAATTGTGCGTTAAGTATAAAGGATATGCATTTATTTCCATTAAGTAAAATCAACAAAATGTCATTTTACCGGGAAACTTTTGTCATATTTCAAGTGTTTATTCATGGAAAAGCCTGCGGTGATTGTACTCTACAGATTAGCAGATCGAGATTAGGTTTTTTAGATTTTCTAATCAGTCAGTAAATATAGTTTTGAAAAAACGGCTTGATACCGCTCCTGATTTGTCACTGAGATCCTTCTGCATTGCCCTGGTTTATCATTGATGCAAATAACTATGTCTGTTTCGTTGCTATTGCCGCCCCCTTGTGGAGAAGCCTCAGCCTGCTAAACATGAGCGAGTGAGTTACAAGCTGGTTTCATGAGGTGCTTCTTATGTATAACACATAATATAAAAACACTCTTAAAAATGGTTCTTCCAGGGCTCTTTAGTAAGGCCAGTAGTTGTATATAGAACCATGAGCACCTAAAGAACCCTTTGCATGATCCAAGGGTTCTTTAGATTGATGAAAAATGTGCTGTAGATGGTTCTATATAAAAATAGGTTCTATTTTGCACCAAAAAGGGTTCTTCTGTTATTGTGATGTCAAGGTTGTAACAAATGAAGAACCTGTTTGGTACTATATAGAACCCTTGTAAAAAAGGTTCAACTTAGAACCATAGACAACATATTCTCCTTTAATCTAAAGAAACTGTCACAATCCAAGGAACTCTTTTGGTTCTTTTTGAGTGTTCATGGATCTATGTAGAACCTTTTTCTTTACTAACGAACCCTCTGACGAACCATCTTAAAGGAACAGTTTGACTGTTATCTATGAACGGCAATGAAAGGCCTTGCTAAAAAGTAGTAGAAGCCTGAACGGTGACCACACTTTTGTTGAGTTTTATAGATAACATCATCATATGGTGTCAAAGTCTAGTTGAGATTTCGAACAGCTTGACACAGTTTGAGATTTAACCATCTTTTTTAAGACTGTAGTTTACTGGCTGTACAAACCCAATTAAAGGTTTTCCCATTCTGTCCCAAATGTAGTCAAGTTCTATGTTCCATGAGTCGTCTCAAACTGGCTTGGTTTCATGGTTCCTGACACTGTATGAAACACTGCTGCCTATAAATATGGGTGAAAATACAAGGCACTTCCATTACGCAGTGCTAAATTGTGTACATAAGCTTCCAGCTTAGCCTCATAGCTCCAGTGCTTAAACAGAAATTTCAGACACCAAATAAGTCTCAACTGGTCGCCTACTTTTAGCGCAAGAAGGCCAAATATAGGCCAAACTGTTGCTGTAGGACAGAATAACTGCAGAATAAACCCCACTACCTGAAACTGAAAACTACAAAACTAGTCTGATAAGCCTAGATATCTAGTACCTACTCTGACGCAGAACTAGACCAAGCAGCACGAACTCTAGAGGCTAATCTAGGCCTTCTGGCTGACATCAGAGCATTTGTTGTTTCCTGTATCCAGGGTGAAGTTGCAAATTAGCCTACACTGCCCCCTAGTGTACATGGATACACATTACATGTGTTCTTTTGAAAACGACCACCCAAGGCTGGATGCTCCAAGCTGCATGGATGTCAGCTGTCAATCAACATGTCAACCCACTTATCCTGAGACTACTCCGTGACCTCGCCTCGTGTTTCCTAAAGTAGTGGCGTCGTGTCGTCTGGCTAAAACCTGAAGGAAAGGTGGCATCAGATCAACCAGAGACACTCCAGAGTTCCAGTATACACACAGCCAATGGGAAAAGAGTGAGAAAGCTTATTTTTCATGTTTGTATAAATTCTAAGTGATTGTTCATGCTTTTCTATACACATGTGTGAACATTAATGTCTGACCGTTCATGTTATCGCTTATGCAGAACTTGAACACACGCTGGTCAGATGGCGTTTTGTTGATTTACTTAGCGAAAATGATTTAACGCCCCCTATAGAGAGCAGACGTCTCTAGATTTTAATGCACAATTACTGTTTATTTGCAGAATTAAACATTAAAAAACATAAAAGGTGAAACAAATACATTATATGTTAGATTTTATGTAGAAAAATACCATATTTAAGTTGTTCCCTGTGAAGTTCCCATGTGTTAAACTTATTCTCTCTTACAAAAATCAACAAAACGGGTCGTTTAACCAGGGGATGTCTGTCTATCTATCTCTATCTATATCTATATATATATATATATGATATGAAAACCTCATATGTCCTTTATATTGTGTGTAAATTTCACGATGAATGGACTAAATGATCCAAAATGACGTCTGGTTCCATTGACGTTAATGCTGTTCCAGCTTATCAGGTACACCTGCTAATCTCCAGCTAAAAGACCCAGTTGGCTGCTAGGCTTAACACATAACAACTATATAATGCGGAATAAACACCAGCAACGAATTTTAGTGCCAACTTTTAATATTTACCCTTCTATATGTGAGACTCTGACTGTAAGAGTCTCGCATCAACTTCTGACAGCGTCGTCATTACACTGAGTTGAGGTCTGGGCAGGACAAAAAGGCATAATTATGAGCAGTAGCATGAGTTGCTGAGTTATCATGACAGGGGGCAGTCGTGGGCTGGAGGTTAGGGAGCTGGCCCTGTGACCGGAAGGTTGCCGGTTCCCCAGCACCGACAGTCCATGACTGAGGTGTCCTTGAGCAAGACACCTAACCCTCAACTGCTCCCCGGCTGCCGTGGATAGGGCTGCCCACCTCTCCAGGCAAGTGTGTGTGTCTTCACTAGTGTGTATGTGGTGTTTGTGGGATTAAAAAAGTATCACTTAACTACTGTTTAATGCTAACTAGCCTGCTGGCGCATATTCATTACCACCAAGAACTGCATTTTGGGTGTAACTATTCCTTTAATGCATGTGGAAAAGAACAAGAACAGTTCAATTAGGCTAAGATCACCATCTTGGTTCATGGAAGCTTTGCAGCTACAGTCAGAAATGCTAGTATCACCAACTATGAAATGAAGGGTTTTGGGGGTCAAGCTAGCATATTGGCTTAAGCGTGATGCAAAGTCCAGTAGAAATGACACCTTTGTGGACCGGATCTCTCGGAAGCTGAGAGCGGATCGACTCAACTTTGCGCAAGCTCGTCTAATATCGTGTTCGTTCTCAGTACAAAAAGTCCACGGTACAATAAATAGCCTAAAGATCCCAAATAGTCACCTCACGTTAGCTTTAGCCTCCTCGCGTGCTAAGGCGAGTCCAAATCGGTTCGTTACAACGATCGCAGAAGAGCTATGTACATAATCTCACATCATACGCACCGTCGGGAAAGAAATGGGAAAGGGAAAAAAGGAAACAGGTTAAATTAAATAAGACCTTCCTCTATACAGTTAAAAACAAAATGCTGCATGGCTCAAAGACTGCACGGCATGCATGTGGCTATGGCAGCGAAACATATCACCTCTCACCCCCTGCTAAGCTTATCCTCTGTACTTAAAACACTGTGCATTTAAGAGTCTGTTAGCAACGATAATCCCCAAACGAACCAAGTCTTAACTTCCCAGATGCTACATGCATATATCGTCCTTTAAAACGTTACAGTTAAGCGCGTAATAGTGGTTAACGTGGTCTCCTCTGCTGTTTCGTTGTTCTGATGTGGCCATAACTGGTGGTGGTGCGTCATCATTGGCTCTGGGTAGGTGTCGTTTACATACTGTCCATTGGTCTGAGTCGGTTCCTCATTGGGTCACCCATCAATTTTGGGCGTACATCCTGTAATTTACCGCAGTCTGTCCGAGTCGAAGTGGATTTAGCTGTATTCGGCTGTCGTACGTTCAGTAGTTCCAGGCTGAACAGGCCCTATTTGTCTCAGTTCTGCGCCGAGCTGGTCTCCGCAGGTTTAGGATCGTCGTCCTCGTCCACACTCAGGTCCAGTTTGAGGTTATCCAGTGTCTGCCTTATCTTCATCGAGTCCTTCCGTCTGCGAACAGACCGACAGATGTGGATTGAGATACAACAAATATGTTGACAAACATTTACAGCTGCTAACGTTCTTCTCCAGGCGTTTCCACTTGATGTGAATATGAATAATAAGTAAAAACAAATAAATTAAAAAATTTTTTCATCAAGCTTTTCTGGGCAGGTGGGGGATTTTTTACTAAAGCTGGCTACTGAAATTTATTACTTTAGGCCCAATCTCATTCCGGCCCTCGCCCCTACCACTTAGCCCTACCCCTCTGTTTTGTGTGTTCACATTTAGGGGTAGGGTGTCCCGATTCTTGTCGAAGTGTCGGGGCTACATGACCCGCCAAATGAAGGTTTTCCAGAGACAAACGTCAAAAGTGACATAAGAAAAAAAGTAAAAACAAGCAAAACGGCCACGCGAACGAAGAAAGAAACCCACAAATGTGAGAAATGTCTATTAAGAAATGACGACAACCACCGCTTTATCTTAGCTTAATGTCGTTTCAGTGTGTTATGGTGTTAGCTTAGTTTCTTAATAACAAGAGCAAAAATCACTACTAGTAGCCTGCTAATGTGTCGTTAGCTAGCTAGCTAAATATCCCGTTCCACCTTAAATGGTGCAGCAGTTACATTCTGGCTCCTCTGGTGTCAGACCTGCTGCTGCATTTAAGGTGGAACGGGAAAATTTGACGAGAAGTTGGTGAATATCTGACTTCAGCATCATATCACTGAAGAATGAGTGGGGGGGTATAAGAAATAATTGCCCCCCTCTTTGAAGGCGTATGATCCCTAAATGTAACTAAAGCCCAGCAGTGAGGAGCTGAACTTTCCCCTCCTCTGCGGTCACTGCAGACGGGCAGGGTCGCCTACAGAGCGGCGCTGGTAGCCGTTAATGAAGCGATGCTCTTTTCATTTGAGGGTCCCAATTCAGAGGAAAGATCTCAACCACTGCCACTCATAACTCAGTTCTAAGGGGCAAGGAGGCGCTCGAAAACAAGGGGTAGAGGGTCAGGGGCACCGTGTGAATTACTTCAGCGCTACCAAGTAAACCCTGCCCCCTGCCCCCCACCCCCCGCGCCACAAAAAACCCCCACAATGTTTAGCGCCAAATTTCAACACATAAGTAGCTACATGGGGATACCCTGTGAATGACTACGCCACCTTTTCCCTGACAAGTTTCATTTTTTATTTATTTGTTTATTATTTATTTATTTATTTACCCCCCTCAGGCATCTTTTCAAGTGTTAATGTATGTCGTTTTGTTTTTTTTTAGAATGAAAAAAAGGGGGAAAACAACTTCTAAAGAAAGTAAAAGGGGGAGAGGGATGGGTTTGTAGGACGAACTGCATGGTCACTGCTTTTGAATATCACCCCTTAAAAAAGATAAACAGCCCAAAATATGAGCTCCCCCTTCATTCAACACCATAACGGCGTATAATCGATTCCTACGTTTCACAATAAATGAACGGCCACCTTCAGACTGATGGTGCGCCAGTGCTTGTTCGTGCCGCTTGTGTGTGTTAACTCACTTCATCTGCAGCTGCAGCTCCATCAGCTGTTTCTGCAGGCGGGCGGTGGTCTCTCTCTCCTCCGCTAGCTCTCTCTGAGTGTGCCTGTACTGGCTGTCTCGGCGACTGCCCTGCTCCTCGGCCTCGTTCAGCTGCCTCTTCAGAGAGCGCATCCGCTGGGTCATCTACACGCACGTAAACACCACAGAGACGATGAGATACACAGGTACAGCAGGTGGGTCCTCACACGGGACACCAGGTATAAGTCCTATTCATCGCCATTTACCCGTGTTCCTGAAATAGGTGCTAAATCTGTCGACTGTGCCTCATAAAATATGTTTTAAATACAGATTTGTAACCTTAGGTAATAATCAAAATGACTTAGCGTGGCATGAAATGATTTTGTGAGCTTGAGAATAAAATAATTAGCATTTTAAAATTGGTTTCAAATTAGTATAAAAAACGATATTTATTAATAAATTTGGCAGTTCGGGAACACTTACACTACAAACAGCAACTAAGTCACCACTATTTAATCGTTTATTAAGAAGAGTTCATAATTATATGATTTAGTTATGCATTAATAAAGATACCATCTGAATAATGAAATTATCCATTTACTTAATAGCTAATAATTAAAGCGCTTTAATTGATTTTCATAAATGTATAACATTTTAGTGTAACGTATGTTTATGAATACGTTACAAAATTAAGTTGCAACTTGAATAGGGATCCAGTTATGACTGGTAACTTGTTTAAAATTAATATTTTATGTCTATATAGTCTAACATATATATATATATATATATATATATATATATATAGAGAGAGAGAGAGAGAGAGAGAGAGAGAGAGAGAGAGAGAGAGAGATAGATAGATAGATAGATAAAATTAATTTTAAACTAATATATATATGTGTGTGTGTATAATATTAATTTTAAACTACTAACTAACAAGTTAAACTTATTGGCATTTTTTAGTGCATATGCAACTATTATATCATTTTAAGTTATTGTTTATTAGGGCCTGCCATCTGAAAATGCTAGCCCAAGAGGAAGCCAATTCTAATATATATATATATATATATATATATATATATATATATATATATATATATATATATATATATACATACATACATACATATATATATAAAAATATATATTAATTTAAATGAATAGTTCTAGATGTATTAAAGTACCTTGACAGAGTAAGTGGAACATATGAACAGAATAAGGATGTGTTCATATTAAACACTCTAAATGCTGATTTCTGTCCCCATCTGGTGGTGAGTAGTAATAACTACAGTAATAACTGCATGCTGCCCTCTGCTGGTAAAAAGGTGGTAAAAAGCTGTAAATGTACCAGGTCTTTCTGCTCGTTGGAGAGCCGGTGCTCCTCGTCCAGCTGTTCTGTGAGCTCATTATTCTTCCTCTCCAGCTTACTGATGGTGTTATTCAGCCCCACTTTGCTTCTGCAGAACAAAAGTTGGAATGTTTTTACTGCTGTGTGCATCCTGACCAATCAGTTTCCAGACCCTGTGGGTGCTTTGTGTCAAGATCTTAATGTAATCCATCAAATATGGTCAATAATGATGAAGGTCAGTCTTTAACCATGTCACATTATTTTTCCATCAGTACAGTTTTAATATCTTGTGAGGTATAAAACAGTTGCATTGTGTGTCGATATCTATTTTCACAATACTAAAACAATTAGCCACAAAGAGCCTTGCTTTACAGTGTAGTCGAAATTTTACAACACTGCACCTTTGTGGTCAGAGATGATTCCTTGGTTTTAATAACTCAGTAGATTAATGCTAGAAAAAGCAAAGGCCCTAAAACTGAGCCTGGTGGGACTCCACAAGGAACGGTAAAGTTTTTTGACGATTGCCTGATTTCCTAGTGAAACCAAAAACTGTCTGTTCATTAAATATGATTTAAACCGTTTTAAAACAGTGATGGTGGATATTAGAAGATACTGGGAGAGGCACTAACATCCAATAAGGTCTAGACAGAAGGATTTTGTGTATTAGATTTACATACATATTTACATACATTTATTTTGCACGACACATTTCTATGTATAATACTTCCACAAAAATGTATAGATAAATGTATAGTAAATATATTTGGGTAATATATACTGTAAAACTGTACAAATTGTTCGTCTTTAGGTTTGAAATAATGCCATTATATTGCTCCACTCAGATTTTACCACTAAATGAAAAATCAAAGCCTACTGGTTTGAGGCAAAATATCAGCTGCTCCACCCTTTTTTTGAATACTCAATTTTCAAGCAAAAGTATAAACAATTATAAAACCTATAATCTATAGTTTTGATTCATAAAACAGTGCAGTTTTCCTGTCTGCCTCTTGTGAAAATCTTTGGGATATAGTTTTTTTCTTTAATTATAGACTTTAAAAAGGCAAACAATCCAAAAGTATCAGAGAGCAACCAGATTACGTTACCTTAATTAAAGAAATCTTCAGGATTATGTTACATAGGTTACATTTTAACAGGTCTGTACTGGAATATGTGTGTTTGTTGCATGTTTGATTATAGCATCAAACACGACTCGGCCTGATTTCAGAACAAGCTTTGTTCTATTTTATGACTGCACCGTGTCCACATCCTGCAGCCTCATCGTGCTGGTGTGTGCTCGTACCTCTCCTCGGCTCTGAGCGCATTCTCCAGTTCTTTAGCTCTGGTCTCCGCTTTGGTGATCACATGTTCATGGACTCTGTTGTTCTGCAGCTCCTCAATCTCACCATTCAGCTCTCGGATCTGAGAACGAGTTGTCGTCATCATCGTTAACATCCACAAAACCTCAGAACTCTTTTCTTCAGTTTTTATTAGCATGCACTGTTTGAAAACACCTGACACCGCATTCACAGAAGCCTTACTTGAAGGCTACCTAGCAGCTCCATAACACGCAAGTATTAAATAAATATTCAAAGTATTGAAAAAGCAATGCTCCTGAATCTGTGAATGGCTTATGTCAGTATTCAAAAGATGACAGATGCTTCATAACATGAAATGAGTGCTGTTATGAGTGCAGTATATGTGCAGAACATGCTCTACGACGCATGTTCTTACATTAAAATCATTTGGGAAACTTTCTGCTGTTCTTAATCAGGTCTGTGGCTTATATGTTCCATTGATTGTGAAAGGCACTTCATAACGATGTTTTAATGGATGAACTGACATCATTTACGTCACACATATGCGGGTTTTTCTATACCTGTCTCTCCAGGATGACCTTCTCACACTCCAGTTTGTCGTTGAGATCTTTCTCCTGGATCAATTTCAGCTGCAGCTGTTCACACTGCAAACCAAAAACATTATTCAGCATAAACATACATGCTTAAGTCACAATGCAATAGCTGGATCCAGTTCGCACTGCTGTGAAACAGTAGGCAAAAGTGCTTGGCCCCCTTTAACCACCATCCCTTACATCAGGGGTCACAACCAAAATGTTAAGAAGCAAAGAAAAATCAAACCACCAAGCCACAACATTCCATGTCCAGTTTACCATGTTGGCTGTAAATGTGTCTCAGTATGTGCTGATGTACTAGCATATGTTAAAAATATAAACAAAAACAAGACTTCTTTGCTCTGCTTTAAGCTTTAGCCCAGCTATAGCTGCTTTTCTCGTATCTCCGGCAGGAAACTTTTCCTCAAAAGTAGAACAGTTTCTTGTAAAACGTCTCTGAGTGTTTGACTTTTTATGAGGCTGAAGTCGCTTCTCTTTCGCCAGCTTCTTATTTGAATGTCCTGTTCCACCTTAAATTGTACCTGAGGCACCAGAATGTAAATTCTGCACCATTTAAGGTGGAACGGGAAAATTTGAACAAGAAGCAGGTGAATGAGAAGCAACCTCAGCTTCGTGACTTCTTAGTGTTTGACAGTATCCTGTTGCAGATAAAACATAATCAGGAAACCAGCTGGTTATAAATACAAATAAGTCCATTCATCTCTAAATTATCGATGTTTGTCTTAAATCTCTCTCTTTGCTGTTTCATTAGCTACTAGCTAGGCCGAGATTGTTGTCTGCATTGCTATGGTGACCTTCAGGCTGAATCAGCAGTTCTACATTAACTCCAGCATTTAAGACCATTTATTGTTAAACTGTGTTGAACGATCAGCAGAGCTTTATTTTACTTTAAAGGTGGATTAGTTTATTTTTACCTACAAACCTAATTCAGCTGTGGAGCCACAGCAGGGCAGTAAAAGAGCTGCATGTTGCTGACCCCTGACTTAGATTCTTAGATACTCAGCAAATTAAAGTTTTACAGCCATGATGGTACACGCTGTGAAAATTGATACCGCAGAAGTTTATAAATTATTAAATTATATCATGTGTTCACTAACTTGTTCTAGTGCTTTCTTGTGTTTGCCGGCCCATCTCTGCTCATTCTCCTGCATCTCCTCCAGATCAGTTTCCAGATCAATCAGATTTTCCTAGAACAAGAAAGAGGTTGTTACACCTTGTACTGACATGAATTGACAAGTATGTCTAATATCTGTAACTCCCATATGGGATAGTGGCATGTTAGCTCTAAGTTTACGGCAATTTGCGTAAAAAATTTTTACTGTTCTAGATCAAAAATGAGCTTTTGAAGCTTGTAAAATATATTCCATGTTTTATCTAAAGCTTGTAACAGACATTAACATATATCTGAGCTTAAACGTATCTGTTGTACAGACCCTTTCACCTTGCATAGAGCTGCTGCTACTGGTTTACATTCCTAACAACCACCTGAAACACTGCTTAGACTACGACTGATCCTCACAGTCAATGACATATCTAGAACTTCCAGAGGGCCTAGAGTGATATTTTTCCACACAATGTAAATCAAAACATGATTCCTCTGTTGCTTTCTAATGATCTTGTATAGACAATCTAAGGTGTAAGGCCTTCTGTTGAGCTCCTGAAGTCCTAACCAATGGGAGAGCTCGCTTGGCCGTATCTACCTAAATAGACAGCAGGAAACAAACCCTGATTGGACAGTGTTCTGTTGGGCTATGTAAATATGTGTCGAGGGACTCTAGACAATCAATATATGGACCACGTTCCTGTTGACGATACAACCCTCAAGAACTTCTCCACGACAGGTTTGATACACCTTGAAAACACCACATTCTGTTCAATATACAGCAATGAATCATAGAATTCATCGCCTTAGATTACTGAGCGTTCTCTCTTCTCAAGGATGCTGACTTTTGTAGGCACATACTGTACATGGTGCAATAATATTATGGTTAGTTTTTATTTATTGTCAGCATAGTTTAGTCCTAAGAAAATGTTATGTCTTTTAATAAGTGTTTTTTGTCCTCATCAATGTTTTTGGTCATCAATAAAATAATCAATTAATTCAATTATATTGTTTTATATAGCCTATAATAATATAATAATGCAAATTTTGAATGTCTGTAGTATTTGCCAGGCATTATTCAATGTAGTGTTTGTATTAGTGTACTTTCCATTATGGTTGGCTTAATAACGTGGCATTTACTAACCACTATTGGTTAAGAGTACAGGCACTAAATCGGCTGAATTAGTGACTTTTTGTTTGTTTGCCATGGCAACTACTCTGGTCCCACTTTATATTCAGTGTCTCTAATAACTGTGTAGTTACACATGAATAACATATGCAGCAACAAGGCAGCTACTGATTTAGTCAGTGTTACAGATGGATTACAGTAGCACAGCCTCATGTAATTGCGCAAGTGTATCTTCTACACAGGAACTTTCCTGTAAACTTACACCAGTTCCTTTGTAGTTATCATGTAATAACTGTGTAATAAGGCAGTGGTACTATAGACACTGCTTTGGATTTAAATCCAACACATTTATAGGTAATAAAGGTTATACGTTAAGATAAGGGAACGTTTGCTGTTCTGTCACATTACAGTTTGATGCTGAAAGTGGTTACAGAGTCAGCAATAGCAACATAAATGCGAGCTAAATGTTAGGACAGCTGGCAGATACAGTGGAAGTAATGTCTTAATGTAAGTTATTACACACTTCCTTTTAATGCTGGAAAAAAGACTTCTGGAAAAACTCCTTAAAAATGTTAGTCATAATGTTATATTTATGTTATTACCCTTGTGTGCGAATCGGCTGTTACAGCTATTAAGATACACTTATGTAATTACACATGTGTATCAACTCAAGTTTTGCCTCATGTAATTATACAAGCTATACTTCTGTAATCCAGCTGTAACAGTGATTAAATAACTAGTAGTTACATTGTTGTTCATATTTAACTACACGTTTATTAGACACAACATAAAGTGGGACCATTACTTTTATTCTAATGATTATTTTTGTTATTATTATTACAGTAGCGCTGTCTTCATGGTACACACATTGGTGGACTGTGTTTGGGGTGTGTGTATATGTTACCTGTACTTGTTTGACCTGTTTGGACAGGTCATCTCTGTTCTGCGTGACCGTCTGCAGCTCCATCTGTAAATCCTCCACCATCCTTTCGGCCTGTTTGCACTGCAGCTGCGCCTTCTCCCTCAGCTGGATCTCCTCCTCCAGAGAATGCTCCTTCTCCAGCAGCTTATCGGACACCTACACATACACAGGATTTACGCCACAGGTCAGCATCGATCCACTCTTCATTGCCGGCTTCAAACAGCTGAAAAACACTAGTTTATAGAGTTCTCTATAGGGTTTAAATCTGGACTCCAAAGCCATCTGACTGTGAAATTTTGGGCTCGGCCCATTTATTTGGCCCAGGAGTGTGTATGTGTGTAGATGTACCTCTCCCTGTAGGCGGCTGACGATCTGCTGGAGGCGGAGCACCTCCTGGTCTTTCTCCAGTATGCTCTCCTCCAGCTCCTCCACTCTCATCTGGGCGTCCATCCTCAGCTTCTGCTGCAGGCTCAGCTCGGTGCTGGCCTGGGACGCCTGCTGCAGAGCCTCGGCGAGCTAACACACAAGCACGGAATTAGCAGCTGGACTTGGTACATGAAATCGGACAGGGTCTGTATGTGTTCACTGGCTGACGGTGCCCATCAAGATACCACGTTTGGTGGCACGTTTGGCCCCTGCATTTGGCTCATGCATAACATCGGCCTTGGGTCAGGCTCTGGTTTGATTTCAAATGAGGGATTTGTTTTATGCAGTAGATTTGAAGTATTGGGTCTATGCATATGCTAAGTAAGGTGTCACCTACAGACCAATAAAATATGTTGTTATTCACACAAAGGCCTCATTTTCACATTAATTTTCAACCCATTTAGGAGGTGAACCAGGCAGGGAAACAGGGAAACGGCAGCGTTTTGTGTTGGCTTCCCTATTCCCTATTATATCCACTGCATGTCCGCTGCCTGGACAAAACCTCGTACCTCCAGTTTTGTCGTTTTTCAGTTTCTGACACAATCTGAAAATGTATGTTGTGCTTTATAATGTGTTAAAATGTCAAGATGAACGGATCAAAGGACACAGCCCAAAATGACTTGCAAAGACGTCTGGTTCCATTGACTTGCATTGAAAGTAATGCATGTTTTTTCCTTCTCCTGTAAAGTTACCATATTGGAGACGGGTCTACCATATAGGATTCAAAGCACCACAGAAGAGCTGGTCCCCAACAGTCATGTGTAAAGGGCGAGTGCCATGTCTTGAGCCAAAAAAACGTGTTTTTCTGCATGTATAACTACAATAATCTATACTTGACTGAAATATATGATTTAAATGGCATAAAAACACAATACATTATATATAAATGTATAATGAAAGTTCTCCAGGAGTCGTGTCACTGGCGCAACAAAAAGTCTCCTGTTTTGAAACAAAAGTCACACCAATGACGCCACTCGACTTCCGTTTGCCTGCTTTCTGAGGATCTATGAAGAAAAGCACGTGGTGCACATCAGCCGTCAGGAATTTTCTCATTTAGCTCATGATTCCATAGGAAGCTTTTAGCTGAAGTCACTGGTGTGACCGACTTTATTCAACACGAATGGATCGAATGCGATATACATTCATTCTACAGTGAATAATATAAAATTAATGAAAATTAATTTACTAATCAAGTTAAAAAAAAAAAAAAAAAAAAAAAAAAAAAATATATATATATATATATATATATATATATATATATATATATATATATATATATACACCCCTGAGGGTCAAATAAAACAACGATGATGATCTTTATTGTTGTTCTTATTACCTCTGTCTCTAATGTCTGTACGCTGGTGCCAAGCTCCACTGCCTTCTTCCCTTTCGTCTCTTTCTCCAGCTCCAGCTCCTCCAGGTTCCTCTCAGCCAGCCACAGTTTCTCCGACAGCATCTGCGTGTGCTGCGTCTGCTTCTCTAAGGCCTCCTGCATCACGTGCATGCGCAGTCAGTGAGACCAGTCATGTTTACAGACAACCAGGATGAAAAGCAAAAGCATACAGTGGTAAACAAACAAGCCCACATTTACAGATAACCAGAGTAATACACTGAGATACTCTGATTTCCCTAGAATTCTGGCGGTTGCTCTAGTGTCCTGGGCAATATTGCTGCCTCACACTCCGTTCCAAACTCGTAATGCTATATTTACAGGACTGAAGGTGTAAGTCACTCTGAATGAGCGTCACCTAAATGTCTAAATGTACATGCCATAACAACACACGCACCTCAGCGTCCTGGATTTTGTTTTTGAGCGACTGCTGCAGGAAGTTGAAGGCGTATTCCTGAGTGTTTGCTTCCACCATCACCTCTCGAGCCTCTTTCAGTTCCACCTGCAAAAGAATTCACTCCATTCATTTCAACATCAAAATTCAAATCAAACATTTTGTATCTGCAAGAATCCATTCAGGGGCATGATGTTTAATAGCTTTCCTAACAGTATAAAGTCATGAGGTCAGTGTTAACACACAGAAATTGTCAAGCGGCGCAACCACATACTAACAAGATGAGAAAGTTATTTACGACGGCTGAAAACGTGACTGCACTGGCCTTTGTATTGTGTGCAAAGTATTCATATAAATATATGTATGTATTTAAACAAATACACTTCATAATAATAACACAGGTTTGTGGGTTTCCTGGAGTCGCACCACATGACCAGCTTAAAAACTGACACCATTTTCTAAAAAACGTCCCGACCAGGTCGCTTCTTTACGATGCACTGTTCTTTCAAAAGCATCTTAATGAATAATAACCTAATAATCTGAATAAACAATAACACTAATAAGTGTTTTTCAGTGGTTGTGCTGCATGACATCTGATACAATCAGCAACAGGCATATGCTTTAGTGAGCTGGATACATTTAAAGCCAATGGCTTTTGTGGCATTGTACATTTGAAGATTTAAAACTTTTTATTTAGAATTTGAAATGACTAAATTACCTTTTTAAAAAGTCTTCTTAACTGACTTATGTGATGGGAAGGTCACACCACCTGACATGTTTACGCTCGGGAAGCCTAAGATTCCTAAAAATCAATTTATTTGAATGCACTGAATAAGTAATTATGTAAAGCAGGTGCTGTAGAATAATGTGACACGAATTTATAAAATGAATCCATGGGAAAATAATACAGGTTTAGTTACATAGAATTCTATATAAATTATATAGGAAAATAATGGATGTCACTGATCCAAATGCAAAATAAAAGCGTGTCTTAAAAGGATGTCGGCCTCTCATATCTTTTTATTGCGCTGGTCAGACGATGCTACATAGTTCATTATTAGCGCCCCCTAGTGACGGAATCTTTAGTTGTCATTCAAAATAGCGCACACTGCATAATACTGGCTGATTTTATAAGTCAAATAATCTATATACACACATGTAACCACATATTATCTGAGTTCTGTGTCAGTGTGTTGCTTGGTGGAATGAATGTTTTATTGTGATCATTATTAACACAAATTTACTGTTGTGCTTTATCTTGCTATATTTTGATGTTTCTTATCATGCCTACCCTCAGAACCTCAAGGCCCTCAGACAAGGCCTAATGACTTCGGGGAACTAAAAAAAAACATATGTCGGCAATTTTTACTTTATTGTTATTACAATAGAATTATGCTTGTATTTAAACTCTGCAAGTATTACAGTATTACTGGGATTAACGGGTTAATTCTTGAAAGGCAGAGTGGAAAACTGGCCAATCAGGAGTTTTCTCTGTGGTATCTAGATACTGCTAAGCTCTCCTATTGGTTAGGACTTCAGAGGCTGAAGAGAAGGCCTAACGCATTAGATGAACTAGCATAATTATGACCTGAGAGAGGAATCAACTAATCGCATACTGATATGTATAAAAGCTAACTTTTGGAATCCTATAGGGACGCTAGCAGAAGTTAGCATCACAGCTGAGGTGGATTTTTCCTCATGTTTTGCCCGGGTTTTGACATTTAAGGCCCAAACTGACGGCTTGACGCTTAAAGTTACGGCTTATAGCTATAAAATCACTGCATTGCACTGCATGCTGCGGCCTATTGCTGTGTAAATAATGCTATCTGACCTCCATCTGCCTGAAGCGCTCCACCATGACGTTGTTGTTGCTCTCCAGCTCCACAATCCTGTCCCTCATCCTCTTCAGGTCCCCCTGCAGCTGAGTGTTCATACGCAGCAGGTCCTCATTGTTCACCAGCAAGCCTCGCATTTCGAAACGGATCTGAGTGCGCTCCTTCTCCAGCTCAATGCTTTCGGCCTCCAGGAACTGGTTCCTCTGTGGAGGGCGAGAGACATACAGAGAAAACATTTGAAATGATCATATTTATTGCTGCAAAATTGTTCCAATCTCACAAGTTAACAAATTCCCTTTTAATTTGCTTGCAGTTTTGGTAAGTGTATAATTAAAACGTGCATAGAAAGATATTAGCCTAGAAATTGCAAACCAAAAGTAACGATACATAAATGCTGTGGGACAAAACCTTGTCACCATTTTTTGTTGTTTTTTCATGTTTTGACATAATTTGAAGAAAGGCACTTGCCCTTTATGTTACATCCAAATTCCATGATGAATGGACCAATAGAAATGGTTCAAAATCCAAATATACATTCAATATATATCGCTGCTGTGGGAACAAAACCTTGTATCTCCATTTTTGACCTTTTCAATTTGTCATGGTCTGAAAATGTCTGCTGTCCTTTACACTGTGTGTAAATTTTATTATGAATGGACCAAAAAGACTTGGAAAAATGTCTGGTTCCACTGACGTACATTAAAAGTAAAGAATGTTTTTCCTTCTCCTGTAAAGTTACTGTTTTGGAGATACAAGGTTTTGTTAAATAAATACAATCTGTTTAAAAAAGTCTTGTGATGTTATAGTTGTGCCATATCGCACTACCTTCTGATCAATAAATAAGGACATATAACTAAATGAGTGTAGACAAAAACGGCGTTTGTATAGTGTAGATTTGGTTGGTTCTGTACTCACTCTCTGACAGGTGTCCAGCTGTTTGGTCAGTTCTTCGATGTAATTCCGTTTGTTGGGTAAGCTGTTCCTCATTAACATCTGAGATGGAGGAGTCTGCTGTTATAAGAGACACAACATCCAGTGTGAACACAATCAAATACACAAATCTCAAACTATGGCTTTGTGACTTAATGACCATTTCAGTTTTGAATCTCTTTCAGTACTGACAGTATTTCTGTAAAAAAAGGTTTTAGCACTGACAGTATTTCAGTTTTGAATCTATTTCAGTACTAACAATATTTCAGTAAAAAAGGTTTTAGCACTGACAGTATTTCAGTTTTGAATCTTTCAGTACTGACAGTATTTCAGTAAAAAAGGTTTTAGCACTGACAGTATTTCAGTTTTGAATCTATTTCAGTACTAACAATATTTCAGTAAAAAAGGTTTTAGCACTGACAGTATTTCAGTTTTGAATCTTTCAGTACTGACAATATTTCAGTAAAAAAGGTTTTAGCACTGACAGTATTTCAGTTTTGAATCTTTCAGTACTGACAGTATTTCAGTAAAAAAGGTTTTAGCACTGACAGTATTTCAGTTTTGAATCTATTTCAGTACTCACAGTATTTCAGTAAAAATGTTTTTAGCACTGACAGTATTTCAGTTTAGAATCTATTTCAGTGCTGACAGTATTTCAGTAAAAAAAGGTTTCAGTACTGACAGTATTTCAGTTTAGAATCTATTTCAGTGCTGACAGTATTTCAGTAAAACAAGGTTTCAGTACTGATAGTATTTCAGTTCTGAATCTCTTTCAGTACTGACAGTATTTCAGTAAAAAATGGTTTCAGTACTGACAGTATTTCAGTAAAAAATGGTTTCAGTACTGACAATATTTCAGTAAAAAATGTTTTCAGTACCGATAGTATTTCAGTTTTGAATCTCTTTCAGTACTGACAGTATTTCAGTAAAAAAGGTTTTAGCACTGACAGTATTTCAGTTTTGAATCTATTTCAGTACTAACAATATTTCAGTAAAAAAGGTTTTAGCACTGACAGTATTTCAGTTTTGAATCTTTCAGTACTGACAGTATTTCAGTAAAAAAGGTTTTAGCACTGACAGTATTTCAGTTTTGAATCTATTTCAGTACTAACAATATTTCAGTAAAAGAGGTTTTAGCACTGACAGTATTTCAGTTTTGAATCTTTCAGTACTAACAGGATTTCAGTAAAAAAGATTTTAGCACTGACAGTATTTCAGTTTTGAATCTATTTCAGTACTGACAGTATTTCAGTAAAAAAGTTTTTAGCACTGACAGTATTTCAGTTTAGAATCTATTTCAGTGCTGACAGTATTTCAGTAAAAAAAGGTTTCAGTACTGACAGTATTTCAATTTTGAATCTATTTCAGTGCTGACAGTATTTCAGTAAAACAAGGTTTCAGTACTGATAGTATTTCAGTTTTGAATCTATTTCAGTACTGACAGTATTTCAGTAAAAAATGGTTTCAGTACTGACAGTATTTCAGTAAAAAATGGTTTCAGTACTGACAATATTTCAGTAAAAAATGTTTTCAGTACCGATAGTATTTCAGTTTTGAATCTCTTTCAGTACTTACAGTATTTCAGTAAAAAATGGTTTCAGTACTGACAGTATTTCAGTAAAAAATGGTTTCAGTACTGACAGTATTTCAGTTTTGAATCTCTTTCAGTACTGACAGTATTTCAGTAAAAAATTCTTTCAGTACTGACAGTATTTCAGTAAAAAAGGTTTCAGTACTGACAGTATTTCAGTTTTGAACCTCTTTCAGTACCGACAGTATTTCAGTAAAAAATGGTTTCAGTACTGATAGTATTTCCGTTTTGAATCTCTTTCAGTACTGACAGTATTTCAGTAAAAAATGGTTTCAGTACTGACAGTATTTCAGTTTTGAATCTCTTTCAGTACTGACAGTATTTCAGTAAAAAATGGTTTCAGTACTGACAGTATTTCAGTAAAAAATGGTTTCATATTATTTCGTGATTATTTCAATAAAGTAATAATTTCAGTACCGGCTCTATTTCAGATGAGAAATTATTTACAGACAGTGAAAACAAACATATTACACTTGCAAGAACTTCAATGGATTGAAATGGGCTCTGATATAATAAACCTAACTCTAACTGTAGCCACTTACAGAAGAAAAACACTACTACAAGCATTTTTTGGTGTTGATTTCAGAATCATCTAGCGCGACAGTCATCTATCTAGACTTCATCGGTTTTTACAGCTTCGTCCTAATTAATCTGTATTACTCTTACATCTCGTCTCCTGGTGAGTGAGTCGTAGGAAAAGCGTGGGCGAGGGGACTGCAGGGTGGGCGTGGTCACGGGGCTCAAGCTGCGGTTCAGACCAAACAAATTCAGCTCAGAAGTGGCTGGAGACAGCAGCTCAGGACTCTGAAACACATACAAACTCTATAAACTCCCCAATAAACTCTACACATTTTATTAGTCTGTAATTGTACATTTGTAAGATAGGAGCAGGTGGGTGTTTCTAAAAAAGCGGCCAGTGATTGGAAGCACAAGGCGGGTGTTTCCAATAAAGTGGCCAGTTAGTGGAAGCACAAGGTGTGTGTTTCTAATAAAGTGGCCAGTTAGCAGATGTACAAGGTGTGTGTTTCTAATAAAGTGGCCACTGAGTGGAAGCACAAGGAGGGTGTTTCTCGTGAGTGTACTTCCCAAATATCCTGAACTTTGTGATGCTGGTAAATACACACATACTGTATCTGTACCATTTTATTTGAGAACAAAACAGCAAATATTAGGCACCTTGTACTCAGACATCCTGCCTGCAGGGTTGTACTCTACGGAGACGGTGGAGTAGGGACTGTTGAAAACTCTGGGAGGACTTTCAGTCTGTAAGAGGAGAGAAAAGGCAGCCTGTTACTTGACTTAACTGAAACTCTCCATTTACCTCAAACCTAAAAAGGCCATGGTCACACATTAAGACATGCCCTTAAAATACAGTACAAAATGGTATATTAATGTAAGCATTATTTCAATAAAGCAAATATTTTAGTACTGACTTTAATTCAGTAAAGAATCTATTTCAGAGCTGACAGTATTTCAGTAAATAAATTTCAGTACTCACTTTATATCTGTAAAGGGTCTACAGCAGTACTGGATTTATTTCAGGTAAGTAACCATTTCAGTACTGACTTAATTTCAGTAAAGAATCTATTTCAGAGCTGACAGTATTTCAGTAAATACATTTCAGTACTCACTTTATATCTGTAAAGGGTCTACAGCAGTACTGGATTTATTTCAGGTAAGTAACCATTTCAGTACTGATTTTTTTTACTAAAGACTATTTCAGTACTGCCAGTATTTTTGTAAAAAGTCTGTTTCAGTGCTGAATTCATTTCAGTAAAGGAACTATTACAGTACTGACTAAATTTCAGTAAAGAATCTATGTTGCTACTTATTGTTTCAGTAAAGAATTTATCTCAGTACTGACAGTATTTCAGTGAAGAGTGGTTCAGTACTGACTTTCAGTAAAGAATCCAGTTCAGTACTGACTTAATTTCAGGGAAGAATCCATTTCAATACTGACTTAATTTCAGTAAAGAATCTATGTCAGTACTTAAAGTATTTTAGTAAAGGAGCTACATTAGTACTGACTTAATTTCAGTACAGAATCTTTTTCAGTACCGTCAGTATTTTAACTGTTTCGGTTTTGATTTGCCCTGTCGCTAAAGCTCTGTGTAAATATTTGCATATAGACTCACCTTGTCAGAACTGCTGTCCCAGTCTTTAGACATCAAGGACTCCATTGAGCGGCGGGTTATTGAAGTTTTGGAGATGGTTCCATTTGCCCCGGTGCCCAGGGGTCCTCCTGGTCCACTAGCACCATTCCCAAAACGATCTGTGCCCAAGAACAGCTGGTATCTTGGATTTGGGGGGCGTTTAGGGGTACCCGGCTCATCTTCGGACGGAGGCCTGTCCAGCTGCTTTTCTCTGTCAAACTGAAAATCCTGCAGGAGAGAAAACACATAGTTAGACGTGTTTGAGCACCTGTGTTTGTTAAGGTATGTACAGTATACTGTTAATTGATATTTGTTATCGTGATGTTTTCCTTTGCAATACTAAAGCCTGCAATATGCAAGTTTAGCCTCTATTCAATTGCAATGTTTCACTGTGTGCGTCAGCTTGTTGATGAAACATCAGATGCTAAGGAGGTCTTGTCATTGTGTACATGAGGTTTATTTATATTTATCTTCTATTATTTCATATTATAGGTCTATAAATATTTATCTTTGATATGTTTTAATAGCACATACATTTACATTTTACGGTATTTTTGGCAGATCCTCTTATCCAGAGTGACTTACAATTTGATTACTGTTACACTGGTAGGCGAAGGCAGTGTTAGGAGTCTTGCCCAAGGACCCTTATTGGTATAGTGTAGGGTGTTTGCCAAGGTAAGGATTGAACCCCAGTCTACAAGGCAGAGATGTTACCCACTACACTAACCAACCACCCAAATACAAGCTCTATGCAGTAGTATTTACTCCATTTGAATTGAATATAGAAGAAATTTCAGTACAATTCAATCACTGAGACAAAAAGTCTGAGTGGGTTTGATGTGAAAGGTTTCACTGTTCAGTGGTGTTGATAGGCCATTTATTTTCTATATAACAGCGCAAGTCAATTTACATGTCTTCATATTTTTATATCTAATGGTTTAAAAGAGTAAAATAATGTAAATCTGAAAAACAAATGTAATGCATCAATAAATTTAAGGCCAAAACCTTGAAACTACCATAAAGCAATGTCCTAGATATGAGGCAGCATATTTATTCAACCCTCTGTGGTGGAATTCTCAGAGTTGGTTCCTTTCAGCACCACTGGAAACAGAGCATTTCACATCAGACCACTCTGAGTGGCTTTGTTTCTATTTAGTTATGCAGAAATTTTATAAAAGTGAAACTGACATCATATTAAAATGTTAAATAGCAACTACACTTCCCCAGATAAAGCTCAGCTTAGCTCAGAGTCTGTTTATAGTCCTGGCACATAGTTTGATCCTAAGCGTCCCGCAAATGAAACAGCCCGACGCTCCAGATGATCCAGGACAGCAAATGTCTAAAAGAACTTTTCCTGAATTTCTCATCCTCATTAAATCTGACTGATTTGTTGCCGCTGCCGTTCTCACTGCAGATTTGTTTTATGGAGTCTTCGCTTAATGGAAGAAGTAGTGCTTTTTAAGAGGTGGGTCAATCCTTATTTTATTATAGTCCATTCACCAAAGTATTTTCACTCTTCTGTGATCATTCACACTATGTAGCAAGATAGTCACAATGTGCAATTTCATCCTTATCATTGCTGAAGCAAACACATGCGAATGCATGCACAGTGCACAATCGCCATTCGACACTGACAACACATGCAAACCGAGCTGCGCTGGGCAGCAAATAGTGTTGGGCGCATTAAAGCAAAGCTGAATTTCAATCAAGGCCAAGCATACAAGACACTGAGCGTAAAATAAACCAGCTCTCAAGCAGAACGTGCAGTAATCAGTCCTGCATTCAAAACAAGCGAGCCGCAGTTTAGCACAAAATCACCTTTACCTTGTTGTCCGTTTTGCTGCAAATGTAGCTGAGGCATGAAGTTTGCTTCTTTAGTTTCGCACTGAATCATCACGCACTTGCCTTAAACCGTGTGGAGTTGGTCAATAATCTCAAATAGACCTGCGTACGTGGTTTCTGACTCTGTATGACGCACTGTTATTGATAAATATGGGCTAAAGCACGCTAGCACATCTGGAAACAGTAGCATCAACTGTTTCGAACCGCACTTTGGTCCATTCTTGACAATAACTGTAGGTCATACAATGCCAGAAACCACATAAGTCAGTCTACTACAGTTCAACACAGATTGAGGCAAGTGTGTGATAAATTGGTGTTGGTTAGTGTAGTGGTTAACACCTTTGCCTTCTACACTGTAGACTGGGGTTCAATCCCCCACCAGGGCAAGCACCCTACACTGTACCAAAAAGGGTCCTTGGGCAAGATTCCTAACACCACCTTGGCCTTCCTGTGTAAAATTATCAAATTGTAAGTTGCTCTGGATAAGAGCGTCAGCCAAATGCCATAAATACAAATACATAATTTAAGCATGGTGATAATCGCTAGCTGCATTAGCCCTGCAGCTCCTAAAACACAAAGTGCATTTGGCTGACGCTCTTATCCAGAGTGACTCACAATTTAATCATTTTTACACAGGTAGGCCAAGGAGGTGTTAGGAGTCTTGCCCAAGGACCCTTATTGGTATAGTGTAGGGCGCTTGCCCTGGTGGGGATTGAACCCCAGTCTACAGCGTAGAAGGCAAAGGTGTTAACCACTACACTATCCAACCACATAAATAAACGTCTTGGCTGATCGACTTCATTAGGGGTAAACGGTGTAAGCCTGATTTTGTGCCATCCTGCTGTATTAAAACTCTGGCTGAGGCAGGGTTAGTAGCATGCTAATTAGCAGTGCACGTGGGGTAAAACCTGGCTGGTGCTGTTTGAGGGCATTGTGTGCGGGTCATGCATGCGCTTCCTCATGCAACTTGATGCAGACTTGCATGCTCCGTGGATCTTGTCCACTTTGCCGAACCACCCCAAGACTTACCGGGCCGCTGAGCGGAGGGCCTTGGTCTCCAGGGCCTGAGCCTGCTTTTCCAGACTTTACTGACTCTTCAATAGGGGGCGTAATCATTACAACAGGACCTGGACTTTCCTGCTCTTTCCCACATTCCGCCCCGTCTTTAACTCTAACCACATCGTGACCTTTTTTGACCCCAAGTTTGGGGCTGCCATTGGGCGAGGTCAGCCCATCGCCGTCGGAAACGGAGAACTTGTGAATGAGGTTTTTCACGCTTCCTGAGCGCCTCAGCCCCTTCACCAGCGAGGTTTTCGTATTGGCTCTCCAGTTCTTCTCCTCGTCTTCCATGTTGGCGTGGCCCTCGGTGTGTCCGTTTGAAAGTTCGGCGCTGTGCTCGGAGTTAAGCAAAGAGTCTTTGTTGTCTGTTCCCTGAGAAACATACCAGCCCTCGTGTCAACATGGATAGTGAACCATATTTTCCACTGTTGATGAAAACACCTTCAGCATTTGTCAAAAATTAAATGTACACAGTCTTCCACAAAATGTGCCAAAGCTAATGTTTCCAACAGCTCAGTCTGCTTCTTTAGTTTTAGTCTTGGAACTGCAAAGCTAATGTAGCTAACATGCAAGGGAAGTTCATTAGCAGTAATTAACACCATGCTAAACTGCTAGCCTAAGTCATCACATACTAAACAAAGTTAAGAGCTGTTATGTAATCTTAAATAGACTTTTGACGTTGCAAGACATACTGTTTTGGACGAACATGGACAAAAGCATGCTAGCATAGCTAAAATAAGTGGTAGCCTTGTTGATTTCGTCCTTGTTTATGGATAAGAGCTTGACATACAGAGTTAGAATCCATGTTGGGCCGTCAAGCAATCTAACAGACATGCTTATGAAAATATATGAGAATCTGTTATGCATATGCATGGACAAAAGTAAGCTAGCATAGCTAAAAACAATACTAGCCTTGTTGATGCTCGAGCTTTGTCAATTTTAATAGACGGCAATATGACATACACTGTTAAAAACAAAGTTGTCATTAAGTAACAGACTTGCTTGTGTGGTTTCTGGCAATATATGGCAACCAGCTATGTATCAACATAGACAAAAGCATGCTAGCATAGCTAAAAAAAGGAGTAGTAGCCTTGGTGACTCCGGAATTCTGTCCTTGTTTTTGGATAACAGTTTGACATACAGAGCTGGAACCCATGTGAAGTCTTCAAGTAATCTCTAATAGACATGCTTATGTGGTTTCTGAAACAATATGTCAATCTGTTATGTAAATACATGGACAAATGTATGCTAGCATAGCTGAAACAGTAGTAGCCTGAATTTTGTCCAGGTTTATAGATAACAGTAGGACATACAGAGTTAGAACCCATGTTGAATCAGTAGGTAATAGACTTGTTTATGCGGTTTCTGGCAATATTACATGTGAGCATATACAAAAGCATGTTAGCATAGCTAAAAAACAGCTCTAGCCTTAAAGTTTATCCATGTTTATAGACAGCAGTGTGACATACAGAGTTAGAAACCACACAAATCTCTGAGATTACTCAACAACTCAGCACGTTGAGGCATGTGTGTCATGATTGAGGCACGATGCCAATCGCTACTAATACTTGTTAGCTTCATTAGCCCCATATCTCCAGTGCAGAACCAAAGAAGCCAAACATGTCTTGGCTGATCTACTACATTTGGGGCGTAAAAGTTATTTTTTGTTGCCAAACTATTCCTTCAAGCCTCACGGCAGCCAAAACAACCATCTAAAGCGAGAAGCCTCCCAGCTAGCGCTCAGCTAAACCAACACTGCAAGACAAGCCTCTTAGTTCAGGAATTCAGCTGAGTGTCTGGGCGTGTTACTCGACATCACAGCTGCCAGATCACCTCGGCCGTTACTGGAGAGCCGAGAGTGGAGGCAGACAGCATGAGGAAAAGCTCAGGTGGCGGCAGCGGCTATCCGTCAGACCTGTCCGCACCTGGGGCTTTGCAATTCCGCCGGGACGACAAGCAAGACATTGATTCGCAGTGGCGGCATCTTAGGACACGCCGAATACAGACCACGGCGAGCCGGGGTAAAGGCTGTCAACAGCGTCACGCTTGGCCAGGCCATGATGGCCAAGCTCTATCGTTTTAGGCGTCACATGGTGTTACAGACAGGAAGCCGAGGAATAGAGGCCGTCGTTGGCTGTCGATTCTCGCTTTCATCACTAAAACAGAGATCAATCTCAAAGGGGCGACGTAACAGGGGGCAGTTCTGCAGGTCATATCATGAAAACCCAAGATGTAAAGTGAGCTGACAGCCACGACACACACGGAGCAAAAGACTCCGCGGTTTAAAAGGCCTTGTTGGGCTCTGTTGAACGTCCGGGCATGTCCTAATCAGCCAAACATAACGCAAAACTTCGGCAAGCATTTATTATATTGGAAGAGCAGAATTTTTAGGTGATGCCTGGTTACTGCCCTGGAATCTCTATAGAAATTCCTACATTTTAGAAACGTTTATCCAACATCCATCGGCTGCTGACAAGCAACAGGAGTTTCCAAAACTGGAGTTCAAAACATGCTAAAAGCTACAGAAAAAATGGGCCTCCTAACAACCACCTGGGAGACCTGGTTGACACCAAAACTGCCCCCATCAGATAAACAGCACTCAAAGCTTTCGTCTTTGAGGTGCCTCAGATCTGAAAACACTTCATATTTGTTTTGCTTAAAAAGGTTTTTACTTTCATTTTTATTAAATATTTTATTTTGTAACCTCTAAATAACGTTATATATCGCTGTTGATGGACAAAAACTCGTATCTTCATTTTTGTCGTTTTTACGTTTTTTTTTTTACATAAATTGAAAATGCCTGTTGTTTTTTATACTGTGTATAAATTTAATGATGAATGGACCAAAAGAAATGACCCGAAATTACTCATAAAACATCTGGCTCCACTGACTTACATTAAAAGTAATGTATGTTATTTCCTTCTCCTAGCATTTCAGAAATACGAAGTTTTGTTCTGACAGCAGCGATATATTATATATATATATATATATATATATATATAAATAATGTAATACACTTAATATACACAGAATCTAACATTCTTTTAACTTCCTATTCAATGTTAAATAAACTTGAATTTTTGAGTCAATTTACCTGCTTTTTTAAAACGATTTTGCAAAAGTTTGTTGATTTTTTTTCATTGTAAACAAGTTAAAACATCCTTTACACATTTTAATTTAACATACATAGAAAATATGTAAAATGTGGCCTATGCTAAAGTTATGGCACCCCCCACAACTCTGTTGTGCCCTAAAATTTGCAGAAAAATACCTCATTTAGGTTTGTTTTCTGTTGCGATCATGTTAATGTAGTTATGTTATAACTGAAGTTTGGAGGGAGGAAGATGGCTGAGGGCTGAAACCCCTCCTTCTTCCGATCTATCGTAAGTCCTACGTCAGTCCTGCCATAGCTATGAGGGGGTCGGGCCTTCTAGCTACAGGCAGCAGCCCCAGAACTCCAGCCCAAAGTTTTCAGAGTCCTCCCTAATACTACCACCGCCATGTTGAAGGCCTGGTCTTAACTCACCAATTCTACCATAGCATGTCATTTGAGCCAGAGATGATCAAACAGCTCTTCAAGCTGTTTCAGTCATCAGCGAGGGAGCTGTCCACACCCTATCCCACGTATCAAACGCTTCCCGTGGAAAAGATTCGGTAATAAATATATCACTGGCAAAGATATTCATCTCGCATTGTCTGCGAAGCTGAATCTTCCAGCAGCGCGGCCCTGCTGGATAATGTGTCTGTTTTAATTATGAGGGAGTCGCTGGGGGTTTGGAACGGCTGTAATGTGCACCATCATGTGGAAGGATGAACTTAATGTGCTGCTCTGCCAAATGTAATTGCATTATCGCATATTATTCCATGCTTAAGGGATTAGGCGGTTAGAAAAGCAACAAATTCAAATTATATAAGCTCCATGCGTCGCTCTCTCTTTCTCTACTTGGGCATTTCTCCTTTTCTAAACATTTATCTGCGGCACGTGACCCTCAGTAGTCAAAAAGCAGTGACACCTTAACATCTGGCCATCAGCAAACATAAGCGTGACCCCGACCCCGGGACGAAAACACGCCGATGAAAGCTGCCGCCGTAATTGAATACTCTTTATATTAATGAATAAACAGAACATAATTATGCTAATGCAGGTTATGCAAATTGGCCAGTGTCCAGTGGATTACTTGGATGAAGAAAATCCGGCCTAATCCAGGGACTCGCCCAGCATTCTTCCCCAGGGAAAGGGCACTGGGAGTGGGGAAAAGGGCCAGCGCGCTCCCCCTGGGCCTCAATGCTAATCGCTTACTGTATTTAAAGGGCCTTAGAGGGATAATCGCTTAATCTAGACTGTAATGTGATTAATCCAGCCCCCCCCAAATATGATCTCATACGATGATGAACGCTTTATCTCTTATCCCCCCCCCCGAGAGACAAAAGCCAGGCGAATCTGCGATTGGAGCAAACGAATCAAAACTAAATAAAAGCATATAAGCATATAAGCCTGTGACAGCTTGCGATTCGTCTTTATGACTGGAATCATTATCATGAGAAAAAAAAGAAACAGTGCGTTTTTCTAAGGAAATCCCTAAAGCACTTCTTTCCGTCAGGGACGCCAATCCTGCCACAGACGCCAAACAACAGAGCGCCGCTGTTGCCAAGCCCATCGACGCAGCAGCAGCAGCAGCAGCAACACCCCCCACAAACCCCCTCTTGCCCAAAAGCACTTGCTACTGAAACGAGTATGTTATTTGGCGTGTGTTCCTGTGGCCGTACCTATGTGTCATAAAAATATAGCCCATATGTGGTACATACACTTACGGACCTATTTCACAAATCTGCTGTATTTATAATGGAAATCGATGGAACCCGACGTCTTTCCAGGTCAATTTGAGCCACTTCTTTTGGTCCATTCTTCATGAAATTTGCAGACAATGTAAAGACGCATTTTCAAAATATGCCAGAAAATGAAAAACAACAAAACTGGGGATACAAGGTTTTGTTCCAACAACAGTTATAAGTAGTAAGATGTCCCATTAGAGTACATTTATATATATACAGGAACATACAGGTATTTTATATATATTTACACACACACACACACACACACACACACACACACACATGTACCTATATTCCCATTTGATAATTTGACATTTTGGTCCATATGTGTGTTTGTTTAAACATATATATGTATATAGTGTACCATATGTATTATATATGTCAGTACCTACAGGTTATTATGCTCTATATGCAATGTACTACATATGTATTGTACACACACACACACACACACACACACACACACACACACACACACTCTCTCTCTCTCTCTCTCGCTCTCGATGGGCTGCTGTGAGCGGTTTGCCGAGCCGCTTTTTATCAGCTGGCGGACTGAGGGTCCCACTGTGGGAGAGAGGGCATTACTGTACATCTGTCTCATTCCCACGGCAACACACACACATGCACTGTCTATATGGTATGCTTTAATCCCCCTCAGCAGAGGACATTCACACCCAGATTGAGCAGACAGGAAGATCAGTATTGGTTATTTTTGTGTGTGTGTGTGTGTGTGTGTGTGTGTGTATGTGTGTGCGCGCACTGTGACACGCACTGCAAATACATGTGAATGGAAGAATGAACAAGTGCTTCAGAGAGGGAGAGAGTGGACGAATGTGAGAACTGACAGAAGGAAAAGTAAGGAAGAAAAAGAACAAACAGAGAAAGAGAGTAAAACAGTACGATGAGAAAAGGGGGGAAATAAGAAATGAAGATAAACCAACTGATGCATGAAAGAAAGAAAGAGAGAGAGAGAGAGAGAGAGAGAGAGCGAGAGAGGAGGGGAGAGTGTAGTAGAGTCAGAGTCAGAGTCAGAGCGAGAGAAAGTGAGGGAGAGAGAGAGTTTATGTGTTTATTCCTCAGGGGAAGCTGCTGAAGCGACATATGGTGCTGAATTTGCCATGCGTCCTGACCTAGATTACCAACTTCACACTGTTTCTGTGTGTTTGCATGTGTGTTTTGCGTATGTCTGAGTGTGCGTTTGTGTGTGTGTGTATCTGTGTGAGTGTGTGTGTATGTTTGTGTGTATATGTGTGTGTGTGTTGTGTGTGTATGTTTGTGCATGTCTGTGTGTGTGTGCATATGTGTGTGTTGTGTGTGTGTGTGTGTCTGTGTGTGTGTATGTTTGTTTGCGTGTGTATGTTTGTATGTGTATGTGTGTTTATTTCTGTGGATGTTTGTGTGTGTATGTTTATGTATATGTTTGTATGCGTGTGTGTATATATGCTTGTGTTTGTATGTTTGTGTGTGTGTGTGTGTATGTTTGTGTGTGTATGTGTATGTATATGTTTGTGCTTGTGTGTGTATGTTTGTGTGTGTATGTTTGTGTATGGATGTTTGTGTGTGTATGTATATGTTTGTGCTTGTGTGTGTATGTTTGTGCGTGTGTATGTTTGTGTGTGTGTATGTTTGTATGTGTGTGTGTATATATGCTTGTGTTTGTATGTTTGTGTGTGTATGTTTGTGCGTGTGTATGTTTGTGTGTGTGTATGTTTGTATGTGTGTGTGTATATATGCTTGTGTTTGTATGTTTGTGTGTGTATGTTTGTGTGTGTGTGTATATGTTTGTGTGTGTGTTTGTGTGTGTGTGTGTGTGTGTGCGTGCGTGTGTGTGTGTGTGTGCATGCGTGTATATGTTTGTGTATGTTTGTGTGTGTGTGTGTGTGTGTGTGTGTGTGTGTGTGTTGTGGAATCCACTCACACTCTAATCTCTAAAAAGGCACAGCAGCAGCAGTAAAGCCACGTAGCCCTGCTCTTCCACTCGGAGCCAGTATTAAGGTTCCACCCAGCCAGACAGCTCAGCTGATCTCCTCCACAGCGTAAGCAGAGCCTGCATCTCGTCCAATTTCAGCTGTGCAAAATGTGCAAACCACCAAAAGAGCCTCGCCAGCCGAATTAACGCACAAAGGCAATTAATTATGTAGGACAGTGAAGTTGCCTCTGGCTCTCCACACTGCTGGAGCGAGCACATGTCTCTGTTTTCTGTGTCACTAACGTTAGGGTACTTCACACGGTACCCAGCACTCATGCAATCACTGTCCCAAGTAAATGATTAAATTAATTCATTCATTTTTGTTTATTTCCTTATATACATACATGTTTAAAAATTATATATATATATAGTAACTTTACAGAAGAAGGAAAAACCTACTTTACTTTTAATGTAAGTCAATGGAACCAGAATTTTTTAAGTCATTCTGGGCCGTTAGCTTTAGTCCATTCATCATGAAATTTACACACAATGTAAAGGACAAAACTGGAAAAAAATTATATATATATATATATATATATATATATATATATATATATATATATAATGTAATTTATTCTATATATTTATTATCCATGTTCCATGTTCCTGTATCCTTATCTGTTAACACTGAAATATTTTGTATTGACAGTACTCATTAATGCTATACCTATATACACTTTTTAAGAAATATATATCATTTATAATTTCTTTAATGTGTAAAATAAAATATATTGTCATTTGATATATTTTTTGAGCAAAAGAAATTTTTCTGCTCATACTTAACACATTAACACACATTAATAAACATATTATGACCACAAATGTTTTAATATTAATACTAAACGTTTAATGATAAAACAATGTGTTGACATTATTCATTAAAACTACTCATATATAACTACACATATATATATTTGAACTTTTATCATATGCATCATTTTTTAAATCGTATATGTAAAACATATATACCAAAAAATGTTTGAAATACTTAACATTTTTCAAACAAAAGAAAAAACACTTCTTTATGTAAATATCTATTTTCAAAAAAACATAAAATAATATGTTTATTATATTAAATATAATAAATAAATAATAAATATTAAATATTTTTTCAGATTTTCAAACAAATGAAAAATGTTTTATAATTTTTTAAAAAATGCATAGTTAACATGTTAATGAACATTAATAAATGCATTAAAACCACAAGTTTTAACATTAATAATAAAGTTTTCTTCTTTTTGTAAATACTTATGTTACATATGTTAATTAGCATTTCAAAATTATTTTGTAGCTTTTCAATATTTTGTAATTTTGTGGTCATAGTTAACGTATTAATGACCATTAATAAATTATTAACACCATTAAATGCATATATATATATATATATATATATATATATATATACACATATACATACATACATACATACATATGTATGTGTGTGTGTGTGTAGTGTGAGTAGAATTCTGGGTAAAAAGCTCATTAACGCTATAGCATAAAGTGTGAACACCACACTACACAGGACTACATATTGAGCGTGCACAAAACAGCTGATGAAGGGAGGATGAGTGTACCAGTTGAAGGACAGGTGAAGGGACAGATGTTCCATCCAGCTCTCACTCTACGTCTCGCCGTCACCAGCATCTGGGAGTGTGGGTGAACCTGCGCACACAGCTGTCTCTACACCGCTGATCACCATCAGCTCTCTAACAAAGCGCTTTAGGGACAGAAAGGAGTGATGCGGAGGAAAGTGATCCAGGATAATAGTCCCCAAACTTCCTCACACGCCTGAATCCGTCTCACATCACCAGACTTCAGGAACAACTGTTTCACTTTCACTGAGTACTTCCAGAAAATATCAGCCCTTGTTCGTCAACGTCACAATAAAAAACAACACAGATTTGACCGCTTTTAATGATGTAGAAGATTGGGATCTGATTCAGGGGTCTGCACTCCTGCGGGATTCCCACCGGCCCTGCAGGAGCCACCACAGTATCTTGGCCATGGGACTAATTTTCAGTGTTGTGGACGGGAGTGGAGTGGGCAGGTAGACAACCCACTGCAGGTGGGAGCGGGACAAAGCATGCAGGCCATGGCCCAAAGCTTTATTACGTACTTCTTTAATTTAAGAATAACAGTTTGCATTGAAGCGCCTGTAGTTACTGAATAATACGCTTTAAGATATAATAAGTCTGGGATTTAAGGGGTTAATGAAAAGCTTAAATGAAGCAGATTGATCACTAAATCATATATATAAGCAAATTATGTCATTCTAAAGAGCTGCAAAGCAACCAATCATGTGAAAAACATGCGCAATCTCATAGCTCACAGAGATGACGGAGCCTTCAGTCTGAAGGCCACAGCTGCCCAGCAGAACATCAAACATAACCACTTGTGGTTTAATTCCTGCTTTGCGTTCACCAGGAAAAAATGGCACTGGTGAAGCTGCTTCACAGTGAGACTGATCACCATGACTGCCGTGTTATTTCAGCGGAGGATAATGAACATGCCAGGTCACCCCGAGAGAACTGTGCGGGCGGGAGCAGGACTAAATGCTTCATTTGCAGGCAGGAGTGGGACAAATGATTCCTACCGTATTTTCTACCAGAGTGGGCTAAAATCTTGTGGGAACGGACCGGATTGGAACTAGAAATAACATTCCTGCATAGACCTTTAGCCTGACTTGTGAAACCTGAACATGATGTGGAAACAAGTGGAGGATTAAGTGCTGAATCAGCTTCCATGTGTGAAATTAACTGCCAGCCTTCCAGGATCTCTTTGACACATCATAGACATACAACACGCCCTAATTCGTGCAGATGTTTCTGAAGGGAGCCAATAAAATGACAGCCAATGGCTGTGGTCATAGGTGGAGTTTGAGGCCAAGTGGTGAGTGTGTGCTGCTCCCCTTACTGACCAAACTTTATCATGATAAAATTACACCAAATGTTATTTTTCAGTCATTTTACTGAGGAAGCCCGAACTTTTGTGCGCAATTACATTCATTTTGACCCTCGGACAACCAACAAAACGTACACTTTACCTTAAAAAGCTGTGCCCAAATAAAGAAGTCGCCCTAAACAAGGGGCAAATAGCCCCCTTTAGCTTATTGGGCGGGAAATTGCTTGGTTAGATTTTCAACATAAAGACACAAAATTTGTTCACAGGACTTTTGCTGAATAGCTAGCATTAGCATTATGTTGTTAGCTAGCATTTAGCTAAAATAGGGCAACATTTTTAGCTGTCTTGCTGAAGATAGTACAGTAAAGCTGTTATAATAATAACATTAAGCGCCTTCAGTTTCTCAAAGAAATGGAAAAAATGCTTTTATATTATATCAGGCAGAAGGTTCAAGTAAATGTTGCCATATGGCAACATCATTCAGTAAAGGGTTAAACAGTAGCTTGAGTAACAGTTTGAAGAGTCTCTCTAACAGTTAAGACTTTCGTCACATTATAAGCCTTTTTCCAGACCCAGATTAATCAATCTAAGCCCAGATTAATAGAGATTTTCAAGAATGAATCACTGTTAGCTTTGCCATATTTTCAGTAGTTTGCTTGAATCCATACTAAGGAAACCACTGCTGTATGTCTTATGCATGTCTAGCGATGGTAAACATCTCTCCATCATGAAGAACAAGGACACACATGAGCCTAAGGTCACCATGTCCAATGCCAAGCATGGGCTAGAGGGGTATAATTTTTATGTCAGGTTTATGCCATCATGCATAAAATCAGCTTAGAAACAATGGGTGTATGGAAAATGGTAAAAATAGATTTTTTGCCATATGGCAACACCAGGTGAAATGCAATCCGCAGCTTATACAATGGGATCTTTTATCCCTATAATCGCGTGTGTCCTGTGGCAGAGTACAGGTTAATGCTCACTGTATACATTGCAGATTGCAGCCCCACTGATTAACAGTGTTGCCATATGGCAACAAAACGCAAAGTACCCCCAAAATAATTAATGTGTGTTTCGTAATTCATGCAGTAAAAGGGTTAAATGGTTAAAGTGTTAAAGCCTTTGTGGTGCAATGGTAGCACAGTTAGTGCGGTCATTACCATGCTAGTGTCCAGCTGACTCTTCCCTGGCATGCCGTTGGTCAGCCTGTCGGTGAGATGGTCCAGTCTCGTGCTTTCCTGTCGGTACCTCTGGATGTCTTCTCCTAGCATGCTCAGTAGAGCGACGAGGGCTTGCTCTCGAAAGCGTAGGCGCTCTGCGTGGGCCGCTTTACCCACAATACACCTAGGCAGCTCTTGCTTGTTCCCTGAGAAGCACTGAGAGTCAAAGAGAAAGAGTGCGAGTTAGTGTAAGTACAAGGTGGGTGTTTCTAATAAAGTGGCCAGTGAGTGGAAGTACAAGGTGGGTGTTTCTAATAAAGTGGACAGTGAGTTGAAGCACAAGGTGGGTGTTTCTAATAAAGTGGCCAGTGAGTGGAAGCACAAGGTGGGTGTTTCTAATAAAGTGGCCAGTGAGTGGAAGCACAAGGTGGGTGTTTCTAATAAAGTGGCCAGTGAGTGGAAGCACAAGGTGGGTGTTTCTAATAAAGTGGCCAGTGAGTGGAAGCACAAGGTGGGTGTTTCTAATAAAGTGGCCAGTGAGTGGAAGTACATGGTGGGTGTTTCTAATAAAGTGGCCAGTGAGTGGAAGTACAAGGTGGGTGTTTCTAATAAAGTGGCCAGTGGTCTCTCTATGCTGGATCAGTTTAAGGTACTTACAGTACAAGTCTCTGTGTTTGTGCTTTTTTCAGCCTCTGTCTGCAGCTCTGGACCTGGTGCGTCACAGCACAAGACTTTCTGTTGCAGCCGCACTGACCTTAGCCTAACACACACACACACACACACACACACACACACACACACACACACATAAAGATTAAGTTTAGTGAGAATGTAAGTCTTGAAATCTGTGCACAAAGGTCAAAGCAAAAAGCCATAAATATGAATCACAGTGACTCGGCTGCCTCATGTTGCGTAAGACGCTTCACACATTCTTGACTGCAATGAATGAGGCCTCCACTAGAGGGAGGTGTTCACTTGTCTGCTCATTGGTTTAGTCCAGCAGACAAATAAGTAAAAAAACACTGCATATCTGAACTTCACTGAAAACAACAACAAAATATGGGGGAAAAACAAAGAAACAACAAAAAAATTAACTTATGATAAGAAATATGCATGAGAGAGAGAGAGAGAGAGAGAGAGAGAGAGCGAGAGCCACTTATGGCTATAATGATGGGCACTGAAATGACCAGAGTAACCAGCCTGGACACTGCTGTACAATAGAACTGTCATCACTTTACGGTTTTCCTGACAAAATAAACAGTAAACATGTAAACTGCCGCAACAAAACTGAAGCAGCAAAGTTGAGAAGTACCATAATAATATATCAGTATTTATAAATACCATTAAATGATCAATAATAATAAATACCATAATAATATATCAGCATTTTCTTAAATATATCTACTACTTCATTTATCTGTAAGTAAATAAAAGTCCCATATTCTCCATTATTATTTTCCAAGGTTTACATACCAAAAGCAGTTATACTCCATTTACTGTATAGCCTCTTTTTATCCCTGACACTTAAACCTGCTGCACCTTTAAGGCTGATGGATGCAAGTGAGCTCTGTTCTGATTGGCTGCCCAGTATTTCGCCTCATTCAAGGAGCACTGAGAGCTGAAACACTCTTTATAACTTCAGGGTGGGTGGAGCTAAACAGCTGTCGGTCAAAAAGCCAGATATTTAAAAAGCATTGTTTTTTTTTGTGACATCACAAAAATAGAGAAGTCAGAAGAGACGGTTAAAATGAAGGTAAATTTGCTGTTCCACGAAATGGGCCCTGGATGTTGGTGTGTTTGTTTACCCATCTCCAAGCCTCTCCTCGAGGAAGCCCAGTATTATATGTAGTTATAAAGCAGCTCCTGGTTTGACCAATCAGTGCTCAGTAAATTGAGCTCATGATGTAATTGATGATATTAACGAGTCTCTGTGGCGGCTGTGAAGGTTTCCAGGAAAAATATGGACCCGAGAAATTCTTGTTCCTTTTTATTGTTTTCATGTTTATTTGAATTATGAATATGAATTTATTCTAATGTATATTGTGATAAACGTGTTTAAAAATGTACTTAGATGCCTACAACTTTCACACAGTACTATATAAATACACACACACACACACACACACACACACACACACACACACACACACACACTTTCTAAGCCGCTTCTCGCTCAGGGTCGTACATATATATATATATATATATATATATATATATATATATATATATATATATATAATTTTTTAAATATAATGTGTGTACATAATATAGAATTTTTGCCATTTTTCAGTTTTTGACATAATTTCAAACTGTCTGTTGCCCTTTACTTTGTGTTTAAATTTCATGAAGAATTGACCACAATAACCAGCCCAAAATGACTTGAAAAGAATTCTGGTTCCCTTGACTTACATTAGAAGTGAAGTCGTTTTTTCCTTCTCCTGAAAAGTTTTTTAATTTTGGAGATACAAGGTTTTGTTCTGACAACAGCGACATGTAACAAAAGTTTCTTTGTTTAAAGTCATTTAATGTAGTGCCACTGTCTACACTGGCAGATATACTTGGGGAATTTAAAGGGGAATTCCATCAAAATTCCTCCATAATTCAGCGTGTGAGACGTAAACAGAGAGATTCAGAGTGATTTGGCGTGAAATGGCTCAGATGTCTTTACAGTGGTGGTGATAGGGACCAGGCGTCGCCATGACTACAACACAGATATGGACATTTTATTTACTATCCACAACCACCAGTGGACCTACACGAGTCTTCGGAGTTTATATATGGAACGATGGGCTAACAGTCATACATCTGAAAAACATGCACCCCATTGCCACGAACAGCTTTTAAAAACGACATTTTTAAAAGAACCTTTATTTTTAAAGAGTGTTGAGGGTGTGTTCCCTTATTTTGACTTGGAAAATCATCAAAACATCGAATCTGACTTTTGTCCACAACCCCTACACGTGGACCCCCATACCCACCACAAACACTTCACACACACACACACACACACACACACACACG
>NC_051226.1:34379498-34471998 GCF_015220715.1 Pygocentrus nattereri | reverse complement strand
AGCCACTTATTTGCTTTAGCGCTACAGAGGAACAGCTTAGAACCCTCTCTCTCTCTCTGTCTGTCTGTCTCTCTCTCTCTGTGTCTGTCTCTCTCTCTCTCTTTCCGTCTCTGTCTGTCTCTCTCTGTCTGTCTCTGTCTCTCTCTCTCTGTTAGATCTGCCCTAGACAACCATAAGTGCTATTACTGTGAAATGGAAGCATCTAGAGGCAACAACAGCCACGAATCGGCAGACCACACAAACTCACAGAGTGAGACTTGAAAAGAAGAAAGAAAGAAAGAAAGAAAGAAAGAAAGAAAGAAAGAAAGAAAGAAAGAAAGAAAGAAGAAAAAATGAACCAAAGAAACCAAAAAGAGAAAAAACACAAAAGAAAGAAAAAAGGAAGAAAGAAAAAGAAATGTACATAAAGAAAAAGAAATGAAGACATTTAAGAAATGTAAGAAAAAAGAAAACAGAAAAAGGAACGAGGAAAAGAGAAAGTCAAATGAAGAAAGAAAAACGAGCATATAAAGTTATTAAAAAAATGTAATGAAACAAACAAATAAGTAAAAAGAAAGAAAAAAGAAAAGAAAGGAGCGAGAAAAAAAGTGTATGTATATATATATATATATATATATATATATATATATATATATATATATATATAAGCAAAAATTTGATAAAGAGAAAAAGAAAAAGAGACAGAAAAAGAAATTAAAAGGAAATGAAGTGGCAGGTCTTGCAAACTCAGAGCGAAACTGTTGAGAGCAAAATTGAACAGACATTTAAAGCTTGTAAACAACACATTTTGTAGCCTTTTATATTGATTATTAACAGTGAATCAAACCTTAAGCGCTTTACTTCAAGCCTGTGATATTAATGATGGAGGTGTTTAGGCCGTCAGCTAGCTGACCAGCCCAGTTCTAGTTAAAATAAGTTCTAGTTAAGAAAATAAGTTGCCAGCCGTTCAGTTTAAACAGAACAGGGGTTTTTACTTCATCAGTACCCTCGGTGGTCCATGCGAGCAGCAATATCATATACAGCTTCCAAAGCGGCCCAGTCCATCAGATTTTAGGACTGGAACTATCTGCTATAAAAGTCCTTTTACTGGCTAAAAAAGAACATTTTAAGGTGGTATTTATCACCCTTCCCTGCTTCTCTACGATCCACCCATGAAAACTCAAACAATTCCAATTTATATTCCCTGTAGTATTTCTAACCTCCTGCCAGGATGATTCAACTATTAGACATCTCAAAAAAACATGAAAGTGGTCAGCCATCTGGGCACCACACGGCGCCCACTGTCTTCGTTTGCCTAACAGAGGTCTTCTTTTAGAAGCTTAAAAAAGAACGAACCAAATATTTCCCAGTAAACTCTGTTAATAAGCAATAAAAGAGGAATTAAAGTACTATTTTCTGAAGTTTATGTGCTTCTGAATACTCACTGCTGTTGGACACGTATGATCTCCTGTTCCGTCTCTCTCTGCAGCTCAATCAGTCCGAGATGACTCTGTGTGATCAAACTCTGCAAATTCCCAACACTGTTGCTGCTCTTCTCTGTAAAATCCTGCAAGGAGACACAAATCAGAACATCACATCGTCGGAAAATCACTTTAGAAATCACTTAGAAAGATCCACGTCGGGCTTCCACTCACTGGACACTTTACTGGAAACACCCACTTTGTGCTTCCACTAACTGGCCACTTTATTAGAAACACACACCTTGTGCTTAGACTAACTGGCCATTTTATTAGAAACACCAACCTTGTACTTCCACTAACTGGCCACTTTATTAGAAACACCAACTTGTGCTTAGACTAACAGGCCATTTTATTAGAAACACCAACCTTGTACTTCCACTAACTGGCCAATTTATTAGAAACACACACCTTTTGCTTACACTAACTGGCCACTTTATGAGAAACACCCACCTTGTACTTTCACTAACTGGCCACTTTATTAGAAACACCAACCTTGTGCTTAGACTAACAGGCCATTTTATTAGAAACACCAACCTTGTACTTCCACTAACTGGCCACTTTATTAGAAACACCAACTTGTGCTTAGACTAACAGGCCATTTTATTAGAAACACCAACCTTGTACTTCCACTAACTGGCCAATTTATTAGAAACACACACCTTTTGCTTACACTAACTGGCCACTTTATGAGAAACACCCACCTTGTACTTTCACTCACTGGACACTTTGTTGAAAATACCCACCTTGTGTTGCCATTCAATGGCCACTTTATTAGAAACACCTGCCTTCTGTATCACAATATTAGTATTGCTGTATTTACACAAAGACATAACTGCATAAACAGGATGACAAACACGTCAGTCACACGCAGGAACATGTGCGTCGAGTGTTACACAGTCATGAGAACCAACCCTCTGCATTTTCTCTGTGTTTTTAAATATCCGTCGATGGCCAAACGAAACGAGCTTAAAAAACACAATAGAATGACTAATGCGTTATGTGGGCATTTTGGCCGCGGGCGCTGGACGCCAGCGTCGGCTCACAGATGGAAGTGACTGGCAGTGACAGGCGGCTCACAGGCCACGTCAATCTGCACAATCTGCTCCCTCCGACATCCGTACGTTTCACAGAGCATCCACAGCCTCGCTTTAACAGGTCGAGCGCATTAAGTCGGATTCAGTGGGGGATCGGAACCCGTGCGTGTGGTCAGCACTGCTCTGGGTTTTTTGGTACATGCACTCAAACTGAGGGGGAAATACTGCAGAGGTCAGTGATGATGTAGCTGATAACGGTGGTCATTTGTTGGGATGCATCAGGACGCAGCAGCATTCCCACTACACGTTAAGTGGTGTAATGTGTCCCCAAGTAACGTCCCTACTGACATTAAATATTCAAGTTCTCATCAAATGAAGTAAAACACACACACACACACACACACACACACACATCTTTGACTGACTGAAAGATAAGATAAGAGGGTAAATAAGGGCCGTCTGTCACCTGGTGTGGAGACCAAAAGACACCACTGATTTATTTTTAACTTATGGAAACAAAGTAAATAAAAAAAATTAAAGAAAAAATTGAAAGGAAAAAGAAAGAAGAAACATATGAAACAAAAATATAAAAACAAAAAGAAAGAAAGAAAAAACAGACCAGATAAACAAACAAACAAAAGTAATAAAAAGATGGAAAGACAAAGAGAAATGGGGAGATAGGGAATAAATGAGGAAAAGAGAAAAGAAAGAAAGAAAGAAAGAAAGAAAGAAAGAAAGAAAGAAAGAAAGAAAGAAAGAAGGAAAAGACAAGAGAACCAAAGAAACAAACAAAAGCATTAAAAAGAAAGAAAGACTAAGATGAATGAAAAGATAGAAAAGGAAAATTAAAGAAAGAAAGAAAGAAAGAAAGAAAGACAAAAATGTCCCCACAATGTCCACCATGCTGGGGGAAGCTGGTCCCCACATAGCCTTAAATACACACACACACTCCTCCAGAATACAAGTGGGCATCAGCTCCTGAGTCCCCATTAATCCCCCCGAGGCTGCGACGCTCTTTGAGGCGTGCAGATCTTGGGGGGAGCAGATCATTGCTGTCCTGGTCCTGTGTGTCACTGATCACCTCAGGAGGTGTTTAGTGATGTGCTCAGAGGTCACACCCATGTTTAGCACCGCCCACTCGCGGTCAGATCACCCAGGACGGCCGATAACGTCCGGCATAAGCAAAGCCTCTGAGTGTGAAACTGTAGGGATGCACAATGCAGACCAAAGACCACATCTCAGTTCTATCATTGCCCAAATATGCACACAGTAAAAATATGTTCTTTAGTTCTTTAGTAAAGAAAATGGTTCTACGCGTCACCAAGGAGTTCTTCTATTGTTATGATGTTATAGTTCCAGCCTATAACAATAGCAGAACCCTTTTTGGTGCTGTTTAGAACCATTTTCAAAAATGTTCTACACAGAACCATCTACAGCACATACTCCATCGATCTGAAGAACAATTTAACAATGCAAAGAACCCTTTAATCATGCATTGGGTTCTTTGATTGTTCATGGTTCTATATGGAACCCTTGAAGAACCTCCTTTTCTAAAAGTGTACAATATATTGACTAAAATATATGACATTTGATGGACTGCATGAACACTTAGATTCAGAACCGTATCTAGAACCGAATTTCAGCCACAGGATAAACCAGTTTGTGATTGGTTCGTTTTGTTCATTTGCATAGTGCAGTCTTCAGTAATATCAATACTCATAAGAACCTTTATGAATTCAGTACTTTCCACTTTAGTTACAAATGTTAACTTTTAAACAGGAATCAGAACATTTAGCTCAAATAAGTGCATGACCAAAAGTATCCAGACAGGCTTTCCAATGAGTGTAGATACATTAATTGTGCTTCTTCCATGCATAATTTCCATAAAGCACTGACCAGTAGAACTGTATGTTCTGGAGTAGCCACACAGGCCACCATGTCTAATGCCAAACATCAGCTAGAGGGGTACAAAGCACCCTCAGCACTGGGCTGTGGAACAGTGGATGAGTTAGGATCCAGAACTGACCATCCAACATCAGTACCTGACCTCACTAATGCTCAATCAAATCCTCACAGCAATGTCCCTGCCTACCACGAAGAGCAGAGGCTGTTACTGCAGCACAAGCTCACTATCAACACCTTAATTTCAGAAGAAACGCAAAAACCGATATCATGATATTAACTGAGGTACGATGTATCGGTGCAGCCCTGCTTGTCTGCACTCATCATGAATCCCCATGACGACCTGGCAGTTGAAGCTAATGACAACTCGACAAACAACCAACGCGCATTCCAGCAAAGCTGCCATGGCTGACGGCGAGCGCTCGCGTGTGTTTGGAGGAACGAGCCGCGGTGATTCATCATCAGACAGGCCTGGAACAGGTCTGGGACGGAGAGAGGCGGAGGTGTGCAGCCAAAACGCCTCGTGGCTAAGCCTGCAGGCCGACAGGTAGCCAGAACAAACAGGACGTCAAGCTGAAGGGCCTGTTTTGGCTACGTACGCTGGGAATTAGCATTGAGGAGATTGGTGAGAGCTATCAGAGAAATGGAGTGGAAAAGAAAGGCTGTGTTTTTTTAAAAAAAAATAAAATAAAAAATGGCTCAGCACCTGTTTGTCCAACTTCTGAAACTCTCACCTCAAATCCGCCAGGATACACTGAAGCAATGAGCCCAGAGAGGCCTGCGATTGTATCACGAAGAAGGGTGTTGTTAGGCACAACTCGAAGCAGAGTAAAACTCCCTTCCATGTGATAAAATCACTATAATGCACGACCTCTCTTGGCTTATTGCATTAATATACACTTTGGTCACCAAATTACCACTGCGAGTCGTATGTAGCACCAATCTCACACTAGGGCTGAATCTCAAACGTCTCCCTGCTCCCTACACAGTGCACTAGGTTTAAATACTAATTTAAATACAGGATCCTGCAGCCCAACAGAGCAAAATACAGCCAAGAAACAGTCTTTTGGGACTCCGACACGTCCACACCTGATAAATGATGCACTGTTTGGCCGGAATTTCTAAACATTCATAGCTAGAACACTATTTAGGGAGTACAGGGAGTATAAACACAAACATTTGAAGCTTGTAAGACATTCAAATGACATTTTTAGTCTTTCAAACTGCCGTTTTAGAGTTAATCATACTGTAAGTGCTTTAATTCAAGCCCGGTTCTGGTTAAGAACATAAGGTGGGTTCTTACTACATCAGTTTGATCCACGTGAGCAGCATGAGAGTCAAGGATTATTCCATTAACAGCACAAGGGTTTTTCCTGCCGTGGCGTAATAACACACAATTCAGTCACTGTGATGCGGCCTTAGGTGTGGATTTTACGTAACTTTGGATGCAGCTCAGCCAATCAGATTTTAGGACAGGAACTATCCGTTTGTCTAACTATCCGGGTGTCTGACATTTGCTTCTTTAGCTTTAGCACTGGCTAACAGCGCTAATGTAGCCAACAAGTAAAGGAAGATGGCACCACAGCAACTGGGTGAATTCAGGCTTCAGGATGGCTACTGTTTTTAGCCATGCTAACATACTTTTGTCCATGTTTACAGACAGCAATTAGCATCATGCAAACTTCATGGCTAAATTATGATAATTACTATATTAACATAACATTGAGTTGTTGTGTAATCTTACGGTTGTGTAATCTGACTTGCACATGTGGTTTCTGACAATATATGACACGTTTTCATATATAAGTAAAGAAAAGTATGCTAGTGTAGCTGACACCTGAAATTTGTCCATGTTTATAGACAACAACAGATCATACGGTGTCAGAAAGTCTATATGAGATTACTGAACATCTTCGCATGGATTGAGGTGAGCATACAATGATTTAGGCATGCTATTAGCACCATGCTAACAGCATATCTGACCAGCTTTTATCCATAAGTAAAGGCAAAAGTATGCTAGCACAGCTAACATCAGTAGTTGACGCCTGAATTTTGTCCATGTTTATAGACAACAGCAGATCACACGGTCTCAGAAGGTCAGTTAGAGATTACTGAACATCTTCACATGGTTTGAGGTTCGCATACAATCATTTAGGCGCGGAGTTAACACCATGCGAATGTGTGGAGTCCAAGCTTTTATTGTTGCTAGTGCAACAAATGCTATAAACAACAAGTGATATTTAAGAAGAAATAAGTTTAAATCTAAACTAAATTAGGTCAAACGAATGAATTGACTAAGATGATGTCATTAGGCTGTGATCCAATCAGCCGCTTTTCACTGTACAGTTGACGCAGTTACTCTTTGTTGTTGTTTACAGCTTCTCTGTTATTGGCCTTTTTACGGTCCATTCAATGGTCCAGCCATGCAGTTAGCATCGTGCTAATTGGTGTACATAAGCTTCTATTCCTTGTTAGCCACACTGGCCTTGTAACTCCTGAGCAAAACTAAAAAAGCCACCACACGTCTTGGCTGATTTACGACATTAAGGCAGGGAATTTGACTGTTTGCCAAAGTGTCGCTTTAATAAGAGACAAAACCACAAAAGCTTTACTCAAAACAAAACTCCAGGGTTACCAGAAGTGACTCCAGCTTCTGAGCCGTCCCGGATTACTAAATGACCCGTGGACAAAAAAGTACAGCAAATGAAAGGCAGACAAAACTACTGGAATGCAGACTAAACAAACACTGGACTTGTCTGAAAGAGTTGGTGTTTTTAGAGCAGGGTTGCTCACTATAAAGGCCTCTAATCTCTAATGAAAAGCATTTAATTCAATCTAAAGTCAAAACGTTACAAACTGAGCAAACAAGCGCACGTCTAAGGTAAAGGGGAAAAAATCAACACCGGACGCTCTGCGCAAGCCGGAAACCCCCCAGATCTCCCTAAGAATCAAGAGAAGGCCCGTCTTCTGAAGTCTTGCAAATAAGCAGGTGTATCTTTGAGAAAGCATGAAAAACTTCACTACACTCACACAAACTCACCCCCAAAACTTTAGGACCAGCATCTACAGTGTTACTCATAAAGCCAAAGCCAGAAGAAGAGCCGCAGGCACTCATGTTGCTTGTCTCAGGGTCGACGACAGTGTTTTGAATCCTGTCCTGTTGCCGTGAGTGCAAATGTGACCTTCTTCACCAGCCAGCCCACTGCTTATTGTGTGTGTGTGTGTGTGTGTGTGTGTGTGTGTGTGTGTGTGTGTGTGTGTCTGCCTGATTGATCATTCTCTATAACCCCCCTACCCCCACGCAGAGACTTAAAACAGGGTGGGAGGCCAGATTAAGAGTTTCTAGAGGAGGGTGTACTTGCAAATGAATGCTAGTTAGCAGTATCACCCTAACCTGTGCTTAGCTTAGCTTAACTTAGCTTAAACATCGGTGGGAAAGTTCCTTAGTAATGTAACTACAGGGGAATCCAACCCAAACGTCGGGATAATTACACGGTTAAGATGTAAACAAACAATGTCGTTTTGCTCCATTCTGGGGTCAGAATCGTTCACAGTGGTGGCGATGGGAACCAGACGTCCACCTCCCTCACAGAAAGTTATTACACGAAACAGTCACGAATTCACCGCCTGATGACTGAGACATTACGTAATGGCAGTTTTGAGAGTCCAATTTTCTGAAATTCATTCATGGCGGAGAAGCATGGCCGTGTGCAAAAGTTTGCGCGCCCCTGGTCAAACGACGAGCTGATTTTCAGAGTGTAAATAAGTGAAAACGTCCTTTACAGAGAGCTTTCCTGAATTTAACATTACGTGTAAAAATGTGCTACACGACATATTCAGAGTTTTTTCCCCCCCAACATGTTAAACTGAGCAAATAAAGAGAAATTGTGCACTTCAACAAAAATCAACAAAACATATAAGGCCAAAAAATACCATCTCAGGGTCACTGGTTGTTTCAGGTAGTAAATAAAATGTCTATATTTGTGTAGTCATGGTGACCCCTGGTTTCCTATCACCACTGTAAATAAGTGTTTCTACAGTCATCAAACCACTTTGAATTACTTTGTTTACATCTTACAGCTTTGAATCGTGCCGATTTTTCTTTTGAGCTGATGGAATTGCTCTTTAAAGTCACCTGTAAAACTTTATTTTAAAGGATTTATAAAAAAAACGTGCACTTAAATGCATTAGCGCAGCCACTATTAAATTATTTATGCACATTTTCACATGAAATGTACTTTTTAATGATTTGAATTGTCCCATATGGTCATTTTAAGATCAAATCTGTGTGTGCAAATATTTTCTAAACAAAGGCCACAGGTTATTATAGCTATGAATGGCCTTTATCATTTAACTTTGTTGTGTTTTATTTTTTCCTCTTTTTTGTGTGGTTTTACCTACCAACTATTCACTTTCCAAACTTTAAACAGTCTGTTTTTGTTACTGTGCCTTTATGACTGATTATGTAAATGAACCTTTTACTGATTGGCTGCTCTGTCTCATCCAAAATACTACTGCTGTGCTAATTTAGCTTCAGTAAAATGGTGGAGGGTAACTACAAAGAGAAGTCCAATTTAGAATTACTGTAGCATTTAGCTACCTCTCGACGTTTAGCACATTTTAAAGTTAGAATGTGTCTTAAACCACCTCCACAAGCCTGTGTGACCTTACTAAAGACCTGGGTGCGGTCAGAGCGAGCTGAGAGACGTTTTGAAGAATGCATTCACATAAATGATTTGGGTGACTATTGACTTCCAGTGTTAGCAACTTTAGCCTCGTAGCTCCAGTTGTGCTGAAACATGATGTTCCATTTCAAGTGCAGTCGATCAGCTGAGACGTGTTTGGTGTCCAAATTTCACTTCTTTAGCTTTAGTACTGAAGCTACAAGGCTAACGTTTCAAGCAAACACTGAAAGTCAATAGTCACCCAAACTGTTTCGGGAAATACTCCCCCAAAACGTCCCTCAATCTGCATCGAGGTCTTAATTAAGGTCGCACAGACTTAGAACACAGTATGATTTACTGTGAATCACTATAAAACTAAAACTAAAAACTAAAAGCCAAAGCATCAGCATCAGTTAGAAATCTGTGGCAAAGAGCAATCGTAGATTATTCAGATCTCATTTTCGTTTATTGTTATTCAGTATACAACTTTTAACTCTCTTACAGTAAGAAAGCCTGAGGTATCACTGTGCTATTGTTGCGCACATGCATAGTGACTTTTTAAAACAAGCCCCAGGATTTGAAGGGTGGAACAGTATCGGATGCAGAACGTTAAGCAGATGCTACCACAGCTCCAATCTTAGCTTAGATGTGTGAGGTTACGTCATTTTATTAAACGTTTACGTAGCTTATGAAGCAAACACATGAAGATTTGTGCATGCATTTGTGGAAACAGCCTTGGTGACTAATGAGGTCTAGTGTTTTTTAGTTCCTCTAGCCTACCAGCTCTAGTACTAAACAATTTGGAGAAAATATCTAACTGCGTTTTTTTCCTACTGCGACATAAATTCCGATTTTTTACAAACTGAGATTCAGGCCTGATTTTTTAGGCCAGGAAGACCAGCATATCAACCTTTTCCAGCATGAGCCTTGACCCCTGAATATACTGTGCCAAACTGCCAGTAAGTTGTGGTTGGTTGTGGTGTCACAACCCAAGGAGGTTTGGTGGCCTCTGATTGGTCCAACTCATCTACAGACGTTTTTAGAAGCTCTTCTTAGGTTCAGTTTCCCCTCTTAAAAATGAACATTTGGCTAATGTACATGCTTAAAAAGGCTCTTCTAAGGTTATATAGTACACAGATGGTTCTATATAGAACCATAAACACCTGGGCATGCTTGAAAAGTTCTTTGCATGGTGAAATGGTTCTTTAGACTGCTGTAGATGGTTCTATATAGAATGTTTTTGAAAAGGGTTCTATAAAGTATCAAAAGTAGTTCTTCTGTTGTTACACACTAGAACAATAGAACCAACAACATGTTCTCCATCAATCTGAAGAACCACTGTGTCACGCAAAGAACCATTTAAGCATGCAAATGGGTCTTTCGTGGTTCTTTATGGAACCATTGTCTTTACATAGGGATTTCTTGCATTTCAGCCCAAAGAAGCAAAACTTGGACACCAAACATGTTTTGATTCACTGACCGCAATTTGGGTAAGTTAAAATTTGTGCACGTTAGATTTTTTTGACAAATTGTTCCTATAAAACGATAGAAGAATCTGATTTAACTAATCAGGTCTGAAGGTTTGATGGAGCAAACTAACCAAACACACACACACACACACACACACACATAGACACCCCAAATGTCCAGACGAGTGGGAGTGTGTGCCAGAACATCTTGTACTGGAGTTTATTCAGACATGACCAGTAGCACTACGAATAAACAAAGCCTTAAAAAAAACACCTTCACAGCAGGAATGTTAAAGCAAGGCACTAAATAATTTCACCAAAAATGGAAGTGGTCAGGAACTGAGGGTGGGCACAGAACACAGGGGGACGTTTCCGTCCAAAACACTGGGCAAAGCCGCATTCCTGCACAGATCTTCTCCAATAACATAAAATCCAGAACGGGACATCCTTATAAAACTCACCGCAGCGCAGCCAAGAGCAAACATATGCATATGCAAAAGTGTCTGCGCCCCTGGCTAATCAAGCGATGGTGTACTGAGTGTAAATAATTGAGCATATCCTCTACTGAGAGCACACCTGCACGTTTTAATACACAATTCCTGTTTATTTACTGAACTTAACATCAGCAAAACTTACGTGGTCTGTGCACAAGTTATGGCACACTTTATTTTAGCAAATGCATAGAAACTGTTCACTAAAATGAGCATCATTTAAGTGTGTTTCCCATGTAGAACATATCTGGAGAACCTATTTTCGCTTGGAAAAAATCAACAAAACCTAATCTGACCGGGGGTGCCAAAACTTTTGCACGCGGCTGCATTGTCCATTGCTGCTCTGCAACAAACCAATATACTACAAAGCACCAATGAAAGCAGCAACAGTGAAAAGTTTGTCCGAAAGTATGGTCAAGTGCAAAAGTTCGTACACCCCGATCATATTTTGTTGATTTTTTAAAAATTAATTTAATATTGTCATGCATCCATACACAGTATTAGGCTGAACATACAGTATATGACGCCAAAGTTCTTCTTCAACACAGTGTTAGAATTTTTATTACAATTGGGAAAATCAGACTGTCGCAGAGCAAAGATAAACACGCATCTTCCAAATGGTAACTTTTGTAACTTTAGGAAAACTTTCGTAACTTTTAATGTAAGTTAATGCAACATTTATTCGGAAGCAGTTCTGAAGCATTTCTACTGGTTCATTCATCATGAAGCTTGCACACAGTGTGAATGGCGCCTGCAAAGCCCAAAACATATAGAAAACGAAAAATTAAAAAGGGAAAAAAGCGACATTTAAAGGCCCTTACTGAAGTTTTCTCTCAAATATTACAAAATAAAAGCCACTTTAACATCACACCAACTCCTATAAAAACAATGTGACAAATGACCACTTAAAAAACGCAGAGTTGCTCAAAAGCTGGTTTTTAATTCAGTATGGCTAATTTCACCATTCTCTCTATTCTTGATTCACAAATTTTTGTGGGATAACCACAGAAAAGTCATGTAATTAAATGTTGAAAACCTGATGTTAGAAGGTCTAAGGGTTCTGTTGCCGCCAGTCAGGCCTATATTCCTCTCTGTCACAAGTTCAGTGTCATGGGGCTTAATTCCCACTGTAACTTTGTGCACAAATTATAAAAATTGTTACTAAGTTGGGAAAATAGGTTTTGTCTCTGCTGCAGCTGTATAATGCTATGATAGAACAATTGTAGCCCTCTTGTTCAAATAACACTCTTAAACTGTTTTTAACAGTGATATCCAATGCCTTTAGCAGCCTACACTGGATGACTCTTGGGGATAAATCAATGAGCAGCAGACTGACAAAAGCAACACTAAAGTGGAGCTTCAGTTCCCCTCAAGATCCTCTACTGAAACAAGAACCCACGAGCTGAATGAACAATAGCGACTGTATATATGATTCCATTGAGTATATATATATATATATATATATATATATATATATATATATATAAAAGCAAATGCAAAGAGTGTGCAAAGCCCTTCATGACTCCATGCGTCCAAACCTTTGACTGCTGCTGAAATACTGACCAATTGTAAATTCCAATGAGTTGTAAATATGAACCGATTGCAAATAGCTGCTAGAGGCTAATCTGAGCATATCACCCAAAGCTGATTAGATGTAAACTAACTCTGGCTGCCTTATCGGCCCCTCGGTTGCGCAACACTTGGAGTTCAAGCACACATTTTCATGCCTTGCCCAAGTGAGATGTGTTTACACTTGTGAATATTATCATTTGACATCGAAAAGAATGAAACATTGATGTTGCTTCAGGCTCAAAATGACTGGGTCTTGCTCTAATATACAGTTTATAAAAGACTCTGAAGCCATATCAATAAATGGACCCAACAGCCACGTTCTGGAAAGGGCGGTCCATCAACCACCACAGTCACCATCTGTGATCTAGAACCACTGTTATGCCTAATCCACAGTACTTTGATGGAACAGTTCAGCAAGCCTGTTTAGTTTCTGACATACAGGCAAAGCCTTTAGGATGACTGCTACTGCTATGCTAATGCTAACATACTGGGCATCACACAGTGCCCAATGAAACCACATAAGCAAGTATACTTGACATTACTTTGCAGCTCGACACGGTTTGATGTTGTAGGCATGCAGTTAGCATTGTACTAACTGGTGAGGTATAGGCTTCCATTGTTAGCTACATTAGCCTCGTAGCTGCAGTGTACAACTAAAGAAGCTCATTAAATTTTGTGTACATTATTATTCACTTAGAAAAGCCAACACAGACCAGGTTCTGGATGCTGGTACGCTGGTCAACCAGCATGACTGTGCTGGGTGACCAGAGGTGGATGAAGTACAGAAATCACGTACTTGAGTTAAAGTAGAGACCCCCAAGGTAAAATATTACTCCAGTAAAAGTAGAAGTCCTTACTCTAGACCTCCACTTGAGTCAAAGTACTAAAAGTATTTACCTTCAAATGTAAAAGTACTAAAAGAGTAATTCTGGCTCTGATGTCCTGTTATCATTTTTATAACAAGACTGGCTTCATGAACTCATTTCAGGTGAAAGTCCTCCAGCGTCTCTCTTGGTAAACCAGTCTTTTAATAGAACGTCATTAATTAGTGACGCTGACGTCTATTAAAATGATCAGAAGCACAAAACACTGAAGGTAAACAGTTTCCATCAGGGAGAACCGAGTGGCTCTGAAATCACTTTTTACACACAAGCAAAGTTTCAGTTTCAGATTTATTTACAACTTAGTTCCAAGTTTAAGTTGAATAAAAACTGGCTTTAAACTCAGGATCACAGATGAGCTCCTTTACTATGTTGATCTTTAGGCGTCTGTTCATAAACATAAACCAGCCCAAACTCATTTACTATAAAATGAAATGGTGTTTGTAGAAATTCAGAAAAAAGCCGCGTCAGTCTCGACTGCATATGTGGACATATTTCTATATTGTGCTCTATTTACACAAAGTTAGGTTAGTTCATCATTTATGTTGAACAGACTCTCCCAAAGCTTTACGCTGCTGCGCTGACGTTGAACCGTGTGCTGCACTGGGTCGGTATGACCAACAGGTCAAAACCAGGTCTAAACAAAGTGACCGCTGGGCCCTGATTGGCGCTCTGGGTTTGCGCTTCATTTGTTTTGACATGTTACGTTTTTATACACACAGAAACTAAAAAGAATGACAGATTTCTCAAAATGTAGGAGGAAAAAGTCGGATATTAGAAGGAATCCAGAACGGAGAAACTTCAGTACAGATACACAAAAAAAATACTAAAGTACAGAAACTAATTACATTTACTCAGTTACTCAGTTACTGTCCACCACTGTGGGTGACCAGCTAAACCAGCACTTGATCAGCATAAACCAGGTTCAAGCTTCAAACTTCTCTCTTACACAACCCAATGATCGCTGAGCACAGCCAGCTTGTTTGCTATCTGGTGATGTTATTTGTGGTCAATTCAGGTCTGAGAAGAACCACAAGCACCAGTTCTCTGGTTCTGCCAACTAGGCCAAAACCCACAGTGAAGCCAATATAGCTAACTAATGTACTATGTACATGAATTAACATGGTGCTAACTGTGTAATATAATCACCTACTACCCTCAAACCGGGTCAAGCGGTTCTGAATGTCATCTGGACTTTCTGATACTGTATGACCCACTGTTACATATAAAACTGGACAAAAGTGTGGTCACCATTCGGGCTTCTACTGCTGTTTACAGCAAAGCTACATCCTTTTGTTCACTTTTTTCATAGATAACAGCCAAACTGTTCTTTTAAGACCTTTTGACACATTCAGTGCACCCTTAAAAATGGTTCTTCAAGGGTTCTTTAGTAAAAGGAATGGTTCTATTTCAAGCCGTGACTCAGATGTAGAACATATCATGCCTAAATGGTTCTTAAATTGATGGAGAATGTGTTGTATCTGGCTCTATGCAGTACCAAAAAAGTTGACCACACTTAAAGATGGTTCCTCAAGGGTTCTTTAATAAAGAAAAAGGTTCTATATAAACCCATAAACACTCAAAGAACCATTTGATGGAAAATGTGTCTTTCTATTGTAAGGACATCAAGCTTACAAAAACAGAAGAACCCTTTTAGGTTCTATGTAGCACCTTTGTGTAAAAGGTTCTATATCGAACCATCCACAGCGCATTCTAGATCAATCTGAGGAACCTTGTCACGAGCACCCAAAGCAGTTCTTCTATTGTTACAACCTTTTCTGGTGCTATATATTCAAAAGGGTTCTAGATAGAACCATCTACAGCACATTCTTAAGAACCCTTTTATCATGCAAAGCATTCACGTTTCTGTATGTGACCATTTTCTTTACTAAAGAACACTTGACGAACCATCTTCTAAGAGCGCTAACAACAGAAGGACCTTTTTTTGACGCTATATTGAACCATTTTCAAAAAGGGTCTATACAGAACCATACACAGCACATTTTTCCAACAATCTGATGAAACATTTCTTCATTAAAAGAACATTTAAGCACGAAATGGACTCTATAGGACTCATGGTTCTAAAGAGAACCATTCCCTTCACTACAGAACCCTTGAAGAACCGTCTTTTCAAGCGTGTAGACACTACAGATGAAAGGCAACACGTTGCTATGTCGCTCAGCCTGTACCGCCCAACTACAACACATGTTGTAGGAACTACACCAATCTCGACGGCCTCAGGAACATCTAGGAGAACCTGGCGCCCCCCAAAAGCTCAACCTATTGTAAATGAAACTTTTAAGACAGAGATAAACTACAAATCTCAGGCAGAAGCAATTGAGCAGAGAGAAAAGATCTCGCATGGTGAGGTTAAAGTTGCGATTTCCAGCAGTAACGCAGTCCAGGTGAGGACTTACCTGCTAGCCCTCAGACGCAGCACGTTAATGAGTAAGCAAGTCCATTCCACCGGAGAGAGGGATAGAGAGAGTGAGCAGTGCAGCCGAGCGTCTCCACAGAGCAGGAGGAGAGGAGGAGAGTGAGGAGGAAGGCGGTGGCGAGGGCGGGGTGGGTGGGTGGGTAAATAACTCGTTTTTCTGGTCTCAATGCAGGTGTCAACATAATTACGAGAAGGTGTCGAAGTTAACCACCACATGGAGAGCCTTTAAGTAAAAATGTGCTGGGTTTGCTGGACTATGATCCTGGGGTTTTTTTTTTTTTCATCTTTGAAATGGTTTTATTAATGTTTACACAATAAACAAGCACATCAACAAGGTCAACGAGTCATTAGCAATCTAACAATTAAACAGTTAAAGTATCACTTGTATATATATCTCTGTTGTCAAAAATTTGTACCTCCAAAGTAGTAACTTTACAGGAGAAGGAAAAAACTTGCTCTGGTTTGAATGAAAGTCAATGGAACCAGATGTATTTTAAGGTCATTTTGGGATACTTCTTTTGGTCTGTCCATCATGAAACTGACACACAATATAAAGAACCACAGACATTTTCAAATGATGCCAAAAACAGAAAAATGTGTTATGTAAACTATTCTGTAATTTTACTACATTTATCTGTTTTTATTTCATGGATGTGTATAAAGCACTTCAGGCTTTTGGAGAAGATGCTGTATATGAACAAAATTAAATACTATTATTGTTAATAATAATAATAATATTCTTACTATTTAAAACTAAAGATAAAAATTCTGAAAGTGGTGTTTAATGCATGTTGCATCAAAACTGTAGTTAATTGGCAACCATAGCCTACACTCTTAAAAAAGACAGTTCTTCAAGGGTTCTTTAGTAAAGAAAATGGTTCACATATTAATCCATGAACACTCGAAGAACCCTTTGCATGATTTAAGGGTTCGTAGTAATGTGCTGTATATGGTTCTATATAAAATCCCTTTGAAAAGGCTCTATATCAATGTCAAGCTTGTAACAACAGAACAACCCTTTTGGGGGCTACATAGAAGCCTTTTCAAAAAGGGTCTATATAGAACCACTTGCAGCTCATTACTAAGAACCAAATCATGCATAGGGTTCTGTGTAAACCTTGAGCATTGCCTGATACCAATACTGGCACAATATTTCTTCTTCGAAAGCTTAACCGTGTGTGTGTTATATATATATATATATAGATACATACATACCACAGCCTAGTGTACTACTATATTTAATCAAAGAATGCTTTATTATTTAAAATAAGCATTGTATATAATGTTTTTTAGCACCATTTTATAAAACCTATGGTCTATCACTTTGACATGCAGGGTTCTAAAACCCTATATATATATATATATATATATATATATATATATATATATATATATGGAGCCTATCCCAGCGGTCATTGGGCAGAAAGCAGGATACACCCTGGACAGGTTGCCAGTCCATCGCAGGGCAGACAGACAGACACAGACAGTCACTCACACACAGGGGCGATTTAGCATGTCCAATTGGCCTGACTGCATGTCTTTGGACAGTGGGAGGAAACCGGAGAACCTGGAGGAAACCCACGCAGACACGGGGAGAACATGCAAACTCCACACACAGAGGACCCTGGTCACCCAGCCGGGGAATCGAACCGTGCCACCGTGCTGCCCATATATATATATATATATATATATATATATATATGTGTGTGTGTGTGTGTGTGTGTGTGTGTGTGTGTGTGGGTGTGGTTTCATGTATAGATTTATAGGAAACAATCCCAGGTCCCACTCCTGCAACCGCGTGTGAAACCTGATGCGTATGGAGGCTGGAGAACTTGCGCAGCAGTACAGCAATTATGTTGTGTGACCGCCTCTATTGGCATGCAGTGAAAGGCATTCTGGGAAGAGGGTGTGTGAGGGTGGGGTGGGCCGCTCAATCAGCATGGCTGTTTTCCAGAACACACCTTCTCTCCGGCAGGCAGGGCGTTTGTGTGTGAGTGAGTGTTTATGGGTTTGTGTGTGTGTGGGAGGGTAAGCGAGCGAGCGAGCGAGCGAGAGTGAGAGAGAGAGAGAGTGAAAAACAGAGAAAGTGAGGCAGTTAAAGTTAGCAGTGCTAGCCAGCCCGGGGTGGGGTTTCTCAGTCATGCTGTTCAGCAGGGGCAAAACAATGATGCTCATGTTTTAGCGACCGCGTGCCATTAGTTTCCTTTTAAAAGCTGGACCGGAGAAACTCCGGGCGCGGCGTGTTTACAGACAGGCTAACGTCGCTCTGGAGGCCTTGTTATTAGCTGCAGGCGCTGCATTTTACAAAAGTAACCCCCGTTAAAACCCGTCGGATCGCTGCTAATCTCTTTACTCATGTTACGTAGCTCTGAAGAGTAGCGCTGAAGCTAACTTCATTTTCATTTGAAGCCAATAAGAAAGGGAAATCACAGCAAAACGTCTGTGTGAATGGGCGGGGCTAAACTGCTGTTGGTTTAAGTGGTTGGTTAGTGTTTAACGGTTAACACCTCTGCCTTCTACACTGTAGACTGGGATTCAGTCCCCCACCAGGGCAAGCCCCCTACACTATACCAATAAGAGTCCTTGGGCAAGACTCCTAATACCACCTTGGCCTACCAGTGTAAAATGACCCAATTGTAAGTCGCTATGGATAAGAGCGTCAGCCAAATGCCATAAATGTAAATAAACGTTTGATGACAATGCAGCTTTCCACATATGGGATGTGGCCTGGGGGATGAAGCTTGAACGCCAGGAAAATGAGCTCTTCCATGATGTGGAACCTTTCAGTTGTCGCTGATTTTTTTTGGTATAAATAAATGCAAAAGGTTCAGTAGCAGTTTCATAGCTGTGGTGAAATGATTTCAGTGCCTTTTATTGAGACATTTTGATCATTGTGGTCACTGAGATCATGATGGGAAACATTTGCTGCTGTTTAGCAATGCCAAATAAGGCAAAGGATTTTCCGCTGGGCAGATTGTGCCACTCCTTGCTTCATATCTTAGGCTGTTTTTACATTTGATCTGGACACTTGAGTCCATACCCAGGACTGACTTGAGTCCATACCCAGGGCTTATTATAGGATGAGGGGCAATTCTGGCCTTTCGTTTTTATTGTTTTGCTATGTGGTGTGGACCAGAGGAGCATGGGCTCCCCTTTTGAGTCTTGATTCCTCTCAAGGTTTCTTCCTTTTGCTCTTCCTTGCCTCTGCTGCCACTGGGGGCTTGGACCCAGATCTTTGTATGAGGCTTTTTTTGTGTTAACAGCTGTAGTAAAATACATAAATAAACTTTGACTTGACTTAACCTTTCGTACAAATTAATGACCGTATTTATCAGTGAGGAACCTTTGGGGAACCTTTCTGAGATCTTTGTTATTGTATTTAAACTCCGCAAATGTTGTAGTAATACTCTCATTGCCTGGTTAGCTTTTGGCAACAAAAGGGGTCAAATCAGTGGTGTTTTATCTGGTCATGAGTTTTGTTTTCACTGTGGTATGTAGGTGAATACAGCTAAGCGAGCTCATCATATCGCATTAGAAATATCTCATAATAATGAGAATATGTCCCATAATTATGGCTTAGTATCTCATAATAACGAGGATATGTCCCATAATTATGGCTTAGTATCTCACAATAACGAGGATATGTCCCATAATTATGGCTTAGTATCTCATAATAACGAGGATATGTCCCATAATTATGGCTTAGTATCTCATAATAACGAGGATATGTCCCATAATTATGGCTTAGTATCTCATAATAATGAGAATATGTCCCATAATTATGGCTTAGTATCTCATAATAACAAGAACATGTCCCATAATTATGGCTTAGAATCTCATAATAACAAGAATATGTCCCATAATTATGGCTTAGTATCTCATAATAACAAGAACATGTCCCATAATTATGGCTTAGTATCTCACAATAACGAGAATATGTCCCATAATTATGGCTTAGTATCTCATAATAACAAGAATATGTCCCATAATTATGGCTTAGTATCTCATAATAACGAGAATATTTCCCATAATTTATGGCTTAGTATCTCACAATAACGAGAATATTTCCCATAATTTATGGCTTAGTATCTCATAATAACGAGAATATTTCCCATAATTTATGGCTTAGTATCTCATAATAACAAGAATATTTTCATTATTATGAGATGTTACGTCGGTATTACGAGATGCCTGGTCATAATTATAAGATACTAGGTCGTAATTATGAGCGTCCGCAGTTTTCTAGCTCATTAGCTCACTGTGGAGATGAATTCATGCCAAGTGGGAAAGCAAACACCACAGTGGAAAAACGTGAAACGCAATGCACACCTGACTTTACTTTTCCATAGTGTTGTGCGGAATATGTGCCAAAATGAATAGCAAACCCAGCACATGTATTCCTATTGGAAAATCCACTCCACACTGTTCCTGGAATGACCTTTGGTGACCCCAGGGCTGTAACCCTCACCGTTGGATCATTTAAAACCCATTTTAGTCCTGGACCAGTGCAGATCTGTGACTGAAATCCAAATCTGACAGCTCTCATCTGAACACAAGATAAACATAATGGAATATCGTTAAAGCTAATCGTTGTCGTTGAAGAACGCATCTCAGGTTCCACCCTTTGTGATTGATTTTGTCCAAATACTTGGCAGTCACGCCACTGCTGTTTTTGACAGTGTCATTTTGTGAGTTCCTTTCCATCAAGTGCTGTTCCCTCAGGCCACTCTGAGGCTCTGCTGCTGAATCGGAATGCAAGTCAGCATAATGGCTTTAAAACAATTACTGAGTTGCAGCGAGCGACGGGGAATCATGTTTCAGGAACACTTGCCCGTCACTCAGGCTCCTTCTCAGTTGAAAGCCTGTCTAAGTGCGTTTTGGTCTAATTTTGGTCCATTTGAACTGATTTCATATCATCCATGACAGATATAATACCTGTAAATAGTTCCCGTTTGGATAAAACCTTGTTCCTAATTTATGCAAACTAAAAAAAAAAAACACAATCTATAGCTTTTTAAAAAGATTCTAGTTGGACCAACAAAACTGTACAAGAGCCTGTTTGAAAAATATCTCATGATAACGATGTAGTACCACATAATAATAAGAATAATTAACATAATTATGGATTAGTATCTCATAATTATGAATTAGTATTTCAAAATGATCAGTATCATAATGAGATCAACTTTTTCCTGTCAAGTTAAAAGGTTTTGCTCCGACAAGTGGAAAACGCTTACGGCTCTCCAGGCGTCTTTGTAGTGCTCTATGCTATGCAAATCTCTAGCGTTTAGAAAGATCTTCAAATCTCTGTGAAATCCTGGAAACAAGTCTACAAACAAGTCTATATAAACTTGTTGACAGGGGCATGCCGGAGTTACAACACCCTCCTATTCTGACTGGCTGCCATCCAGATCTCCGCTCAGTCACTGCCCGGGGGGGTGGGTGGGGGGCTGGCCTCATGTGTGCCTGTTGCTATGACGACATGACTCAGTCCAGAGGAATCCAGTCCAAGCTCCACTCCTCCTCCCTCTTGTCCTCTCGATCAGATTCCACAACACGCCCCGGTCACTGTTGCTAAGCGACACAAGACGCCGAGCCTAGTTTATGGCAGCATGGCCACACTTGCCCACAGAAACCTCAAAAACTGACCTGGGGTCAGGTGGACTACGGTTTATACATGTTCACAGTCATTAAGGCCGGCCATTTGACCATAATCTCAACGTGATGTCCACGATATAGTTTTTGCGCTGGGGCAAGTGATTGATGACTTTCAGCTTGCAGTGCTTGAAACTTTTCAGCGCCACCTTGTGGTCAAGTTATAATTGAAGTAATTCAGAATGTTTTGATGTGAAAACTTCCCAACTCAGATTTCTTCACAGTGGTGATAGGAACCAGAGGTCTCAATGTCTACTATGCAAATAGAGCCATTTTGTATATTATCCATAACCATCAATGAACCTACACATGTTTTCTGAGTTTGGTTGGGGGCTAGCTGGCCTTACACCTCTCTCCACCATGAATGGCTTTAAATCCACAAAATCTTCCAAAAACTATCTTGTCTTGGGCCTCAGGCAGCTTATTCATAATCATTTTATGTAATTATTTCATGTGAAGGAGATTTCATTTACACAAAATTCTTCAGATGTCTGGTTCCTATCATCATCACTGAGAACAATTCTTGCGCATTTTACTTAAACTCCTCAAAATGACGTTGTTTAGAGCTTAACTAGAGATGGACTAATCAGTGTTTTTGGGGCTGATACAGACTACCCATCACCGTTCTATAGTCGATACCAGTCGAGGGCAGGACTGGATGCCACATTTAAAGGTGCAGTAAGCGATTTGGGAGAAACATTGCTGATATTTGAACTCAGCAGCAAAACAAATACGCCCCTCCCTTCGGTGCTCCTTCAGACGTTCCAACCCCCAAATTTATTGACTAAGGAGAATGACACTTTATAGATCTTCATAGTCATAAAACCCTTTGTAAACATTGTACGGACAAAGAACAATTAGCAAACGATTGCTACAATTGCTAACAAACATTAGCATATGGGACAAAACAATACAACCATTTTGGTTCTGTGAAACAGCAAAAATAGGTTTATGTTGCCCACCTGCCTTTCAACTCCTGATGAAGCTGGAGTCGGCTTCTTTTTCACCAGCTTGTTTAAATTTTCCCATTCCACCTTAAGAAGCACAGCAGTTACATTCTAGTGCCACAGTCTAACGTAACCATTGAAGTAACCAGAACTAGCACAACTAACAGGACAAAACAGTCCTCCTGCTAAACCGATGGTTTTAAAATGTACTGAAAAATCTAAATGCTAACAAAAATGAATCTTCAAAACTTTGACAAGAAATTGCGTTAACTACAGCTCTATCCATACAGACAGCATGTTTACAGCATAATAGGAGCCAAATATGTAGAGCTTAGATGCTGAAATACATTACCTACAGCTCTATCCATACAAACAGTAAGTTTACAGCACAATAGGAGCCAAATATGTAGAGCTTCGATGCTAAAATACGTTAACTACAGCTCTATCCATACAAACAGCAAGTTTACAGCACAACAGGAGCCAAATATGTAGAGCTTAGATGCTAAAATACGTTAACTACAGCTCTATCCATACAAACAGCAAGTTTACAGCACAACAGGAGCCAAATATGTAGAGCTTAGATGCTAAAATACATTAACTACAGCTCTATCCATACAAACAGCAAGTTTACAGCACAACAGGAGCCAGATATGTAGAGCTTAGATGCTAAAATACATTAACTACAGCTCTATCCATACAAACAGCAAGTTTAGAGCACAATAGGAGCCAAATATGTAGAGCTGAGATGCTAAAATACGTTAACTACAGCTCTATCCATACAAACAGCAAGTTTACAGCACAACAGGAGCCAAATATGTAGAGCTTAGATGCTAAAATACATTAACTACAGCTCTATCCATACAAACAGCAAGTTTACAGCACAATACGAGCCAAATATGTAGAGCTTAGATGCTAAAATACATTAACTACAGCTCTATCCATACAAACAGCAAGTTTAGAGCACAATAGGAGCCAAATATGTAGAGCTGAGATGCTAGCATATGTTAATTACAGCTCTATCTGTACACACTGTGAATTTACAGTGTAATAGGAGCCAAATATGTAGCAGTCAGATGCTAACATGCTAACAGAAACAAATCCTCAAAGCTTAGGATTAGCTAATTTCAAGAAATATCGGTATCAGCTGATTTTCAGCACAATTTATAGTTTAACTGTGGAAATATGTAGAAAAATTTGTAGAATTTCCCTTTAAAAGACCCAAATAAGCCCAACAGACTACTACTTTTCTGAGACTGATCATGACAAGCTGACGCACAACAAAGTAAAGAAACCCAGGAGGAAACTTAATGGGCTGGATCTGAGAAGTTCTCTTCAGGAGATTAGCATGAAGCCTGAGTGATCACAGACACTCTAAATTGCTCGGTTTTGGGCCAGTGCTCCTCCTCGCCCTCACAGTCGAAAATAATGACCAATTCTCAAAGCGCAGATCTCACACCAGTGCCTCAGGACAACTTCATCCTGCACCCGCAGCAAAGTCTGGAGGTCCAAAGTTGAGCATGTAATTAAAAGCATTCACTGCAGCACCGTGAGGCATGTCAAACAGTTCCACTTTAGCACAGAGAGGAACAAGCACAGATAAGATAATACAATCGCAGAAATAACTGAGGAAGGTCGTATAAAAGTGGGAAAAGCTGTTTGTTAAAGGAGCATGAAGACTAGAAATGGCTTTTCACCCTAAACTGAATCAAAAAAGAAGGGATTTGGCTAAGAGTGGCCACAATAATTAGAATACTGAAGTATTCATTTGTGACGCTGTTAGACTGTAACAGTACATAATTATACAAAACGGTCCGAAACAGCATGTGATAGTACATAACAGCATGTAACAGTACATAACAGTACATAATAATACGTAATAGCATGTAACAGTACATAACAGTACGTAATAATATGTAACAGCATGTAGCAGTACATAACAGCATGTAATAATATGTAACAGCATGTAACAGTACATAACAGTACATAATAATATGTAACAGCATGTAACAGTACATAACAGCATGTAATACTACGTACCAGCATGTAACAGTACAGAACAGTACATAATAATACGTAACAGCATGTAGCAGTACATAGCAGTACGTAATAATACGTAACAGCATGTAGCAGTACATAACAATACATAATAATACGTAACAGCATGTAGCAGTACATAACAGCATGTAATAATATGTAACAGCATGTAACAGTACATAACAGTACGTAATAATACGTAACAGTATGTAGGAGTACATAACAGTACGTAATGATATGTAACAGCATGTAACAGTACATAACAGTATGTAATAATACGTAACAGCATGTAACAGTACATAACAGTACGTAAAAATAGGTAACAGCATGTAACAGTACATAACAGTACATGATAATACGTAACAGCATGTAGCAGTACATAACCGTACGTAATAATATGTAACAGTATGTAACAGTACATAACAGTACGTAATAATACGTAACAGCATGTAGCAGTACATAACAGTACGTAATAATACGTAACAGCATGTAACAGTACATAACAGCATGTAATAATATGTAACAGCATGTACCAGTACATAACAGTACGTAATAATACGTAATAGCATGTAACAGTACATAACAGTACGTAATAATACGTAACAGCATATAGCAGTACATAACAGTACGTAAAAATACGTAACAGCATGTAACAGTACAGAACAGTACGTATAATATGTAACAGCATGTAACAGTACATAACAGTATGTAAAAATACGTAACAGCATGTAGCAGTACATAACAGTACGTAATAATATGTAACAGCATGTAGCAGTACATAAGAGTACGTAATAATACGTAACAGCATGTAACAGTACATAACAGTACGTAATAATATGTAACAGCATGTAGCAGTACATAACAGTACGTAATAATACGAAACAGCATGTAGCAGTACATAACAGTACATAATAATATGTAACAGCATGTAACAGTACATAACAGTACGTAATAATACGTAACAGCATGTAGCAGTACATAACAGTACGTAAAAATACGTAACAGCATGTAGCAGTACATAACAGTACGTAATAATATGTAACAGCATGTAACAGTACATAACAGTACGTAGTAATACGTAACAGCATGTAGCAGTACATAACAGTACGTAATAATATGTAACAGCATGTAACAGTACATAACAGTAGGTAATAATACGTACCAGCATGTAACAGTACAGAACAGTACATAATAATACGTAACAGCATGTAGCAGTACATAGCAGTACGTAATAATACGTAACAGCATGTAGCAGTACATAACAGTACGTAATAATACGTAACAGCATGTAGCAGTACATAACAGTACGTAATAATACGTAACAGCATGTAGCAGTACATAACAGTACGTAACAGCATGTAACAGTACATATCAGTACGTAAAAATACGTAATAGCATGTAACAGTACATAACAGTACGTAATAATACGTAACAGCATGTAGCAGTACATAACAGTACGTAAAAATACGTAACAGCATGTAACAGTACATAACAGTACGTGATAATACGTAACAGCATGTAACAGTACATAACAGTATGTAATAATACGTACCAGAATGTAACAGTACAGAACAGTACATAATAATACGTAACAGCATGTATCAGTACAAAGCAGTACGTATAATATGTAAGAGCATGTAACAGTACATAACAGTACGTAAAAATACGTATCAACATGTAACAGTACATAACAGTACGTAATAATACGTAACAGCATGTAGCAGTACATAACAGTACGTAATAATATGTAACAGTATATAACAGTACGTAATAATACGTAACAGCATGTAACAGTACATAACAGTACGTAAAAATACGTAACAGCATGTAGCAGTACATAACAGTACGTAATAATACGTAACAGCATGTAACAGTACATAACAGTACGTAATAATATGTAACAATATGTAACAGTACATAACAGTACGTAATAATATGTAACAGTACATAACAGTATGTAATAAAACGTAACAGCATGTAGCAGTACATAACAGTGCGTAAAAATACGTAACAGCATGTATCAGTACATATCAGTACGTATAATATGTAAGAGCATGTAACAGTACATAACAGTACGTAAAAATACGTATCAACATGTAACAGTACATAACAGTACGTAATAATACGTAACAGCATGTAGCAGTACATAACAGTACGTAAAAATATGTAACAGCATGTAGCAATACATAACAGTACGTAAAAATACGTAACAGCATGTAGCAGTACATAACAGTACGTAATAATATGTAACAGCATGTAACAGTACATAACAGTACGTAATAATACGTCCCAGCATGTAACAGTACAGAACAGTACATAATAATACGTAACAGCATGTAACAGTACATATCAGTACGTAAAAATACGTAATAGCATGTAACAGTACATAACAGTACGTAATAATACGTAACAGCATGTAGCAGTACATAACAGTACGTAAAAATACGTAACAGCATGTAACAGTACATAACAGTACGTGATAATACGTAACAGCATGTAACAGTACATAACAGTATGTAATAATACGTTAACAGCATGTATCAGTACATAGCAGTACGTATAATATGTAACAGCATGTAACAGTACATAAGAGTACGTAATAATACGTAACAGCATGTAGCAGTACATAGCAGTACGTAATAATACGTAACAGCATGTAGCAGTACATAACAGTACGTAATAATACGTAACAGCATGTAACAGTACATATCAGTACGTAAAAATACGTAATAGCATGTAACAGTACATAACAGTACGTAATAATACGTAACAGCATGTAGCAGTACATAACAGTACGTAAAAATACGTATCAACATGTAACAGTACATAACAGTACGTAATAATACGTAACAGCATGTAGAAGTACATAACAGTACGTAATAATATGTAACGGCATGTAGCAGTACATAACATTACGTAATAATACGTAACAGCATGTAACAGTACATAACAGCATGTAATAATACGTAATAGCATGTAACAGTACAGAACAGTACACAATAATACGTAACAGCATGTAGCAGTACATAGCAGTACGTAATAATACGTAACAGCATGTAGCATTACATAACAGTACGTAATAATACGTAACAGCATGTAACAGTACATATCAGTACGTAAAAATACGTAATAGCATGTAACAGTACATAACAGTACGTAATAATACGTAACAGCATGTAGCAGTATATAACAGTACGTAAAAATACGTAACAGCATGTAACAGTACATAACAGTACGTAATAATACGTACCAGCATGTAGAAGTACATAACAGTACGTAATAATACGTAACAGCATGTAGCAGTATATAACAGTACGTAAAAATACGTAACAGCATGTAACAGTACATAACAGTACGTGATAATACGTACCAGCATGTAGAAGTACATAACAGTACGTAATAATACGTAACAGCATGTAGCAGTACATAACAGTACGCAATAATATGTAATAGCATGTAACAGTACATAACAGCATGTAATAATACGTACCAGCATGTAACAGTACAGAACAGTACATAATAATACGTAACAGCATGTAGCAGTACATAACAGTACGTAATAATACGTAACAGCATGTAACAGTACATAACAGTACGTAATAATATGTAACAGCATGTAACAGTACATAACAGTACGTAATAATACGTAACAGCATGTAGCAGTACATAGCAGTACGTAATAATACGTAATAGCATGTAACAGTACATAACAGTACGTAATAATACGTAACAGCATGTAGCAGTATATAACAGTACGTAAAAATACGTAACAGCATGTAACAGTACATAACAGTACGTAATAATACGTACCAGCATGTAGAAGTACATAACAGTACGTAATAATACGTAACAGCATGTAGCAGTATATAACAGTACGTAAAAATACGTAACAGCATGTAACAGTACATAACAGTACGTGATAATACGTACCAGCATGTAGAAGTACATAACAGTACGTAATAATACGTAACAGCATGTAGCAGTACATAACAGTACGCAATAATATGTAATAGCATGTAACAGTACATAACAGCATGTAATAATACGTACCAGCATGTAACAGTACAGAACAGTACATAATAATACGTAACAGCATGTAGCAGTACATAACAGTACGTAATAATATGTAACAGCATGTAACAGTACATATCAGTACGTAAAAATACGTAACAGCATGTAACAGTACATAACAGTACGTAATAATACGTAACAGCATGTAGCAGTACATAACAGTACGTAAAAATACGTAACAACATGTAATAGTATATAACAGTACGTAATAATACGTAACAGCATGTAGCAGTACATAACAGTACGTAAAAATACGTAACAGCATGTAGCAGTACATAACAGTACGTAATAATACGTAACAGCATGTAACAGTACATAACAGTACGTAATAATATGTAACAGTATGTAACAGTACATAACAGTATGTAATAATATGTAACAGTACATAACAGTACGTAATAATACGTAACAGCATGTAACAGTACATAACAGTACGTAAAAATACGTAACAGCATGTAGCAGTACATAACAGTACGTAATAATACGTAACAGCATGTAACAGTACATAACAGTACGTAATAATATGTAACAGTAAGTAACAGTACAAAGCAGTACGTAATAATATGTAACAGTACATAACAGTACGTAATAATACGTAATAGCATGTAACAGTACATAACAGTACGTAATAATACGTAACAGCATGTAGCAGTACATAACAGTACGTAAAAATACGTAACAGCATGTAAAAGTACATAACAGTACGTACTAATACGTAAGAGCATGTAGCAGTACATAACAGTACGTAATAATACGTAACAGCATGTAGAAGTACATAACAGTACGTAATAATATGTAACAGCATATAGCAGTACATAACAGTACGTAATAATACGTAACAGCATGTAACAGTACAGAACAGTACATAATAATATGTAACAGCATGTAGCAGTACATAGCAGTACGTAATAATACGTAACAGCATGTAGCAGTACATAACAGTACGTAATAATACGTAACAGCATGTAGCAGTACATAACAGTACGTAAAAATACGTAACAGCATGTAGCAGTACATAACAGTACATAATAATATGTAACAGCATGTAACAGTACATAACAGCATGTAATAATACGTACCAGCATGTAACAGTACAGAACAGTACATAATAATACGTAACAGCATGTAGCAGTACATAGCAGTACGTAATAATACGTAACAGCATGTAGCAGTACATAACAGTACGTAATAATACGTAACAGCATGTAGCAGTACATAACAGTACGTAATAATATGTAACAGCATGTAACAGTACATAACAGTACGTAATAATACGTCCCAGCATGTAACAGTACAGAACAGTACATAATAATACGTAACAGCATATAGCAGTACATAGCAGTACGTAATAATACGTAACAGCATGTAGCAGTACATAACAGTACGTAATAATACGTAACAGCATGTAACAGTACATAACAGCACATAATAATATGTAACAGCATGTAACAGTACATAACAGTATGTAATAATACGTAACAGCATGTAGCAGTACATAACAGCATGTAATAATATGTAACAGCATGTAACAGTACAGAACAGTATGTAATAATACGTACCAGCATGTAACAGTACAGAACAGTACATAATAATACGTAACAGCATGTAGAAGTACATAGCAGTACGTATAATATGTAACAGCATGTAACAGTACATAACAATACGTAATAATATGTAACAGCATGTAGCAGTACATAACAGCATGTAATAATATGTAACAGCATGTAGCAGTACATAACAGTACGTAATAATACGTAACAGCATGTAACAGTACATATCAGTACGTAAAAATACGTAATAGCATGTAACAGTACATAACAGTACGTAATAATACGTAACAGCATGTAGCAGTACATAACAGTACGTAAAAATACGTAACAGCATGTAGCAGTACATAACAGTACATAATAATATGTAACAGCATGTAACAGTACATAACAGCATGTAATAATACGTACCAGCATGTAACAGTACAGAACAGTACATAATAATACGTAACAGCATGTAGCAGTACATAGCAGTACGTAATAATACGTAACAGCATGTAGCAGTACATAACAGTACGTAATAATACGTAACAGCATGTAGCAGTACATAACAGTACGTAATAATACGTACCAGCATGTAACAGTACAGAACAGTACGTAATGATACGTAACAGCATGTAGCAGTACATAGCAGTACGTAATGATACGTAACAGCATGTAGCAGTACATAACAGTACGTAATAATACGTAACAGCATGTAGCAGTACATAACAGTATGTAATAATATGTAACAGCATGTAACAGTACATATCGGTACGTAAAAATACGTAATAGCATGTAACAGTACATAACAGTACGTAATAATACGTAACAGCATGTAGCAGTACATAACAGTGCGTAAAAATACCTAACAGCATGTATCAGTACATATCAGTACGTATAATATGTAAGAGCATGTAACAGTACATAACAGTACGTAAAAATACGTATCAACATGTAACAGTACATAACAGTACGTAATAATACGTAACAGCATGTAGCAGTACATAACAGTACGTAATAATATGTAACAGCATGTAGCAGTACATAACAGTACGTAAAAATACGTAACAGCATGTAGCAGTACATAACAGTACGTAATAATATGTAACAGCATGTAACAGTACATAACAGTACGTAATAATACGTCCCAGCATGTAACAGTACAGAACAGTACATAATAATACGTAACAGCATATAGCAGTACATAGCAGTACGTAATAATACGTAACAGCATGTAGCAGTACATTATAGTACGTAATAATTCATAACAGCATGTAGCAGTACATAACAGTACGTAATAATACGTAACAGCATGTAACAGTACATAACAGTATGTAATAATATGTAACAGTATGTAACAGTACATAACAGTATGTAATAATATGTAACAGTACATAACAGTACGTAATAATACGTAACAGCATGTAACAGTACATAACAGTACGTAAAAATACGTAACAGCATGTAGCAGTACATAACAGTACGTAATAATACGTAACAGCATGTAACAGTACATAACAGTACGTAATAATATGTAACAGTATGTAACAGTACAAAGCAGTACGTAATAATATGTAACAGTACATAACAGTACGTAATAATACGTAATAGCATGTAACAGTACATAACAGTACGTAATAATACGTAACAGCATGTAGCAGTACATAACAGTACGTAAAAATACGTAACAGCATGTAAAAGTACATAACAGTACGTACTAATACGTAAGAGCATGTAGCAGTACATAACAGTACGTAATAATACGTAACAGCATGTAGAAGTACATAACAGTACGTAATAATACGTAACAGCATGTAACAGTACAGAACAGTACATAATAATATGTAACAGCATGTAGCAGTACATAGCAGTACGTAATAATACGTAACAGCATGTAGCAGTACATAACAGTACGTAATAATACGTAACAGCATGTAGCAGTACATAACAGTACGTAATAATACGTAACAGCATGTAACAGTACATGTCAGTACGTAAAAATACGTAATAGCATGTAACAGTACATAACAGTACGTAATAATACGTAACAGCATGTAGCAGTACATAACAGTACGTAAAAATACGTAACAGCATGTAGCAGTACATAACAGTACATAATAAAATGTAACAGCATGTAACAGTACATAACAGCATGTAATAATACGTACCAGCATGTAACAGTACAGAACAGTACATAATAATACGTAACAGCATGTAGCAGTACATAGCAGTACGTAATAATACGTAACAGCATGTAGCAGTACATAACAGTACGTAATAATACGTAACAGCATGTAGCAGTACATAACAGTACGTAATAATATGTAACAGCATGTAACAGTACATAACAGTACGTAATAATACGTCCCAGCATGTAACAGTACAGAACAGTACATAATAATACGTAACAGCATATAGCAGTACATAGCAGTACGTAATAATACGTAACAGCATGTAGCAGTACATAACAGTACGTAATAATACGTAACAGCATGTAACAGTACATAACAGCACATAATAATATGTAACAGCATGTAACAGTACATAACAGTATGTAATAATACGTAACAGCATGTAGCAGTACATAACAGCATGTAATAATATGTAACAGCATGTAACAGTACAGAACAGTATGTAATCATACGTACCAGCATGTAACAGTACAGAACAGTACATAATAATACGTAACAGCATGTAGAAGTACATAGCAGTACGTATAATATGTAACAGCATGTAACAGTACATAACAATACGTAATAATATGTAACAGCATGTAGCAGTACATAACAGCATGTAATAATATGTAACAGCATGTAGCAGTACATAACAGTACGTAATTATACGTAACAGCATGTAGCAGTACATAACAGTACGTAATAATACGTAACAGCATGTAACAGTACATATCAGTACGTAAAAATACGTAATAGCATGTAACAGTACATAACAGTACGTAATAATACGTAACAGCATGTAGCAGTACATAACAGTACGTAAAAATACGTAACAGCATGTAGCAGTACATAACAGTACATAATAATATGTAACAGCATGTAACAGTACATAACAGCATGTAATAATACGTACCAGCATGTAACAGTACAGAACAGTACATAATAATACGTAACAGCATGTAACAGTACATAACAGTACGTAATAATATGTAACAGCATGTAGCAGTACATAACAGTACGTAATAATACGAAACAGCATGTAGCAGTACATAACAGTACATAATAATATGTAACAGCATGTAACAGTACATAACAGTACGTAATAATACGTAACAGCATGTAGCAGTACATAACAGTACGTAAAAATACGTAACAGCATGTAGCAGTACATAACAGTACGTAATAATATGTAACAGCATGTAACAGTACATAACAGTACGTAGTAATACGTAACAGCATGTAGCAGTACATAACAGTACGTAATAATATGTAACAGCATGTAACAGTACATAACAGTAGGTAATAATACGTACCAGCATGTAACAGTACAGAACAGTACATAATAATACGTAACAGCATGTAGCAGTACATAGCAGTACGTAATAATACGTAACAGCATGTAGCAGTACATAACAGTACGTAATAATACGTAACAGCATGTAGCAGTACATAACAGTACGTAATAATACGTAACAGCATGTAGCAGTACATAACAGTACGTAACAGCATGTAACAGTACATATCAGTACGTAAAAATACGTAATAGCATGTAACAGTACATAACAGTACGTAATAATACGTAACAGCATGTAGCAGTACATAACAGTACGTAAAAATACGTAACAGCATGTAACAGTACATAACAGTACGTGATAATACGTAACAGCATGTAACAGTACATAACAGTATGTAATAATACGTACCAGAATGTAACAGTACAGAACAGTACATAATAATACGTAACAGCATGTATCAGTACATAGCAGTACGTATAATATGTAAGAGCATGTAACAGTACATAACAGTACGTAAAAATACGTATCAACATGTAACAGTACATAACAGTACGTAATAATACGTAACAGCATGTAGCAGTACATAACAGTACGTAATAATATGTAACAGTACATAACAGTACGTAATAATACGTAACAGCATGTAACAGTACATAACAGTACGTAAAAATACGTAACAGCATGTAGCAGTACATAACAGTACGTAATAATACGTAACAGCATGTAACAGTACATAACAGTACGTAATAATATGTAACAATATGTAACAGTACATAACAGTACGTAATAATATGTAACAGTACATATCAGTACGTAAAAATACGTAATAGCATGTAACAGTACATAACAGTACGTAATAATACGTAACAGCATGTAGCAGTACATAACAGTGCGTAAAAATACCTAACAGCATGTATCAGTACATATCAGTACGTATAATATGTAAGAGCATGTAACAGTACATAACAGTACGTAAAAATACGTATCAACATGTAACAGTACATAACAGTACGTAATAATACGTAACAGCATGTAGCAGTACATAACAGTACGTAATAATATGTAACAGCATGTAGCAGTACATAACAGTACGTAATAATACGTAACAGCATGTAACAGTACAGAACAGTACATAATAATACGTAACAGCATATAGCAGTACATAGCAGTACGTAATAATACGTAACAGCATGTAGCAGTACATAACAGTACGTAATAATACGTAACAGCATGTAGCAGTACATAAAAGTACGTAATAATACGTAACAGCATGTAACAGTACATATCAGTACGTAAAAATACGTAATAGCATGTAACAGTACATAACAGTACGTAATAATACGTAACAGCATGTAGCAGTACATAACAGTACGTAAAAATACGTAACAGCATGTAACAGTACATAACAGTACGTGATAATACGTAACAGCATGTAACAGTACATAACAGTATGTAATAATACGTACCAGCATGTAACAGTACAGAACAGTACGTAATAATACGTTAACAGCATGTATCAGTACATAGCAGTACGTATAATATGTAACAGCATGTAACAGTACATAACAGTACGTAATAATACGTAACAGCATGTAGCAGTACATAGCAGTACGTAATAATACGTAACAGCATGTAGCAGTACATAACAGTACGTAATAATACGTAACAGCATGTAGCAGTACATAACAGTACGTAATAATACGTAACAGCATGTAGCAGTACATAACAGTACGTAATAATACGTAACAGCATGTAGCAGTACATAACAGTACGTAAAAATACGTATCAACATGTAACAGTACATAACAGTACGTAATAATACGTAACAGCATGTAGAAGTACATAACAGTACGTAATAATATGTAACAGCATGTAGCAGTACATAACATTACGTAATAATACGTAACAGCATGTAACAGTACATAACAGCATGTAATAATACGTACCAGCATGTAACAGTACAGAACAGTACATAATAATACGTAACAGCATGTAGCAGTACATAGCAGTACGTAATAATACGTAACAGCATGTAGCAGTACATAACAGTACGTAATAATACGTAACAGCATGTAACAGTACATATCAGTACGTAAAAATACGTAATAGCATGTAACAGTACATAACAGTACGTAATAATACGTAACAGCCTGTAGCAGTATATAACAGTACGTAAAAATACGTAACAGCATGTAACAGTACATAACAGTACGTAATAATACGTAACAGCATGTAGAAGTACATAACAGTACGTAATAATACGTAACAGCATGTAGCAGTACATAACAGTACGCAATGATATGTAATAGCATGTAACAGTACATAACAGCATGTAATAATACGTACCAGCATGTAACAGTACAGAACAGTACATAATAATACGTAACAGCATGTAGCAGTACATAGCAGTACGTATAATATGTAACAGCATTTAACAGTACATATCAGTACGTAAAAATACGTAATAGCATGTAACAGTACATAACAGTACGTAATAATACGTAACAGCATGTAGCAGTACATAACAGTACGTAAAAATACGTAACAGCATGTAACAGTACATAACAGTACGTGATAATACGTAACAGCATGTAACAGTACATAACAGTATGTAATAATACGTACCAGCATGTAACAGTACAGAACAGTACATAATAATACGTTAACAGCATGTATCAGTACATAGCAGTACGTATAATATGTAACAGCATGTAACAGTACATAACAGTACGTAATAATACGTAACAGCATGTAGCAGTACATAGCAGTACGTAATAATACGTAACAGCATGTAGCAGTACATAACAGTACGTAATAATACGTAACAGCATGTAGCAGTACATAACAGTACGTAAAAATACGTATCAACATGTAACAGTACATAACAGTACGTAATAATACGTAACAGCATGTAGAAGTACATAACAGTACGTAATAATATGTAACAGCATGTAGCAGTACATAACAGTACGTGATAATACGTAACAGCATGTAACAGTACATAACAGTATGTAATAATACGTACCAGCATGTAACAGTACAGAACAGTACATAATAATACGTTAACAGCATGTATCAGTACATAGCAGTACGTATAATATGTAACAGCATGTAACAGTACATAACAGTACGTAAAAATACGTAACAGCATGTAACAGTACATAACAGTACGTGATAATACGTAACAGCATGTAACAGTACATAACAGTATGTAATAATACGTACCAGCATGTAACAGTACAGAACAGTACATAATAATACGTTAACAGCATGTATCAGTACATAGCAGTACGTATAATATGTAACAGCATGTAACAGTACATAACAGTACGTAATAATACGTAACAGCATGTAGCAGTACATAGCAGTACGTAATAATACGTAACAGCATGTAGCAGTACATAACAGTACGTAATAATACGTAACAGCATGTAGCAGTACATAACAGTACGTAAAAATACGTATCAACATGTAACAGTACATAACAGTACGTAATAATACGTAACAGCATGTAGAAGTACATAACAGTACGTAATAATATGTAACAGCATGTAGCAGTACATAACATTACGTAATAATACGTAACAGCATGTAACAGTACATAACAGCATGTAATAATACGTACCAGCATGTAACAGTACAGAACAGTACATAATAATACGTAACAGCATGTAGCAGTACATAGCAGTACGTAATAATACGTAACAGCATGTAGCAGTACATAACAGTATGTAATAATACGTAACAGCATGTAACAGTACATATCAGTACGTAAAAATACGTAATAGCATGTAACAGTACATAACAGTACATAACAGTACGTAATAATACGTAACAGCATGTAGCAGTATATAACAGTACGTAAAAATACGTAACAGCATGTAACAGTACATAACAGTACGTAATAATACGTAACAGCATGTAGAAGTACATAACAGTACGTAATAATACGTAACAGCATGTAGCAGTACATAACAGTACGCAATAATATGTAATAGCATGTAACAGTACATAACAGCATGTAATAATACGTACCAGCATGTAACAGTACAGAACAGTACATAATAATACGTAACAGCATGTAGCAGTACATAGCAGTACGTATAATATGTAACAGCATTTAACAGTACATAACAGTACGTAAAAATACGTAACAGCATGTAACAGTACATAGCAGTACGTAATAATACGTAACAGCATGTAGCAGTACATAACAGTACGTAATAATACGTAACAGCATGTAACAGTACATAACAGTACGTAAAAATACGTGACAGCATGTAACAGTATATAACAGTACGTAATAATACGGAACAGCATGTAGCAGTACATAACAGTACGTAATAATACGTAACAGCATGTAGCAGTACATAACAGTACGTAATAATACGTAACAGCACGTAACAGCATGTAAAAGTACATAACAGTACGTAATAATACGTAACAGCATGTAGCAGTACATAACAGTACGTAATAATACGTAACAGCATGTAACAGTACATAACAGTACGTAAAAATACGTGACAGCATGTAACAGTACATAACAGTACGTAAAAATACGTAACAGCATGTAACAGTACATAACTAATAGTACATAATAGTACGTAATAATACGTAACAGTATGTAATAGTACATAACAGTACGTAATAATACGTAATAGCATGTAACAGTACATAACTAATAGTACATCACAGTATGTAATAATATGTAATAGTACATAATAGTACAGAACGGTACGTAATAGTATGTAACGGTGTGTAGTAGTATGTAATAGTGTGTGTTGAGCTGGTGTGAGTGGATCAGACACAGCAGCACTGCTGAAGTTTTTAAACATTGTGTCCACTCACTGTCCGCTCTATTAGACACTCCTACATTGTCGGGCCACTTTGTAGATGTAATGTCAGAGACGACAGCTCATCTGCTGCTGCACAGTTTGTGTTGGTCATCTTCTAGTCCTTCATCAGTGGTCACAGGACGCTGCCCACAGGACACTGTAGGCTGGATATTTTTGGTTGGTGGACGATTCTCAGTCTAGCAGAGACACAGAGGTGTTAAAAACTCCAACAACACTGCTATGTCTGATCCACTCAGACCAGCGCAACACACACCAACACACTGCCACCATGTCAGTGTTACTGCAGTGCTGAGAATGACCCACCAGCCAAATAATTCCTGCTCTGTGGGGGTCCATGGGGGTCCTGACCACTGAAGAACAGGTTAAAAAAGTATGCAGAGAGACAGATGGACTACAGTCTCTAAATGTGGAGCTACACATTGAAACTATATGGTCAGTGGAGCTGATACAATGGACTTGATAGACTTGAGGCAGACTTGATGAAGCGGCCGATCAGTGAGTGTAGAAAGAGAGAAAATCCAGGGGGAATAATACTTTTCAAGGAACCTTTTACGTGGGAAGTTTCGGCAACTAAACCTTTGTTTGTACTGTGCTTTATGGATGTTCACACCTGTTCATATTTCAAAAGGACTCATATCTAGGAGAATGCTGAAAAACTGACCGATTCAATCTTTCATATTTACAAACAAGACACTGTGCACTTGTGCTCAGATGCCAAGACAAAGAGTCATTCAGCATTTTTAAAGTGACGCTCACGTTGTCGGACTTCATTTTTCTACTTAAACCACACCTAGAACACTTGATCAACCCTCAACTACAGTTAACTTTCCCTATAACTCAGGATTTTGATAGCTAAGGCCTGGACTATGGGCTAGGGGTGGGCAATATGAGTATATGTTATAATTATCTTGACAAATCACCCCCCAGTAAAACCTAATGACAATCTATTTCAGTTACAGAGTCTGTTCTACAGTTTATCATTACGCTGAATGAATAACTGACTCTAAACGTAGGTATTGTGATATAAACCGAGTCTGTTCTACAGTTTCTCATTAGGTTTTTGGATTTTTTACCAGCGTAAATATAAATTAAACACAAAACTGGTGTAGAAACCTGTTCCTCACCTTGACACCAATAATAATCGCTAACACTGAGGCTAACTTCAGTTGCTCAGCTATGGGGCGCTATGAGGCCGCTCTGTGCTCAAAGTTCACCGCATTCTAATCAACAACCCAACAAACCCCATCCAAAGAAGGCCTAAAGTGCTACTTAATTCTCCCGGAGACAGAGGCTCCAATCACACGACGAAATAATTGGTGTCCAGATATTGGGCCTTTGCCAGTTCTCGGGATAAAAGAGCTGGAGCTGATCCTTTAGGGAGCTCCGAAAATGCCAGGCAACGGACTACGCATGCTAATGAGAGGGTAATGAAATAGGCAACGTGCTAAGATGACGAGAGGCTGACAGCTGAGCGATGGTTCAGACATATTTCACGTGTCTTAAAATCCAAATGCGTGAACCTGAGGAATGCGGCCTTGCTTCATGCGATCGAGAGGCGTGGAATGCGTGGAGCACCACCCAGGAATGATCACATCTAACAGGATAAAGTGTACTGCCCCGAAAAGTATGCTAACGTTGCTATTAATAGGTGCAAGCTAGTGTTTATGTCAACCACATCACGCTAACAGTTTCCTAGCTGCCATTCATCGCTTAACATGTTGGCATTTTCAAGTGAACCACAGAAATCAAAGACAAGGCCAGAAGAGAAAGAGGAAAAAGGTTCAATGCCTTTAAGGGAGATCACAAGGTGTAATTATGGCTACTATCTTCACACTATAATATCATTAACTGTGACTCCATGCTAACCAGTGATGCCGAACAAACGTACTGGAATCCAGTCGAAACTGGCGTTCCTGTGGAGATGTACTGACTTAGCAATAGATCTTGGAAGTGTATCATATTCAGTAGCATTTGTCAAAAACTGCTGCTCGTTTTCTTTATTTGAACGATACTCATCCTACACTGTTACTCTCAGAAGGCTGATCTATATCACAAGAAATATACGATATACGAATATCATGATAAATATATAAAACAAAAGGAAATCTCTATTATCCTAATGTTGGTTTCTAGATGTTTGGTCCCGGAAAAACCAGTATATGCACATTTCACTGGTTCCTCAAGATGCATGGCACCCAGCGCTGAGTTTATGCTAGATAACATTGAGAATTACTAGCGTTTTGCTATAAACTGTGGGCTAACATTTAATGAACAACTCCAAATCATCTACTACAAATTTACAGTACAACATTTTATAAAGCTGCATCAGCAACTACCTAGAATTTACAGCTAGCATAATTTGCCATTAGCATAGTTGGAAAAATAGCAGTTAGCATAGCCGAGAACAAGTTTCACTACTGAATGGATGAACTTGGAGAACCACAAAGTCCCAATGCGGTGTTCTGTGAATCCAGATTAGCAACTAACTCAAATTTACCAGCTAGCATTGTTGGAACCTGCTAACATGTCTTTGTAGTGTGCTAGCATTTCATCTGAATTAGCGACTAGCAGTTAGCACAGTTGAGTAGAATTAGTTGTGTTCACTATTAAACGGATGAACTTGGAGAACTACAGAGTCCAAGTTGCAGTATACTGTGACCTCGGATTCCTCGGACACTATGAACCGGCTTCCTAGCATTTTAGTCCAATGATCGATTAATGAGAAGGTTAGTAGTGTTTGACTGTATTGTGCTAGCACTTAATCTGGATTAGCGACTAGCAGTTAGCACAGTTGAGAACAATAAGTTGTTTTCCACTGCTAAACAGATGAACTTGGAGAACTACAGGTCCAAGCTGCAGTGTCGTGTGAATCCAGATTAGCAACAAACTAAAATTTAGCAGTTAGCAGTGTTGAGAACTTCTAGTTTGCTAACAGCATTTGGCAAAGTGGCTGCCTAGCATTGCAGTCCAATAATCCCCATTTGACAATGAAGAAAGCACCACATTCAGAACTTCTGAAACACTTGCTGTAGACTTTTAGTCACAGCCAGCACACGAGAACTCCTTAACCCTCCTGGTTTCTCCGTATATGTGCATGACTTAGTTGTGTGCCTCTGGCATAAAAATGCTGAAGTACCAGCCCTGACAACACCTTCATTTTGAGCATACTTCGGTTACTGTACCAAAAGATGACACTGTTTTGTTTCCCAGACCATTAACAGCATTCCACTTCTGTACATGCTGTTTTCTCTCCGGCTAGACGTATGCTCGCTCTCACGATGGGACAGATAAAATATCTGCATTTGATTGGCTTTACTCATTGCGAGGCTGGCCAAATTGATAAGCGTGGGAAGACCTTACAGTAGTTTGCAGTTTTTATGTAATATCACCAACTTAGCTCTTACGGGAATTAGCTCAAATGGTTGAGTGCTCGCTTAGCATGCGATAGGTAGCGGGATCGATACCCGCATTCTCCAGCGTGGCCTCTTCCACGCACTTAGCGTTATAAGGGGCAGTCGTGGGCTGGAGGTTAGGAAACCAGCCTTGCGACCAGAAGGTTGCCAGTTTGATCCCCTGAGCCAACAGTACATGACTGACTAACCCCCAACTCATGATTATCTGTTATATCGCGCCCCCTCCCCTCAAATACACTGGTCCACTGGAGACAGAAAGACCTACTTTCTATTCTAAGCCTATATGCTTGTTTAGAACATGAACTGTTTTACTGGGAATCTTCTTAATCCGCACAATTCCTATACATGAACTCCAGTTTCCCAACATATTTGCAAACTGTTTAGCAGTAATTGCCCACATTCTCCAGTGTGGCCTCTTCCACGCACTTAGCGTTATAGGGGGCAGTCGTGAGCTGGAGGTTAGGGAACCAGCCTTGCGACCAGAAGGTTGCCAGTTTAATCCCCTGTAGATGACTGACCAACCCCCAACTGCTCCCCAGGGGCCGTGGATAGGGCTGCCCACCGCTCCGGGCAAGTGTGCTCACTGCCCCCTAGTGTATGTCTTCACTAGTGTGTATGTGGCGTTTCACTGCATGGATGGATTAGATTGTGGAGGGGAAATTTCCCCGGGTCTCTTAGTCTTAATGTGATTATTTTCCAGAGCACGTTTGCTACCTTTGGCGCAACTCTGAGTGTCTACTGTGTGGATTATGATATAATGCATCGACGATGAACTCTACTAAATCTCCATAAATATGACTCATCCCGTTCTACAATGGTTGCCACAGCTACATGCTGGAAAGCATGCAAACAGAAATGGAGAGCAGGGATGATCTAAGAGCAGGCGGAGACCGGGCAGACGCAGCCGCGCATTCCGAATCAGGGTGGTGCACATGCCGGAGAAGCCTGCCGCTCACCTGAGCTAATGCTCTCATCTGCTTCTTATTCCAGCGCAAGCTGCCACAGCTCGATGACAAGAGACGGCGGGTGTCATGCACATTTGAGACAGAGCATGACTGCAGCCTGCAGGTGCACAGCGTCGCTCAAATCACTCAGATTCCATACAGCACTTTCCCTTTTCGTTAAAGGAATGAGATTTTGGCCTACTATATCAAAACGCCACATCACAGCTAAGACAATACGTCATTTATATTGGTATATGTGATGCTGACATACTTTGACATTGCTTTTTAGTAGTTTTAGTGATATTACTGGCAATACACACTATGTGGCCAAATGTATGTGGACACTCCTAATTATTGAGGCCAAGTGTTTCAGTCACACTTACTGCTAACAGGTATCACCATAAACAAATGCTGGCAGTGGGATAGGTTGTACTGAAGAGCTCAAGGACCTTCAGCATGGCACTGTAATAGGATATCTTTTCTGAAATAGAAATACCTTTTTCCACAAATCAGTTCATGAAATGTCTGCCCTGCTAGAGCTGTCCTAGACAACTGTAAGTGCTATTATTATGAAACTTAGTTGCTTAGGAGCAGCAACAGTTGTAGATTAACAGCACTCTGGATGCGTATTAACTGCATTAATGCTAACCTATTAACTTTAATAATGCTAACATTTTAGCTGTATAAATGCTATTATTAAGTTTAATATTGTCAACTTTCTACACTAAATAATTTAGACTTATTAACTGTATCAATGCTAACTCGTTAACTTTACTAACGCTGACTTATTTCCTTAATGTAACCTTAACTTAAACTTAAGTAATACAAATGCACTGTCTGTAGCAATGCTAACACATTAAATGCATTAATGCTAACCTGTTGACTTTCATAATGCTAATTTAACAGCTTCATTAATGCTGACTTTATTAATGCCAACTCTATTAACTGTGTTAATGCCAGTATATTAACTTAATTAAGGCAAACCTATTAACTTCATTAATGCTTAACTTATAAACTGCATTAAAGCTAAAATGTTGAGTTTAATCATCTGAACTTACTACATCTAATAATGTAGACTTATTAACGGTATTAATGCTGATATTTATTTCAATAAAGAAACTTGACTCAAGAGTAATGCTTCAGTAATGCTAACTCATTAAATTCATTAATGCTAATTTATTAACTTGATTAATTATTAGCATTAACATTGATTTTATTAATTCTGTGTTAACTTTTTAATGTTAACTCAAATGTCTAGACAATTTTGGACAAAGTGTATTTCAATCAATGCTATGTGAAGTATCACGGTATTTTCTAGTTAAAAAATCGTGATTATTGATTATATCTCACCCACACACCCCCCCCCCATCTGAGATGATATGAATAAGCAAGTCAGGAATGTTTCCACATCTGTGGCATAATATTTGTCTGAGTGATGCTCTCACTAATTCACTGCATAGCTAAGGTAACAGTAATGCTAGTATCAGGGTGCGCTCGCACATTCACAGACAAAAGTAGCTTTTTTAGATGTCAAGTGGCTAAAAGGTGGGAAGCAAACCAGGACAATGGAAGGTGTGTAGACTCTAAATCTGCAGGTAAACACAGACCGAGTTTATAAATGGAGACTAAAATCACCGGCTCAGCTCTGAAGAACCGGTCACTGCTGGAGGCCATTCATCTGGGCTTAGATGACTAACCACACTGGTCAATGGTCCTTTTGGAAGGAGGTCAAGCCGAAATGCTGAATTAACTAAAAAAAAAGACATAGACTTATGCAAATTAGGCTGTTTTCATTGGCCAGGGGTGCAAATTAGGTCAGATAAGTAGGGGGTGACCAATAAAAATGTACAACTATGCAACCAAAGTATGGCTACAATCAGAGTTACAGCAATTTAAACGTATATCCCTATACTGACCCCTTAAAATCTCAGGCTTATTATTCAGTAACTACTGGTACTTCAATGAAAACTACCTGGGCTATTCTTAGGTTATAGAAGTGTGTAGTAAAACTCTGGGCCCGCCAGTGGGCCCTGGCCATTTAAAGTGCCAAAACAAATACTATTATTAAAGAGGCACTATGTACGTTTGGGGGATTTGGAGACCTCTCTGGTGGAAATGTGTAATTGCACGCAAAATGCGGAAGAAGGCTTTATAAGGTGGGTTGTGCTTCAGCCCCCTTCCCCAGGCAGATGAATCAGATGACTTAAAGAGGACTCAAAAAGAACTGAGTCTAAACTGGTTGGTGCTATTTTCATCACACAACACCACCGGTGGTTCCAAAATGCACTTTGTCATATTCTTCATAACTTTCATATTTGATAAGGTACATTCAATAGCTGGGCGTCGTATGAGGCTGTAACTCTTCTTTCCAGTCAAATAGATGGTGGTGTCATTTTAAACCCTTATAATAAAAGAAGCTGAACTCATAGTTTTGTTTTCTACTGAAAGTCGAAAATACTAGAAAATATTGCTGCTGTCATAAGAAAAAACTTGTATCTCCCAAAATGGTAACTTTACAGGAGAAGGAAAAAACAGACTTTACTTTTAACGTAACTCAATGGAACCAGACGTCTTTCCAAGTCATTTTGGGATGTTTATTCTGGTCCATTCATCATGAAATTTACACACAATGCAAAGTACAGCAGGTACTTTCAAATTATCTCAAAAACTGAGAAATGACAAAAATGGAGATACAAGGTTTTGTGGTGACGGCAGTGATATAACAGAATCTGGAGCTCAGGATCGAAAACAGCATCAGAGCTGAAAGCCTGTGTATCGGTTCAGTTAAGTCCTACGACCCAACCTATTCCTTTAGATTCAGCTAATAGTGAACAGATTTCCTTGTTCTTCTGCAGCACACACACACACACACACACACACACACACCTAAACACAGCTCTGTTCATGTTTGGCTGGGTGGGAATGTTAAAAAGCATTAGGAGAAGGCACCCCTTACCATCCCCCCCCCACCGCCCACCCCTCACCAAAACTTACACCCTACTGAGAAATTCCACATGTGAGCATTCCTCTATCTGACAGAGATACAGCTGATTAAGCAACACTTATTACATAAAATGCTTAAACTGACCAGCCACTTCATTAAAACCCACCTACTTCTTTCTACAATCATTGTCCACTTTGTCAGCTACACTGACCAGCTTTACAGTTACAGACTGTAGTCCATCTGTTTCTCTGCATACTTTGTTACCCTGTCCTTCAATGGGCAGGACCCCCACGTTCTCAGTGACACTGATGTAATGCACACACTGCAGATACATATTGGATTAAAATAACAGGTACTGCAGGTAAGACTACACCCCATTTCCAAACAAGTCAGGACGCTGCGCAGAATATAAATAGAATACAATGATGTGCAAATCGTGTGAACCATATTTCCAAAGGAAAACACTACAAAGACAACATATCAAATGTCAAAACTGAGAAATTTAGTTTTTTTGAAAAATGTGCCCATTTTGAATTTAATGCCAACAACATGTTCCAAAAAAGTTGGGACCCTGTTTACCCTTTGTGTTTCATCACCTCTTCTTTTAACAACACTCTGTGAGTGTTTGGGAAGTGAGGAGACGTTGCTGTAGTTTTGAAAGTGAAATGTTTTCCTGTTCTTGTTTGATGTAGGATTTCAGCTGCTCATCAGCTCCTTTGTTGTATTTTTCATATCATAACGCTCCAAATGCTTTCAGAGGTCTGTACATGCAGTGTCCATGATTTCCAAAAAGATTTTCAAAAGTTTTTTTATTTGTCGGACCACAGGACACTTTTCCATATCCTCTTCAGTCTATTTTAAATGAGCTTGGGCCCAGAGAAGGTGGCAGCATTTCTGGGTCCTGTTTTTGTATGTATTCTTCTTTGAGTTTTAGAGTTTTATCCTGTATCTGTGGACGCAGCGATGAACTGTTTTCACAGACAGCAGTTTTCAGAAGTGTTTCTGAGCCCATGCAGTGATTTCAACTACAGAATCATGCCTGTTTTTAATGTAGTGCTGCTTGAGGGCCCAACAATCACAGCCAGCAAATACTGGTTTTTGGCCTTGTCCCTTGCAGACAGAGATTTTTCCAGATTCCCTGAATCTTGTAATGATATTATGTGTCATAGATGATGAAAAGCTAAAGTTCTTTGCTGTTTTATGTTGAGAAACTTTATTTAATATTTTATGTTGAGAAGAACTTTATTCTTGAATTGTTGCACTATTTGATTGTGCAGTCTTTCAGAGTGTTGACCCCCTCATTATCTTCACTTCTGAAAGACTCCGCCTCTCTGAGATGCTCTTTTGAGTTGAGAACCATTTGTCTCTGTGTTTACACACTGTGAAATTAGACCTCTGCGTTTAACCCATCCATGCAGTGAAACACTCACATACATGCACACTAGTGAACACACACACTAGGGGGCAGTGAGCACGCTTGCCTGGAGTGGTACACAGCCCTATCCACGGCACCACGGTTAGGTGCCTTGCTCAAGGGCACTTCAGTCATGGACCGTCAGCCGAGGGGATCGAACCGGCAACCTTCCGGTCACAGGGCTGGTTCCCTAACCTACAGCCCACGACTGCCCCAGAGGGTGAATGCAGTCCCCCACTACCAGAAAATATCCAGTTGAGATTCCCACATTTGGGGAATTCACAGGGGTCAGCATAACCGGGGTGCAATGGCTGAGCCTCACCCTGGGTGAACCACCTTCTTGATCATGGTATCTCCCCTGCCAGGTAAGTATACCCAGTCATGTTACTGACCTGTGGCCAATTAGCCAACAGGTGGTTTTCAGCATTACACAACTTTATTAGTCTTCTGTTCCCCTGTCCCAACTCTTTTGGAACATTTTGTTAGCATCAAATTTAAAATGGGCCTATCTTTTTCAAAAAACAAGAAAATTTCCCAGTTTCAACATTTGATTTGTTGTCTTTGTACTATTTTCACTGGAATATGGGGATTTGTACATCATTGCATTTTGTTTTTATTTACATTTTGCACAGCGTCCCAACTCTTTTGGAAACGGGGCTGTAATTCACCTCCAATAATGCTTTAGCATCAATGCTATTATCAGGTTACACCTCCAACCCAAATCTAACACACCTGATGAAACTAATGAAGGACTCTGGGAGACAGTAATGAGCTGGATCTCGTGTGGTGGATTACAGTTCGAGATAAGACGAGAACGATGTCCATTATGTCACATACTGACCACTGCATGACATCACTCATACTGCATTGACTCATGAGACGTGGACTGTTCCAAAGGATGCCAGCAATACACAGACTTTGGATGCTAGGCTGCCATTACATCACATCTGATAGCTTCTAATCACAAACCAGATCAGGAATGAACCCGTAGTCCAATAAAACCGTTCTCACTGGAATGAAATGCCGAGTCAAGTAGGACAATAAAACCAGTGGATAAAAAAAATACTGAGTAACACACAGAACTGCAGTTTTTACAGCTCTATTCTTTTGTTTTTGGTCTAAAATAAAACGTTAAGCTTCACCAAAGTGAGGAGTGAACAGCAGTGAAGCAGTCCAGAAGCTGAATCGCCACAAAATGAAGCCCCAAAAAGGGAATGTGGAGTGGCCAAAATGTAGATTAATGACTCAAACGTAGATCACTTTACAGGAGTAATGAGCATCTGGACAATATTCGGTCCACTGAAAAGTACAAATCTATCAAAATGTTTCTCAAGTACATCTAAAAGAAAAGCATAAAAGAGTGACGGTTACTAGTTACGACTCTAAGGAGCCACAAATTACTATATTAAGGCCACAAAATTCTATGCTAAACCCATAAATTACATAAGCGAGGCCACAAACTACCATATTGAGGTCACAATTTAATATATTTAGGCCACAATTTACTTTACTAAGCCCACAAATTACTATAGTGAGCCACAGATTACTATAATGAGGCCACAATTTACATTGAGGTCATGAATTACTATACTGAGGCCACCATTTACTATATTGAGGCCACAAATTACTATATTGAGGCCAAAATGAACTTAAAAAAATTAAATTAAGGGTACAATTCATGATAATGGGGCAATGAATTACTATATGGTGGACACAACCTACTATAGTGGCCACTAATTACTATATTGACGCCACAATTTACTATATTGAGGCCATGGATTACTATGCTGAGGTCACAAATTACTACACTCAGGCCTCAATTTACTATCTTGAGCTCACAAATGACTATACTGAGGCCACAAAAATTTACCATACTGAGGCCATAATTTACTATATAGAGGGCACAAATTAGTATAGTGAGGCCAAAGTTTACTATAGTGAGGCCACAATTAAATATACTGTATCCACAATTTACTATACTAAGGCCACTAATTACTATATTGAGTCCACCATTTACTACATTGAGACCATAAATTACTATATTGAACTCAATCATTTCTAAACTGAGGCTACAAATTAGTATACTATAGTATTAGTCCACATTTTACTACATAGAGGACACAAATCATTATATTGAGGACACAATTTAATATACTGAGGCCACAAATTCCTATGTTGAGGCCACAATTAACTATGCTGAGGCAAAAAATGTGTATATTGAGGCCACAAATTAGTAAATGAGGCCTCAGTTTACTACATTGACGCCACAAGTTATAATAAACTGACATAGTGGCCTCCATATATTAATTTGTGGGCTTGCTTAATTACAAAACAATCACCATGACACCTCTGTACTATCCACCTCAGCTTATGTCTGATTATGAAAGGCAGATAAAAATAATCTGTTGAGACACAAACTGCAAACTTTACCACAGGTTCAACATCCTGGACACCAAAATGCTCAATAACCTCCACAATTATCCATCTAGGAACTACAGGTACTCCACATTTCTTACAATCTCAAAGTTTCTCACGAGCAACAGCAGCAGCGCTGTCCTGATCAGTGTTTAACTGCTGTGTCCTCACTAAAAGCCGTAAATTAGCCCAGTTCAAGCAAATCAGCCTGAGCCTAAACTCCACAGCAAAATCTTGAATGAATGGATTAGTCCATTAAAAAGTTACCTGTCCGGTGATGCTGCCGTGCGTGCTCCGCTCCTCGAGTTTACTCAGCCCTCTCGTGTGCAGTCCGTTTACCTGTGGAGAGCGTAGGCGTGGCTCACTGCCTCTCAGCATGGGGATTATGGGAAAAGTAGTTCGGAAGGCACCACAGTCTTTAGAAACCAGGCTTCCGTTCGACGCCCACTCTTTCATAAGGGTGGATTTTCTTTCTCCATATTTGGAGAAGTAGACGGTCCAAAACTATTTGAGGAATTTGATCGTGGTGCAGTGCAGCACTCAGAACATCCTGATGAATTAATTTCACTTCAGCTTATTACAGCAACAAATGAGTACAGAATTAAAATAAAAAACAAGACTGAAAAGATTAAATGTGGAATTTCAGACATTTCATATTCTGATACTCTTATTTTCTCTACATCAGGATGGAATCAGGTACTATGGCATAGTGTGTTGGTGCTGTGGGACAGTGTGTTCAGTACTATGGGACAGTGTGTTTGTTAGGCATTATGAGACAACTGTGATCAGTGTTATGGGAGAGTGTGTTCAGTATTACAGGATAGTGTGTTAGGTATTAAGGGACATTGTGTTGGTATTACAAGACAGTGTGTTGAGAATTATGGGACAGTTTGTTGAGTATAATGGGACAGTATGTTAGATATAACAGGACAGTGTGTTGAGTATTATAGGGCAATGTGTCCAGTATTATAGGACATTTATTGGTATAATTGAGACAGTGTCTTCAGTTTTATGTGACATTCTGGTCAGTATTATGGGAAATTATGTTCAATATTACTAAAAACCAGCCATTAGGGGTGATACTTTGTGTAAATCTGGTGCTGGTCCCAAGCCCGGATAAATGGTGAGGGTTGCGTCAGGAAGGGCATCCGGCGTACAACTTGCGCCGAAACTATCATGCGGATCACAAATATGATTGCCGTACTGGATCGGTCGAGGCCTGGGTTAACAAAGGCCGCCTCCGGTGCTGTTGACCAGCAGGGTGCCGGTGGAAATTGGACTACTGTAGGTCGAAGACCATCAAAGAGGAGAGGAGGAAGGCAGGTTAGAAGGCAGCGAGAGAGAAGGAAAGGCAGGAGTGTGGAGGTTAGAGTAGGGACTCTGAACATAGGGACAATGACTGGTAAAGGCAGAGAGCTTGCAGACATGATGGAGAGAAGGAAGGTAGATATTAAGTGTGTCCAGGAGACCAGATGGAAAGGAAGCAAGGCCAGGAACATTGGAGGTGGATTCAAACTGTTCTATCATGGTATAGAGAGGAAGAGAAATAGAGTAGGGATAATCCTAAAGGAACAGCTTGGGAAAAGTGTTCTGGATGTAAAGAGAGTGTCAGACAGGATCATGAGCCTGAAGTTGGAGGTTGATGGTATAATTTTGAATGTGGTCAGTTCATATGCACCACAGGTTGGTTGTCAGTTAGAGGAGAAAGAGGAATTTTGGAGTAAGATGGATGAAGTGGTAGATGGTGTCCCTAGAGAGGAGAGATTAGTGATTGGTGCCGACTTCAATGGACATGTTGGCGAAGGGAACAGAGGGGATGAAGAGGTGCTGGGTATGTATGGTATGAAAGACAGAAATGCGGAAGGTCAGATGGTTGTAGATTTTGCAAAGAGAATGGAAATGGCTGTGCTGAACACGTATTTTCAGAAGAGGGAAGAACACAGGGTGACATACAAGAGTGGAGGGAGGTGCACACAGGTGGATTATATCCTTAGCAAGAGATGCCACCTAAAGGAGATTGAAGATTGTAAAGTGGTACCAGGGGAAAGTGTAGCAAGGCAGCATAGGGTGATTGTCTGTAGAAGAAGATTAGAAACAAAGAAGAGGAAGAGAGTGAAGACAGAGCCAAAGATTAGATGGTGGAAGCTGAAGGAGGAGGATGGTTGCAGGCAGTTCAGGGAAAAATTGCAACAGGCCCTTGGGGGCAGTGAGGAGCTACCTGAGGACTGGGAAACTACAGCTAAGGTGGTGAGAGAAACTGGCAAGAATGTGTTGGGTGTTTCGTCTGGTCAGAGGAAAGAAGACAAGGAAAGCTGGTGGTGGAATGAGGAAGTCCAGGAGAGTATTCAGAAAAAGTGGGATAACCAGAGAGATGAAGGAAGAAGGCAGGAGTACTGTGAGGCTAGTCGCATAGCAAAAATAATGGTGGCAAAGGCAAAGGCTCAGGCCTATGATGAGCTGTATGAGAGGCTGGACAGTAAAGAAGGAGTAAAGGACTTGTATCGTTTGGCTAAACAGAGAGAGCTGGAAAGGATGTACAGCAGGTTAGGCTGATAAAGGATAGAGAGGGAAATAGTGAGTGAACAGAGAGTGATGAGTAGATGGAAGGAATACTTTGAAGAACTAATGAATGAGGAAAACGAGAGAGAGAGGAGGACAACGGGGGGAGAGATAGTGGATCAGGAAGTGCAGAGAATTAGTAAGGTGGAAGTGAGGGCAGCTTTAAAAAGGATGAAGAATGGAAAGGCAGTTGGTCCAGATGACATACCTGTGGAGGTATGGAGATGTTTAATGTTGTCCCCATTTTTAAGAGCAAGGGTGATGTGCAGAGCTGCAGTAACTACAGAGGTATAAAGTTAATGAGCCACACCATGAAGGTATGGGAAAGAGTTGTTGAAGCAAGGCTAAGGCGAGAGGTTCAGATCAGTGAGCAGCAGTTTGGTTTCATGCCCAGAAAGAGCACCACAGATGCAGTTTTTGCATTGAGAGTGTTGGTAGAGAAGTACAGAGAAGGTCAGAAGGAGCTACATTGTGTCTTTGTGGATCTAGAGAAGGCATATGATAGGGTGCCAAGAGAGGAACTGTGGTACTGTAAGAGGAAGTCAGGTGTAGCTGAAAAGTATGTTAGGGTGGTGCAGGACATGTATGAGGATAGTGAGACAGTGATGAGGTGTGCAGTTGGAGTGACAAATGGTTTCAAGGTGAAGGTAGGGCTACATCAGGGATCAGCTTTGACCCCTTCTTGTTTGCAATGGTGATGGACAGGTTGACAGATGAGGTCAGGCAGGAGGCTCCATGGACCATGATGTTTGCAGATCACATTGTAATCTGTGGTGAGAGTCGAGAGCAGGTGGAAGAGAATCTGGAGAGGTGGAGGTTTGCACTGGAGAGGAGAGGAATGAAGGTCAGTAGAGACAAGACTGAATACATGTGTGTGAATGAGAGGGAGGCAGGTGGAAAGGTGAAGATGCAAGGAGTAGCGGTCGTAAAGGTGGATGACTTCAAATATCTTGGGTCAACCATCCAGAGCAATGGACAGTGTAGAAAAGAGGTGAAGAAGAGGGTGCAGGCAGGATGGAGTGGGTGGAGACGGGTGTCAGGGCTGATGTGTGACAGAAGGATAGCAGCAAGAGTGAAAGGGAAGGTTTACAAGACAGTAGTGCGTCCTGCTATGATGTATGGTTTTGAGACTGTGGCTCTGTCTAAAAGACAGGAGGCTGAGCTGGAGGTGGCGGAGATGAAGATGCTGAGATTTTCGTTGGGAGTGACAAGGATGGACAAGATTAGAAATGAGCAGATCAGAGGGACAGTGAAGGTGGAGCAGTTTGGAGATAAAGCCAGAGAGGCCAGGTTGAGATGGTTTGGACATGTGTTGAGGAGGAATAGTGGATATATTGGTCAAAGGATGTTGGAGATGGAGCTGCCAGGCAGAAGGAGAAGAGGTAGACCTCAGAGAAGGTTTATGGATGTAGTGAAGGTGGACATGGAGATGGTTGGTGTAAAAGTAGAGGAGGCAGTGGAGAGGGCAAGATGGAGGCAGATGATCCGCTGTGGTGACCCCTAAAGGGAGCAGCCGAAAGAAGAAGATGTTCAATATTACTAAACATTGTGTTCAGTATTACAGGACAGTGTGTTCATTATTACAGAACAGTGTGTTCACAATTACAGGACAGTATTTTAAGTGTTATGGGACAGTGTGTTGAGTATTATGTGACAGTGTGTTGGGCATTATGGGGACAATGTGTTTGATATTATGAAACAGTGTGTTGGTCATTATGGAGACAATGTGTTTGATATTATGAGACAGTGTGTTGGGCATCATGGGGACAATGTGTTTGATATTATGAAACAGTGTGTTGGTCATTATGGAGACAATGTGTTTGATATTATGTGACAGTGTGTTTGACATTATGGAGACAATGTGTTTGCTATTATGTGACAGTGTGTTGGGCATTATAGGGTCAATGTGTTTGATATTATGTGACAGTGTGTTGGTCATTATGGAGACAATGTGTTTGCCATTATGTGACAGTGTGTTTGACATTATGGAGACAATGTGTTTGATATTATGAGACAGTGTGTTGGACATTATGGAGACAATGTGTTTGATATGAGACAGTGTGTTGGACATTATGGAGACAGTGGTTGGACATCATGTAGACAGAGTGTTAAGTATCATGGGAAGAAATACCAGGCAAAGGGGGCTGGATAAGCATCTGAGATCAAGCAATAATACTTTGTAAAGTATCATTGCTTTACTACCTTTGTTTGAGCTCATGATGAAGTGCATATCTCCTTCTGATGTTACTGAGAAGTCATTGTTATGGCACATTCCAGCAATGCTTTAAAACAACAAAAGCTATTAGCTGGCCTTGGGTCGGATCATTCCGAAAGCTCTCTGGGTCTGTGTGACCTCAGTACATTGGGAATGCCTCCTACAGGCCTTCAGTAGCATGCATTTGATAGGTTGATGTTGCTGATTGGCTAGACTGGGCTGGAGAAGTCCAATTTTGGTATGTTCCTGCTGCACCTAATATTATGTAACACAAGAAGGGGGGTGTACACTTTCTGTGGACCCTAAGGCTATTGTACCGAGCAGGTTGTGTGTGTATAACTGCTGCTTGAGCTCTCTCTGATGTGAGTTATCGGGTGTGTGTACTGTACACACATGCCGTTGTAGGGAGGGCTAGTGTGGTGAATAGCTTTTTAATTGGGCTAAATCCATCCGGTTTAGTAAGTGTTCCATCCAGACTCAGCTCACAAGGGCATTCTTTTGTTGCTACTGTTGTTAGTTTGGACAAGCTGAGTGAGATATTTATTCAGACGAATTAGAAACTGTATCACTCAAATGAGTGTACAAAACCTACATTTAGAGTTGGTTATTCATTCAGCCTAATGAGAAACTGTAGAACAGACTCGGTTTATATCACAAAACCTACATTTAGAGTTGGTTATTCATTCAGCCTAATGAGAAACTGTAGAACAGACTCGGTTTATATCACAATACCTACATTTAGAGTCAGTTATTCATTCAGCCTAATGAGAAACTGTAGAACAGACTCGGTTTATATCACAATACCTACATTTAGAGTCGGTTATTCATTCAACCAAATGAGAAACTGTAGAACGGACTCGGTTTATATCACAATACCTACATTTAGAGTCGGTTATTCATTCAACCTAATGAGAAACTGTAGAACGGACTCGGTTTATATCACAATACCTACATTTAGAGTCAGTTATTCATTCAGCCTAATGAGAAACTGTAGAACAGACTCGGTTTATATCACAATACCTACATTTAGAGCCGGTTATTCATTCAGCCTAACGAGAAACTGTAGAACAGACTCGGTTTATATCACAATACCTACATTTAGAGCCGGTTATTCATTCAGCCTAACGAGAAACTGTAGAACAGACTCGGTTTATATCACAATACCTACATTTAGAGTCGGTTATTCATTCAGCCTAATGAGAAACTGTAGAACAGACTCGGTTTATATCACAATACCTACATTTAGAGTCGGTTATTCATTCAGCCTAATGAGAAACTGTAGAACAGACTCGGTTTATATCACAATACCTACATTTAGAGTCGGTTATTCATTCAACCTAATGAGAAACTGTAGAACGGACTCGGTTTATATCACAATACCTACATTTAGAGTCGGTTATTCATTCAACCTAATGAGAAACTGTAGAACGGACTCGGTTTATATCACAATACCTACATTTAGAGTCGGTTATTCGTTCAGCCTAATGAGAAACTGTAGAACAGACTCGGTTTATATCACAATACCTACATTTAGAGCCGGTTATTCATTCAGCCTAATGAGAAACTGTAGAACAGACTCGGTTTATATCACAATACCTACATTTAGAGTCGGTTATTCATTCAGCCTAATGAGAAACTGTAGAACAGACTCGGTTTATATCACAATACCTACATTTAGAGTCGGTTATTCATTCAACCTAATGAGAAACTGTAGAACAGACTCGGTTTATATCACAATACCTACATATAGAGTCTATAAATTCCTTTCCAAAGCTGTTTATTTTGTATACTTAAGGAAGACAGACAGGTAGGTAATGTCAGAGCGCTGACTCAGTGCCCGGCCTGTTCATACACACTGCAAAGTGGGAACGTCACCTCGGAACAGCCCCTAAGGAGAGAACAGACATAAGAGCTGTTTCCACACATACACGAGAAAATGTGGAAAGGTATGACACACACTGACATCACAGGACCATTCCTAAAGAAAGTATGTCTAAACTCTCTAATCCTAATCCTGATACTCACCCCTAACCTGAATTACTGAATTGCGGACAATGACGTACTAATATTTGAAATAACATATTATGTATTATAGATTATTCAATACCTACCTTTTAGAAGTCCTACAAAATATTGAGAAATATGGATTATTCAGAAACACCCATGAATTACTCATTATCTGCTATGAATTATTCGGCATCTACTATGAATTATTCAGCATCTACTATGAATTATTCGGCATCTTCTATGAATTTTTCAGCATCTACTATGAATTATTCGGCATCTTCTATGATTTATTCAATATCTACTATAAATTATTCAGCATCTACTATGAATTATTCGGCATCTACTATGAATTTTTCAGCATCTACTATGATTTATTCAATATCTACTATAAATTATTCAGCATCTACTATAAATTATTCAGCATCTACTATGAATTATTCAGCATCTACTATGAATTATTCAGCAACTGCTACAATTTTTTCAGCATCTACTATAAATAATTCAGCAGCTACCATGAATTATTCATAATGGAATAAAATAAGCAAGAATCATGTAAGCAGTAGGTTATAAAAATGGCACATTTATTGCTACAGAACGGTCATGTACATGACTTCATCGAGTAACTACAAGATGAAAACCAACAGGCAATGGCCTAAGATGAGCTGGCTTGAAGAGAAAAACTCCAGCACACGATCTGTTTAGACACGGATACTAGTCTGAAAAAAAACAAAACAAAAACAAAACAATAACAGCAACAGTAATAATTATAATATAACAAACAGAATTGAAATACAAAAAGAAAAATCAACAGAAAAAGCAATAATTAAGAAATAAGGGAATAAAAACAAGAACATACACACTGAAAAATTATGTGAACCAAAAAATTAATAATTATAATAATAAAAGGCTTGAGGCACACAGCCACACGTTGGAAAAGAAGGTGTAACTGTAGTTGTTTTTGTTTTTTGAAATTTGACGTTGTAAATCACTGCTCAGGCTTGGATGGATCCGCTCCTGCCCCGCCCCCGTAAACCCCCCCCCCCCCCCCCCCCCCCCAAGATTCTCCGACCGAACCTCCGACGCTGTACAGCTTCGTCTCGACAACACACGCTAAAATAATGTCTTTAAATAGTAAAATAAAGTAACAAACTTCTTTATTTCTCATGTTATTTTACTGTGAACGATTCCAAAAAACCTACAAAGTGGAATATGTCTCGAATCGGTTCGTGACTTTTTTATTTAGTCATTATTATTCACTGATTATTTACTTTTTTGTCATCAATATTCCTGGTACAAAAAAGGATTGATCCTGCAAAAAAATAAGCCAAATATAACTTGTTTTTATTTTACTTTCAATTGAACTTTCCTTGTTTCCCCTGTTTTTTTTCTGTATTATAGGGTGCGCTAGTCTATTTTCTTAGCAAAAAGAGCACTAGACAAAAGAAGCTTTATAACAAAAAGCCAGGCACTGGTACATGGTAATTCTCTGCTTACTGTATTATTCTTTTTTTTTTCTTCACTTAATTGCATCACAAGTAACAAGAAGAATGAAAAAAGGCCACAGTTCATATATTTTCACCATTACATATGACTAATACTCTGAAATGAACATGTCTGAAACCACTGCACAAGGATGAATCAACAAATACAGAAGAATGAATAAAATAATAACAACCATTGATGGTAATAATAATAATAATAATGATAATAATAATCAGGTTATAAAAGAAGCCATGGTGCCCCCGCTGTTGATTTCCAGTCGGTTCACTGATTTTGTATTTTCCAGTCAGTTCGTTTGTGGAGGTTTGTGCTTGTTTGTCACGATTAGATGGACACCTTTTTCCTTTTTTAGTCATTTTTTCATAATTTTATGATTTTTAAAAGGCTCCTGAATGTATATATATATATATATATATATAGATATATATATATATATATATATATACTGCATGGAAGACTGGATAAGTTTGCGTACTCAATCCAAATGACGAGCTGTCCACTGTTCACTGCCCACTGAAGACAAATGGAATCAAACTCAATTTGATGATGGACCTGAAAGTGCTGGCAAGTTTTGACCTGGCAGTGGACACAGCTTCTTTCACTCCTTTCTTAACGTTCAACTGAAATCAAACAAAAAAAAAAACGTTGGGGCAGGTTTACTAAAACAGGCGCTAATTACCGACTTTGCGCTGGTCACGGTGGCCAATTTAGCAGGTTGTCCACTAAAAACGTATCAAATTAACAGAGGCTCTTTGTAATAAACATATGACCAATATAGCGACGTTTCACACATCTTTTTTGTTTATGCAAGTTAAAATAACAATAAAACAAACAAACAAACAAACTCTTTATTTGCAACCTTTTTTCTGTTTTTGACGTATTGGGCCAAATTCGTAAACCTTGGCTATTCATTAAGTTACTGTGGTGGTGGTTAGCCCACACTGTGTCCTAGACAACAACCAAACACATAAATGCCTACATGTTAACAACCTATTCCAACTGAAGCGCCGGTTTGGCTGGAAAAAGGGAATATGATGCGTCCAAAATTACCCCAAAGTTTTCGGAAACAGCTATGAATATTAAGGGAAGAAGTGCTGGCAAACAACATTGTTTAGTAAAGAAGCTTTTAACTTAAAAACAATTCTGGATCATCTCTTGACCATTCAGGTTTAACAGCTACGTGTAAAGGGACTGAAAATACTGCATTTTGACTCCGTTAACCTGGCAGTAGTCATTCATAATACTCCATAAAAGCTTTGCATAGGTTCCCAGTCTCCCTTTTATTGACCTTAAACTGCAAACCAAAGAAGCAGGTTTACTAAAACAGGCGCTAATTATTGGCCGACAGTTTGTGCTGGTTTTTGTGGCTGATGTAGCAGGTTAGCAGGTTGTGAACTAACAATAGATTAAGGAAGGTGCTTCGTAATAAACATGTGACCAGCGCGGTATAAACACCTTTTTGTATGGAAGCTCGTTTCCAGGTAAGACAAAACAGCAACTGTTCCTAATCGCTTTTCTAGCTAAAAGTGTGTCTAAAATGTCAAAATAATAACTTATTTTCTCAGTATTATGACTTGAAATGATCACTCGTGACTTTGAAATAGTACGTCGGAAAAACAAAGCAACAGTTTAAGGGAAAAATGACAAGGAAGTTTAGACGCTAAGTCATTTCTTCGTTATTACAATTCAACATGATGTTTTTGCCCAGACCAGTATTTACTATCAAACTGGGTAAACTGAAGTAGATAATTCACTATAATAATCTCCTCCCCTTTATAAGAAGGGACTGCCCCTTTGATCTTATTATGGACAACGTTATGCCTAATTCAGACTATCGTGATCACTCTTTAACGCAAATTAGCGCTTGATCTGCCTCTTTTACAACCAATGTAAACCAACCTTCCTAAATGTTTTAACCTATCAAGAACCTTCAGGGCCGGCGGGGGTTGGGCTGTTGGACAGTGCGATATGGAGTGTATGAATGTTTACATCTGTGTGGCGGTCAAAAGTAAAAGAACAAATATGTACAATATGAACAAGAAAACAAACAGCGTCGCTTTCAACTCTCAGCAACAAGTCGGGCAAAATTTGGAAATGTAGCTTTTTTGTACTGAGCGACGAAACACTATGACGACAGCAAGCCTTCAAATACTGTCCGAAACTATAGGAACAAAGTCATTTTCAACGCAGTAACGAACAGGAACGTCCTTTCAGCCTCGACACGAAACTCAAGCGCTAGCCCTGAAGCACCATGTAAGAAAGCGTTGTGCGCTTTCAGCCATGAGCATCTTTACGATATAAGAGGGGAATGCAAGTTGAGAGCTGAGCAGCTCAGTTCGGACACAGCGAGGACCCGACCGAGATTCCGCGAGCCCCGACTATTTACACACCATTTAAAAAAAACGTACAGTTAAATATGGAAATGTTGTGATCGTGAAGATTGAAACAAATATCATATACCTTTCTGTGTTCCAAACCCCGCCTTGTATTTATTTTTTTTAGAGAAAAATGTTCCCAGAAATATAACCAACTTTTTTTTTTAAAGAAACGATTTCGAAGCTTTTTGACCTCACTACATTTTCAATGTGACACACTGTTTTGTTTTGTTTTTTTTTTTGTTTTTTAAAACACACAATTACTTTTTTTCCTGCCTTTTTAACAAAGAAAGGAGAAAAAACCAAAAACAAGTACAACAAATTATCTAAACACAAAGTAACAACAGTCTACATGTAAAAATATAACTTTTACATACACAATTTCAAAATAATGGTTAAAGTTTGCATTTGTTGCATAAAATTTACAAATGTCCATGTTTCCTTAGCCGGCCGGCCGGCCCCTCCCGGGTTTGGTGGGTGGGAGGGGGTGGGCCTCATGAGGGGGGGGGTCCCTTTTGTTTGAATGTCCTGCGGAGGCTTCCCGTCGGATCGCGGAACAAAGTCAGGTGTCTTTATTAAGACGCGACATCGGCGCTGAAGCTTCTGAGCAACTGCTCTCCCCGTGAATCTCTCCATCCGAGAAAAAACAACAAAAAAAACGACACTTTTCTTTTTTTTTATATATCGTATATATTTTTTCTACATTTATATATATTGATTTTCTAATAGACTTTTTTTTTTCCAGTTTCAGTGCCTCGTGTTGATTGGATAAGGAAAACCACTGAAAAAACAAACAAACAAACAAAAAAAGGAGCCGCTGTCGCATCTCGGGGTTCATTTTTCTTTCTTTCTTTCTTTCTTTCTTTCTTTCTTTCTTTCTTTTTTTTCCGACAGAGAAACCAGAAACAGACAAAAGGATAAGAGAAAGATTTAAAAAAGAGAAAAAAAAATTTAATTTTTTTTTTGTTTTGCTTACACATACAACCACACATTTGTACTGAAGACTACAGCGGCTCACGGACAAGCCAATATTCATAAAAAGCCGATAGCTATGATACAATGCTCGGTAACAGACGACCAAAAAAATACAAAACAAAAATAAAAACGGCTGCGAGTCGGGAGAGGAAGGGGGCGGGGCTGGGATCTGGAGGGGGCGGGGATTTAGAGTATTTTTACAATACTCAAAAACGGGGGTCTGTCCAGGACACGCCTTCTAATTACATATAGGCATACAGTACATTAAATACAGTTTATCCAAAAAATACCTTTTTTTTTAACCTTTTTACTTTTTTTTAAATTCCAGGCTGATAAAACACCTGACTGCATAGACCTAATGACTAACAATTCCCTAAGCTTGCATCCTAAAAAATTCTGATAATGTCCTTCTCGCGCAGTGTGATGATATGAACTCTAAAAAGGCACGTTGGTAGAAGTGTAGCGTGTTTGAAATTGCATCTCCGGGAGAATTGGGGGGGCCAGGGGGAGGGAGGGGTGGACTAGGTAGGAGGGGCTAGATCTGGATTCAAAACAACCATAAACACATCCTGGGCCGGCTTTCGACACATTCCGAGACTGGCCGGGAGAAATTTGGATGGCAGGTTTGGAAATTGGGGACGACTTTCAATGGGGCAAAAAAGAATCTGGCCAAAAAAAACCAAACAAAATAAACAAACAAAAAAAAAACCCACAACAACAACAACAACAAAAAACAAACATCGATCAAGTTATGGATTGTCCAGGGCGGGGGAAACAAGTCATCTTCCATCGGTCACTTTAGGACAGAACACGGCACATCCTGACTGATCCTGGGAATTTGGCTACGTTCACATTACAGAGTTGAATCCGGTTTTTTTGGTCTAAATGTGAATTTAACGTATGCTCCTGGATCAGATATCTGATAAGTTGGCCCTCAAGGCCTTCAAGGTCGCCTTACTTATTGTGTCTGGACTGGCTGGAAAATCGCGAACCGTCCAACGGAAAACTGTCCAATCTAGGTAGATATGGCTAGGCGAACTCTCCCGTTGCTTAGGCCTTCAGGAGCTGAACAGAAGGCCTTTAGTTTAACCACCAGCATAATTAGGAACTGCCAGAAGAATCATGGTTTGATTTACAATGGAAGCGAGATATAATGTCAATCTGGAAGTTCTACACAGCTGTGTCAGTGAATAGTTAGGAATGGAAAACAGCAGCAGTTCTGTGGGTTCTTCATTGTAGAACTGCTACAAGTTCATATCTGGTATAAGCTTCAAACAGAACATGGAATGTCTTTCACAAGCTTCAAATCTGTCCAGTGTTAGATTAGTGCTAACATACTACTGGAAATCCCATAGATTTGTAGTGAGTTTTGAAGGGAAGGCTCTAACAGCTGGAGCTTAAAAGGTCAAAGTTCCTCACTGGTTTATGTTGGATCTGAGCAAAGCTTCAACGGTTGTAATGTGAACGCAACTTCCGACTCGCGTGCAGGTTCCGAATCGTTTTTCTCTCTCCGACTTCTGTACGTATAACGCTGGAATGGCCTTCAAACTCATCTCGTCCAGGAGTTTGCTGGTTAAAAAGTTGCCCTCACACTTTCCTGCACTTGAATCTATAGAGGAATTCATTATTGCGACCATTTTTCCCACGAACTTCCCTACGTCATCTCATCCCGTCAGATGTGTTGTGGCTGAATATCCCCCGTCACTTTCGCGCTCTCTCTCTCTCTCTCTTTCTCTCGATAAATGGATTGACTTCTTTTCTAACGTATATATCTACTCTTTCTCTTTTAGACTTCTCCAAGAAGAAAGTCAGGCACAACTGCAAGAGTTTTCCACAGTGTGGAGAGATTGCCATTGAAAAATCCGCGAGCTGCTCTCAAACAGCTCTGCCAAGGTTTTTTTTTTCTTCTTTTGTTAAAACAACATCATGATATGTTTGAAGAGTCCCCCAACGATTTGCACATTTTCCAAAAGAAAATAAAAAGAAGAAGAAGAAGAAGAAGAAGAAGAAAACATCGTTTTCATTGTATTTTCATACATATTTACTGTTCCTTTTTTAAACCGGGAATGTTGAAAAGGAAAGAGAGGGAAAAATGTCCCGTGTGTCTCTGTTTTCTTTTTTTTTCCTTAGCCAATGAACACGTAAGGATATACTTTTACAAGAAAACATCATGACGGGGTTGGGGAGGAGGAACGAAAAACAGCGACGACAAATAAAAATAGAAGAAGATGAGGAAGAAGAAGAAGAAGAAGAAGCTGGCTGGTCAGATGGAAGGTCGATCATCTTCACTTATTGATCTGATTGGATCTGATTGTTTTACAGACGGTCAGGAGCATAAATGACGTCGTCAAAGGTAGTGGTCGCTCACCATTTTGAAAAAGTCTGGCAGCTTTGACCTGAGAGAAAGAGAGAGAGATGGTCTGGTAAACGGAGAACAACATTCTCATACAGCAAAACACAAACATACATGATGAACACACTAAACAACAGAGAAGAACTCGAATGCAACTAAACCCGACTGAAATGTTCTTTATTAGAAACACCCACCTTGTGCTTCCACTCACTGGCCACTTTATTAGAAACACCCACCTTGTGCTTCCACTCACTGGCCACTTTATTAGAAACACCCACCTTGTGCTTCCACTCACTGGCCACTTTATTAGAAACACCCACCTTGTGCTTCCACTCGCTGGCCACTTTATTAGAAACACCTACCTTGTGCTTCCACTCACTGGCCACTTTATTAGAAACACCCGCCTTGTACTTCCACTCACTGGCCACTTTATTAGAAACACCCACCTTGTGCTTCCACTCACTGGTCACTTTATTAGAAATAACCACTTTGTATTTCCACTCACTGGCCACTTTATTAGAAACACCAGCCTTGTACTTCCACTCACTGGCCACTTTATTAGAAACACCCACCTTGTGCTTCCACTCACTGGCCACTTTATTAGAAACACCCACCTTGTGCTTCCACTCACTGGCCACTTTATTAGAAACACCCACCGTGTGCTTCCACTCACTGGCCACTTTATTAGAAACACCCACCGTGTGCTTCCACTCACTGGCCACTTCATTAGAAACACCCACCTTGTGCTTCCACTCACTGGCCACTTTATTAGAAACACCCACCTTGCACTTACATTAAGTTCCACTGGCCACTTTATTAGATGATCATGTACTTCAATAATTATGTGAGGTGTCCATTGTAGATATATGATTTTTAGTATTTGAAAACTCTTCCTCCAGAAAAAAGTAGTTCCACCAACAAAACTGAAGTAAAAAGAGCAAACGGGCAGTGCTATACTACAGGCATGTTCAGCAACCGGTCAGTGGTATGCTATGCTACAGGTATGGTGTTGCTCTCAGATATAACACAGGCAGGAGAAGGCCAGGTTCACTTTAGCTGCCATCACATTGTAAAGCCATTATCTATGCACTGGATATAATACGAGTGTTCCTCGACCTTTGATGCGGTGAGCTAGAACACAAAGTTCAACATTCTTAGCATTTCTGAGCCTTTTATCGCTCTGTAACGAAGGAGTGTTGTCCGTTTTATCAGGTGATGAAACAGACCAGGTAAATATTTCATCACTGTCCGTCTTCGGGTTTGGAAGCATTGGAGTTTTCCTTCTGATGGGAATAATTTTATGGTTTGTGAATGGAAGAGATTTTCAAACACATAGAACTCAAACCATAAAAGTGATGCTTAAGGATATGGGGGGGTATTATAATGCACCTTAATGCTTTAATTAAGCTTTATAAAGCTGTCACAGGTCATTACAACTATTATGAATCCAAAAAATATAGTGAATGAAGCATTCGCTAGATTTTATTTGTATATATATATATACCACATATTGCATACGTGTCACAATGTCACATGACATTTTAGGTGCCCTTATTAAGCCTTACTAAGCACAAGATCATGAATCATAAAGTGCTCAATTTACTCTAGTTATTGCTTATCAGGAGTAAAGAGCAGCCAGTTACTGGCTTAATAAGGCTTAATAAAGGCTTTACAAGTGCATTATAATTTCCCCCTGTACTGAAGTGTTCATATCAACAACACAAACTCCAAAAATTAGGAATAGTAAGAAAATTGGGTAAGTCTTTATTTGAAGGCTACCTACATAAGGACTTCATGACGCATTCATAAGCACTGAATAATGTGGTTATCAAGCACTACTTGAACATTTATTAAGTGCTTATGTCGGTTCTCGTAACCTGACATAAGATGTTTTATGAAATAAATGACATTGTACTGACATAATAAGAATAAACGTTGAACATATTTACAGCACTAAACATATTTAAAACACTATACATAACTATTTATGTCAGCATTCTTAAGACGACATTGTACTGATATCAGGTTAAATATGCCTGGAAACCACCAGGTGATTGATGCAATTATGTATATGTGTTTTAAATGTTTAGTGCTGTAAATATTTTCAATGTTTATTCTTATTATGTCAGTACAATGTCATTTATTTCATAAAACATCTTATGTGAGGTTGCGAGAACCGACATAAGCACTTAATAAATGTTCAAGTAGTGCTTCATAAACACATTATTCAGTGCTTATGAATGCGTCATAAAGCCCTTATGTACGTAGCCTTCAAATAAAGTGTTACCGAAAATTGTAACACTTTACTTAAACACTGCTATATAACACTGACATAACCATGCCATAACCATGCCTTGGCAGATGTCATACGCTGTCAAGACAATTTCAGTTTATTAATAATAGTAAAGTGCCACGTTATCATTACTATTATTTGTCATTATGTTATAATACATAATATATGCTCATGGCAGCATATAACGTCTGCTATGACAGGATTATGTCAATGGTGTGTAGCATCGTCAAAGTAAACTGTTACCTAAAATTGTTCATATTTATACTAAACCGCTGTCATACTTAGTGTATATGAATGTGCTATTTCATGGCAACGAAACTGTAATATACGGAAGCCTGTTTATGCCACAAAAAAGCAGTTTAGTAAGAAATAATAATGAGTTTTCCATAATTATGACATACTATGTCATAATAATGAGATTTCTCATAATTATGACAGTATGCATTGTTACTATATAGCACCTCATCATTTTGAGCTATAATAATGAGATACTATCTAATAATTCTGACTTGCTATCTCATAAGTGCAACTTAGTACCTCAAAATTATGACTTAGTATCTCATAATAATAACTCATTCCTTTTTATTTTGTTTTTGTAATATTTTTTAACTATAAACATAATTATGACTTTGTATCTTATAATTACAAGTTTCTCATGATTATTTCTATCTCATAATTAAGATTTAGCATCTCTATATATTACCTAGCATCTCATAATTACAACTTAGTATCTCATAATAATGACTTAACATCTCATTATTACAACTTAGTGTCTCATAATTATGACATAGCATCTCATAATTACAAGTTAGTATCTCATAATAATGACTTAGCATCTCATTATTACAACTTAGTATCTCATAATTATGATTTTGTACCTCAAAATAATTACTTAGCATCTCATTATTAAAACTTAGTATCTCATAATTATGACAGCATCTTATAACTAGAACTAACTCTCATAATTACAACTTTGTATCTCATAATACTGACTTAGCATCTCATAATTAGAACTATCTCAATTATGACTTTGCATCTCATAATAATGACTTAGCATCTCATTATTATAATTTAGTATCTCATAATTATGACTTAGTATCTCATAATAATGACTTAGCATCTCATAATTAGAACTTATCTCATAATTATGACCTTATATCTCATAATAATGACTTAGCATCTCATTATTACAACTTAGTATCTCATAATTATGATTTTGTACCTCAAAATAATTACTTAGCATCTCATTATTAAAACTTAGTATCTCATAATTATGACAGCATCTTATAACTAGAACTAACTCTCATAATTACAACTTTGTATCTCATAATACTGACTTAGCATCTCATAATTAGAACTATCTCAATTATGACTTTGCATCTCATAATAATGACTTAGCATCTCATTATTATAATTTAGTATCTCATAATTATGACTTAGTATCTCATAATAATGACTTAGCATCTCATAATTAGAACTTATCTCATAATTATGACCTTATATATCATACTACTGACTTAATATCGCATGATTACGACTTTGTATCTCATAATAATAACTTAGCATCTCATTATTGTAACAGTCTCATAATTATGGCTTAGTATCTCATAATAATGACTTAGAATCTCACAATTAGAACTTAGTAACAATCATGGCTTAGTATCTCATAATTATGACTTAGTATCTCCTAATAATGACTCAGTTATTATTACAAGATACTAAGTTGCAATTATGACATTATTGTGACAGTTCTTATTATGACATTGTAAGTCAAAATGAAGAGAAACTTTCTCATTTTTATAACATACTATACGACCGATTTTCCAGTGGTGAAAACAGGCTTGCATAGAAATTCTTTCTAAGTATAATGACCTGAACGTAGAAGGCATGTCGCTGTTTTTGTAATATTTAATAACCAAACACTTACTGCCAATCTGTTAAAATGCACCCAGCATTGAGTGCTGAACTGGGGGAAGGACGGTTCTATTAGACTCCATTGTTCTGCTTTCATTGCCATAAACAGCAGATTAAACTCCAATCAGTCGAGTCTCACAGCTACACTGATTTCCTCGCCTCTTGTCAAGTCGGTTGGGGTTTTGAAGAGCGAGAGAGGCAAATGAACACCATCTGCTTCTTTTATTAAAACGGTAGCTTGGCCAAAAGAGAAATGTACCCAGTTTCCTTCCTTTCACCAAGTGTAGCTGATCATCCGAGATATGTTTGGTGTCTGAAGTTTGCTTCTTTGGTTTTACACTGGAGCTACGAGGCTAATGTAGCTAGTCATGGAGGCTTCCACCACTGCGATTAGCATGGTGCTAACTGCCTCACTTGCCTCAGACTGGTCAGTAATGTCAAATAAACTTGCTTATGTGGGTTCTGACAAACCGTTATCTATAAACAAGGACAAATGGTGGCTGCTATCATTTGTAGCTATGCTAATGTCCTTTTATCTCTTTTTATAGATAACAGCGTGTTACACAATGACAAAAATGAGCAATTAGCAAGTCTGTCAAAGACTCCACATGGTTTGAGGTGCGAGACCAATGAGGTTAGCACCATGCTAACTGTTGTTGTGGCTTCTACTATGTGTTAGCTACATTAGCTTGGTGGCTCCAGTGCTAAAACTAAAGCAGCTAGCATGTCTTGGCTAATGGGCTACATCTGAGGTAATGAGGGGGGAAAACTGGGTAATTTAGCAAAACGAAAGGAAATGGTTTATTCAATCAAACGTGTTGGTCACCAATTTTGCAGTTTGCCATGTTTGGGGTCGGATTGAACGCTACACGTGAGCAAACAGCAGATTAGTGTGAAGTGAAATCTGACCATTTAGGGGCGGGTGTGGCTTTTTACATTTGTCCCATGGGGTTGGAGGCGTCGCCCATGCTGTGGTGAGCCCCGCCCAGAGAAAGGGGCGGACCGTCTGACGACACTTTTTCCTCCTCTCGTCTCTTCAGACACGCAGCCTTCGGGTTCAGATTCCTCTCTGAAGACACACAAACACAAACACGCTTATTTAATAGCTTTACGGTGAACAAGGCAGCGAAATCTTACGCCAAATTAAAGGGAAACTTCCGCTTTTTTCCCAACATCTCTGCATAATTAACTGGTTAAGATGTAAACAGAGTCGTTCAGAGCGGTTTGGTGTGAAACGCTCCGTTCTAGAGACACTTTCCAAGTCAGAATTGTTCACAGTGGCGGCGATAAGAACCAGACGTCCACCTCTAAAAGCTCCCCCACAGAACGATATTACACGAAATGGTCATGGATTCATTGCCTGATGACTGAGACAGGTGTAACGGTAGTTGGCAAAGTTTTGGTCTAGAATAAAAATGTATTTTAACCCATTCATGGTGGAGGGATACATGAAGGGTGTTCTAAGGCAAAATAGTCCCCAAATAAAACTTACTTTTTCAGATTTTCCACTATTTTCCTGTCATCAACACTCCACATAAAACTGAAGCTGTTTGTCGTGTAAACATTAGGACCTCTGGTTCCCATCACAACAACTATAAAGAAGTCGGAGTTGACTTTGTCTGTATCTTAATAAATCAATTTTTAAAAAATGTCAAAAAAAAAATTTGATGGAATTCCCCTTTAAAGCACCGCCACCTAGTGGTCAGTTCGGATAGTACACCAGTTACAGAGAAAGCAGCTAGGCATTCTGAATAATATCAACCTGGTAATATCAATAATGTATAAATAATATCAATTATGGTAATGACATAAATTCCACAAACATGGCACGGCAATGCACCACATGCTAGCTGTGTGGTCTAGTTAGCCATCACAACATCAAACTTCTGTCATGACGGTTGGTGGTAATAATAACATGAATAGTAAACAAAAACTGTCCTGACAAATGATTACAGCATATGACATCTAGCATGACATGTTTACGCCATGATAATGTCAACATTATGTAGCAGGGTCACCCAAATTTTCCACTTACCCCAGATGTAGTCGGTCAGCCAAAAACATATTTGATGTCCAAATTTCGCTTTGTTGGTTTAGTGCTGAAGCTAACGTTGCTAACAAGCACTGGAAGTCAATAGTCACCGAAAGGTTTTCTGAAGATAAATGCATTTTCATGGTTCACAGTAAGTCACACTGTGGCATTCTTGGGATGTATACACAGAAGAGATTTGGGTGACTATTGACTTCTAGTGTTTGTTAGCAATGTTAGCCTCATAGGTCCAGCGGTGAATTAAAGAAGCAACATTTACAACAAGTGCGATAAACTCTTACAGATACTGACCTCAGAGCAGCTGTACTGAAGTGCGATAAACTCTTACAGATACTGACCTCAGAGCAGCTGTACTGAAGTGCGATAAACTCTTACAGATACTGACCTCAGAGCAGCTGTACTGAAGAGTGATAAACTCTTACAGCTACTGACCTCAGATCAGCTGTACTGAAGAGTGATAAACTCTTACAACTACTGACCTCAGATCAGCTGTACTGAAGAGTGATAAACTCTTACAGCTACTGACCTCAGATCAGCTGTACTGAAGAGTGATAAACTCTTACAGCTACTGACCTCAGATCAGCTGTACTGAAGAGTGATAAACTCTTACAACTACTGACCTCAGATCAGCTGTACTGAAGAGTGATAAACTCTTACAGCTACTGACCTCAGAGCAGCTGTACTGAAGAGTGATAAACTCTTACAGCTACTGACCTCAGAGCAGCTGTACTGAAGAGTGATAAACTCTTACAGCTACTGACCTCAGAGCAGCTTTACTGAAACTCTGGCAGATACTGACCTCGGACCTGCTGCTCAAGGCTGAGGATGACGGCGACAGCCTGGTGCAGGATGAGCAGTTTGGTCTGCGGTTTGTCGCTCTTCAGATGAAGCTGCACCATGCGGCCCAGCTCTTTGAAGGCCTCGTTGATGTCCCGGACGCGGAGGCGCTCTCGCGCGTTATTCGCCATCCGCCTCTCGCGCTCTCGCTCAATCTTCTGCTCCGGGGTCAGGTCCTCGTCATCGTTGTTGCTGCATGTGTGAGCGTGCAAATTGAAATGTACATGCTTAGATGTTGGTTTTAGATTTAGGTCCTTGGATAATAATAATAATAATAATAACGTACATTTTATTTATAAACTACTTTCTATACCCTTTATTAGTCATCGTCTCTCTTTCAATCAATGGCTTTTGATTTCTGTCCAGTTATGGGTCAGTACTGTGTTTATTCTATAGCTGTCAAAGCTAAACTCATGCATTTTTTAATATATTTCCCAATTTTTGTGTATTTTCTTTTTTTCCCCCCAAGAAATCATCACTAACAAAACATGTTACATGAGTGAGGATGTCAAACTTTAAGACTGTATAATTTCCAGGCATGATATTTGATCAACATTCAATCAAGGGACATTTTTGTCATTGCAAATCATAAAAACATGTCCAAATAAACCATGTCAGCACAAAACAGAGGAGCGTGACAGAACAGCAACAATCATAACGCCGCAGCGGTCAGAATTTGAGTGGGTCAAATGGGTCATTCCAGGTGAAAGCCTATAAACCCCTTTGAGTAGTTTATCCTGGAAGCGTTTTTTGGGAATCTGAACAGGCCCTACACTGATGTGTGAAAGATGGCTAAAACCTGGCTCAAGACCAGGAGCTGGAGTGTGTGTGTGTCTGTGTTTGTGTGTGTCTGTATTTGTGTGTCTGTGTGTGTGTCTCTGTATTTGTGTGTCTGTGTGTGTGTGTCTATGTATCTGTGTCTGTCTGTATTTGTGTGTCCGTGTTTGTGTGTGTATATGTCTGTGTGTTTGTGTCTCTGTGTTTGTGTGTCTGTGCGTCTGTGTGTCTCTGTGTTTGTGTGTCTGTGTTTGTGTGTGCGTCTGTGTTTCTGTTTGTGTGTCTGTGCACCTGTGTTTGTGTGTCTGTGTGTCTCTGTGTTTGTGTGTCTGTGTTTGTGCGTGTCTGTGCGTCTGTGTGTATATGTCTGTGTGTTTGTGTGTCTGTGTCTCTGTGTTTGTGTGTCTGTGTGTGTGTCTGTTTGTGTGTCTGTGTTTGTGTCTCTGTTTGTGTGTCTGTGTGTGTCTGTGTTTGTGCGTCTGTGTGTGTCTCTGTGTGTGTCTGTGTTTCTGTTTGTGTGTGTGTGTTTGTGTGTGTCTGTGTTTCTGTTTGTGTGTGTGTGTTTGTGTGTGTGTCTGTTTGTGTGTCTGTGTGTGTCTCTGTGTGTGTCTGTGTTTGTTTGTGTGTGTGTGTGTTTGTGTGTGTCTGTGTTTCTGTTTGTGTGTGTGTGTGTGTGTGTAAATTTTGAAGAAAAACCCCTTAAAATGAAATGTTATTTTTTCTGTTTTGTTTGTGTTTGTGTGTCTGTTTGTGTGTCTGTGTGTCTGTGTTTGTGCGTGTCTGTGCGTCTGTGTGTGTGTCTGTTTGTGTTTGTTCTTCTTTATTTAGCCGTCTCTCAGCACGCAGGTCACTTCATCAAAGTCCGGTGAAGGAGTTGAATGAAGCGAGTGCTCAGCTAAACAGTTTACCTAGATCTCGACCTCTCTATAGCTTTCAGCTCCTTGCTGTCCACATCGTCCTTCTTGGAGTCCAGGGGCTTGGAGTCCTGCAGGTTCTCGTCGCCCTCGTCCTCTGATTTGATATCCGAGCTGACCGATGAAGCGCTCTGACCCTGCAGACCACCGGAGAGCGCTGTGGAGCAGACAGGGATAGAGAAAGAGAAAGATTAGAGGAAGTTGTTAGTTAGCGAAAACAGCATTATATTTTGCCGGGAAAAAAACAAATAACAACAACAACAGTGTCTCTGTCTCTCTGTCCAATCACAGCTCTGTCTCTCTGTCCAATCACAGCTCTGTGTCTCTGTCCAATCACAGCTCTGTGTCTCTGCCCAATCACAGCTCTGTCTCTCTGTCCAATCACAGCTCTGTGTCTCTGCCCAATCACAGCTCTGTCTCTCTGTCCAATCACAGCTCTGTCTCTCTGTCCAATCACAGCTCTGTGTCTGTCTCTCTGTCCAATCACAGCTCTGTGTCTGTCTCTCTGCCCAATCACAGCTCTGTCTCTCTGTCCAATCACAGCTCTGTGTCTCTCTGTCCAATCACAGCTCTGTCTCTCTGTCCAATCACAGCTCTGTCTCTGTCCAATCACAGCTCTGTGTCTCTCTGTCCAATCACAGCTCTGTGTCTCTGTCTCTCTGTCCAATCACAGCTCTGTGTCTCTCTCTCTCTCTGTCCAATCATAGCTCAGCTCTGTCTCTCTGCGTTTCTGTCTAAACATGGCTGTCTCTCTGTGTCCTTGTCCAATCACAGCACCTTTGTCTCTGTCCAATCACACACTTTCTGGTTAATCAGTGCTCTGTCTCTCTGTCCCTATCCAATCACAGCTGTTTCTCTGTCTCTCTGTCCAACTACAGCTGTCTTTCTGTCCAATCACAGTTGTCATTCTCTCTGTCCTATCACTGCTTTGTCTCTCTGTCCAATCATAGCTCTGTCTGTCTTTTCAATCATGGCTTGGTCTCTCTGTGACACCATCCAATCAAAGCTCTGTCTCTCTCTAGTCAATCACAGGTCTGTCTCTATGTCCAATCTCAAGCCGACAGCACAAATGACCTGTTAAGGCCTGTTAAAGCCCAAAAACTACCAAACCACAAACGCCGTAGTTAAAAAAACTGACCTGAATAAGAGAGGAAGAGAAAGAAGAGCTTGGAAGAAACTCAGAGCAAGAAAAAGTGCCAAAAAAACAGGAGAGCAAAGAGATAGAGAGAAAGAAAGAGAGAGAGAGAGAGAGAGAGAGAGAGAGGAGTAGGTGGGCTAGTTTGGTTGGTTTGTGATGGCTGGACTGAGCTGATATGAGCCGAGGTGGAGGAGAAGAAGAGGCGGGAAAACAAAAGAGTGATTTGGGACACGAGGAGGAAACGTGCAAGGAGAAACTCTCTCTCTCACTCTCTCTCTCCGCCCACGCTGAGGCTCTAATTGATTTCCGTTCTCCGGGTCGCGCCTGGGCGGTTTGATCCGGTTAGGTCTGGCAACTTTTGACCAGCACTGTTTCGCGTCCCACGACTTTGCCTGCCACCAAGAAACCGTCAAACCGGCAAAATCCCTCTCTCGTGATGAGAGCAGGGCGGCCGAACCATGACACACACACACACACACACACACACACACACACACACACACACACACACACACACACACACGGACCTTCCATGTGCAGAGAGTGGCAGATATATTATTTAATCTTTCTCTCCTGTTTTCTATTCATTTCAAATAAGTGCAACTCAATTACATTTAAGGTCATATTCAGGTTTAATTCAGGCTGCTTCACATATAAATACACCGATCTGCCCATCTTATCAGCTCCACTTACTGTATAGCTGCACTCTGTAGTTCTACAGTTACAGACTGTAGTCCATCTGTTTCTCTGATACTCTGTTACCCTGTTCTTCAGAGGTCAGGACCCCCAGCACTGCAGTAACACTGACATGGTGGTGGTGTGTTAGTGTGTGTTGAATGCTCAGTTCCTACTGGTAATCGCCACATTAGGTTAAACTCCGCTCAACTTTGTTGCATCGCTGACTCCGCCCACTCCCCGTCACCGGTATTCAGCGTTTGTGCCGCCTCCCATCACCGGAAATTGCCGACTCTCACTGAAATGAATCCCGAGCCGATTTGTCGCATCGTGTCACTGCCAGTGTGAATGCTGGGTAATGGTAACAGGCTGGAACATACTGAAGCAACACTCTCTCTCTTTGTCTCTCTCTCTCTCTCTCTCTAAGCACATTAAGTTGTTCTCCTGCCCTCAGCCTGCAGAAATGCAGTGGAGAAACTGAAGCTGAACGGAGCTCCTTAAGCCTCCTATCATTGTTCTGCGAACGTTTACCCAATTCGTTCTCCTCCTCCTACACACACACACACACACACACACAACCACCTGCTTCTCCAAAAACTGGCATGCAGCACTTTTACTGCCCTGTTGTGGCTCCACAGCTCTGCTGATCATTCAACACAGTTGAACTGTAAATGATCTTAAACACTGGAGTTAATGTAGAACTGCTGATTCACCCTTTAACCCTGAAGATCAGCTCAGACTGCTGGTCACCACAGCAACGCAGACAACAATCTCGCCTAGCTAGTAGTTAACGAAACGGCAAAGAGAGAGATTTAAACGGACTGATTTGCGTTTAGAATCAGTCCAGCTGGTTTCCTGATACGTTTAACCTGCGACAAGAAACTGACAAAGCTGAAATCAGTTTCTCATTCGAATGGTCCTGTTCCACCTTAAATGGTGCAGCAGCTACATTCTGGCACCTCAGGCATCAAGATGGAACGGGAACATGTGAACAAGAAGCTAGCGAACGAGAAGTGACATTAGCCTCGTAAAAAGTCAAACGCCGAGAGACGTTTTACAAGAAAACGTTCTACGCTTGAGGAAAAGTTTCCTGCCAGAGATGCGAGAAAAGTAGCTATAGCTGAGCCACAGCTCAAAGCAGAACGAAGTAAATCTGTCTTTTTGTTGATATTGTTCACTTATACTGATACATGTGTACAGACACAACAGTAAAATGGACAAAAAATGTTGCGGCTCCCAAAATGGTTTGATTTTTGTTGAAAGGACAAAATGGCTCGTCTTAAAATTTGGGTTGTGGAGCCCTGGCCTAGAAAGTGAATAGAATGTATTAACAAGTTAACAACATTTACATACTGGCTGCTTTGGTAAAACTACATGTAGTCAGGTTAACAAACTGAGACATACGGACAAATAAAAAAGAGGCAGCAGTATAGCAAACAGTGGAAGTAGAGAAATATGGGGTTTATGAATGGACCTTTATGGAATTTGTGAATGGGTATAATATATATACATACATACATACATACATATACATGCTGTGCGGTTTGTTGTCCCCACTCTTGCTCTCTTCTCCTCTTTCGACTCGCTGCTGCATTTACTTTTATTTTACTGCACTCAGCACCTCGTGAAGTGCTTGGCTTGCCCGCTGCTACCTGACGGTACGCCAAGGACCCGCTTTTTAAAATTTATTTTATTACTTTCTTCTGAGTTAGGGAAGTGTTCTCTCCCTCCAGCGAAGGCCAAAGCTCACACTCGCCGCCTCGCTCGTATACGGTCATTAAACTTAAATCACCTTCTACATATTTCCAGCTCTTAAGCATTTGCTCTGTGGTAGCCTTCATAGTGTCATTATTACCCTGGATTTTATTTTGTGGATTGGGATCACGGAGCGGTATGTTACAGAATTACTAATATCTCAAATTATAGTACAGAGTGTTTATTAAATGAAACTAATATCTCCTATTTAAGAGTATAACTCTTTTTACTGAGGTTGTTAAAAGGCTAATAACTCCTATTCTGGTACACAAAAGTGTTTATTGAAGTTGTTTATGGACTAATATGCCCTATTCTGGTTTACCTGAGTGTTCAGGTCAACTGTTGAGGTCATTTATTACTGTTGAGGATGGTCAAGATGGCCTTTATTATGGTTGTTCCTTGAACTAATATCCACATTTACTGAGGTTGTTTATAGACTGCTATCTCCCATTCCAGGGTATAGGTATGATTACTGAGTTTGTTCATGGACTAATATCTCCTATTCTAGTATGTAGGTGCATTTATTATGGTTGCTCACGGACTAATATCTCTTATTCTAGAGTACAGGAGTGCATATTAAGATGTAGTAGTGATTATGGACTAGTGTCTCCTATAATGTATAGGGACATATTTTAGGTTGTTTATGGACTAATATCTCCTATTCTAGTATACAGGGATATATTTTAGATTGTTTATGGACTAATATCTCCTACACCGTCGTACAGGAGTGTTCAGTGATATTGTTTATGGACTAATATCATTTAAGTTTACAGGAGTGCTCAGGTCAACTACTGAAGTCATTTATCACTACTGTTGAAGTTGGTTATAGACTAATATCTCCTATTTTAGCAAACAGTGGTATTTATTGATGTTTTTGAAGTAATATCTCCTAGTGACATTTATTGAGGTTCTTCATGAACTAATGTCAACTATTCTACTTTATAGATGTTATTACTGAGTTTGTGGATGGACCAATATCTCCTGTTCCAGTGTAAAGGTATTCAGGTTGTTTATGGACTAACATCTACTATTCCAGTGTATAAGAGTGCTTATTGAAATTGTTTATGGACTAATATCTCCTATAATGTATATGAACAATTATTTAGGTTGTTTGTGGACTGACGTCTCCTACTGTATCATATAGTGGCATTTCTTGAGGTTGTTTGTGGACTAATATCTCCTATCCTAGCATATAGTGGCATGTCTTTAGGTTGTTTGTGGACTAATATCTCCTAGCATCATATAGTGACATGTATTGAGGTTGTTCATGGACTAATATCTCCTCGTTTATAGGTGTGTTTATTGAAGTTGTTTATAGACTAATATCTCCTATTCCAGTGCATAGGAGTGCTTATTGAAATGGTTTATGAACTAGTAAACAATTGTTTATGGACTAGTAATAATGTATAGGAACATTTCTGTAGGTTGTTTGTGGACTAATATATCCTAGTTTAGCATACAGTGGCATTTCTTGATGTTGTTTACGGACTAATATCTCCTATAGCGTATATTTGTTGATGTTGTTTATGGATTAATATTTCCTTGCTGCCCTCCCACCTAACACAAATTCATCTGATCCAGCCTATTAATGACGTATGAAGACGTTAATTAGGTGAAGCAGGCGTGGCAGATTGTGGTTAGAACCAGACATCTCAAGAAGGTAGATCTCCAGGACCAACACTGGTGACAAAGAAGCTGAACGATGGACTGACCGCCCCAGAGTCCAGAAGTTAACATCCCCGAATGTGTTTGCATTGCGGCTGCAGATTTCTTTGAGACACTGAAAGTGAGTCTCCTGAAAAGAACAGATGCTGTGATAAAGAAAAAGAGTGACAAACTGAGCACTCACCCCTGTATGGGTCAGACTGGCTCAGCTCTGGAGATGTAGCAGACTGGACTGGCAGCTGTGGGACGGGCACCTGATTGGGCACGATGGAGTGACCACTGCGGAGACCAACACTGTCCTCACGATGACCCACCTACAGAGAGAGAGAGAGCAAGAAAGAGACAAGCTATTACTACAAAAACTAACATAAGTTATTATATCATAACAACAGACGTAAGGCAAAGTCAGTATACTCAAACAACTAAGCACTGATGGTGATGAGGTGTTTATGATCATAGTCACAGCCATAATCTTCTTCAGCACCTCCAGTGCTCTACTGCTTTTACACAACAGAAAAGTAAAGTAAAGAAGCTCTGAGCATACAGTGGCATTTAATGAGGTTGTCTATGGATTAATATCTTCTGTTGTAGTGTATTTTGACATTTATTGAGGTTGTTCATGGACTGATATCCCCTGTTCTAGAATATAGTGACATTTATTGAGGTTATTCATGGACTGATATCTCCTGTTCTAGAATATAGTGACATTTATTTAGGTTATTCATGGACTGATATCCCATGTTCTAGAATATAGTGACATTTATTTAGGTTGTTCATAGACTGATATCCCCTGTTCTAGAACATAGTGACATTTATTTAGGTTATTCATGGACTGATATCTCCTGTTCTAGAATATAGTGACATTTATTTAGATTATTCATGGACTGATATCCCCTGTTCTAGAATATAGTGACATTTATTTAGGTTATTCATGGACTGATATCCCATGTTCTAGAATATAGTGACATTTATTTAGATTATTCATGGACTGATATCTCCTGTTCTAGAATATAGTGACATTTATTTAGGTTATTCATGGACTGATATCTCCTGTTCTAGAATATAGTGACATTTATTTAGGTTATTCATGGACTGATATCCCCTGTTCTAGAATATAGTGACATTTATTTAGGTTGTTCATAAACTGATATCTCCTGTTCTAGAATATAGTGACATTTATTTAGGTTATTCATGGACTGATATCCCCTGTTCTAGAATATAGTGACATTTATTTAGGTTATTCATGGACTGATATCTCCTGTTCTAGAATATAGTGACATTTATTTAGGTTATTCATGGACTGATATCCCCTGTTCTAGAATATAGTGACATTTATTTAGGTTATTCATGGACTGATATCCCCTGTTCTAGAATATAGTGACATTTATTTAGGTTATTCATGGACTGATATCTCCTGTTCTAGAATATAGTGACATTTATTTAGGTTATTCATGGACTGATATCTCCTGTTCTAGAATATAGTGACATTTATTTAGGTTGTTCATAAACTGATATCTCCTGTTCTAGAATATAGTGACATTTATTTAGGTTATTCATGGACTGATATCCCCTGTTCTAGAATATAGTGACATTTATTTAGGTTATTCATGGACTGATATCCCCTGTTCTAGAATATAGTGACATTTATTTAGGTTATTCATGGACTGATATCCCCTGTTCTAGAATATAGTGACATTTATTGAGGTTATTCATGGACTGATATCTCCTGTTCTAGAATATAGTGACATTTATTTAGGTTATTCATGGACTGATATCCCCTGTTCTAGAATATAGTGACATTTATTTAGGTTATTCATGGACTGATATCCCATGTTCTAGAATATAGTGACATTTATTTAGGTTATTCATGGACTGATATCTCCTGTTCTAGAATATAGTGACATTTATTTAGGTTATTCATGGACTGATATCTCCTGTTCTAGAATATAGTGACATTTATTTAGGTTATTCATGGACTGATATCCCCTGTTCTAGAATATAGTGACATTTATTGAGGTTATTCATGGACTGATATCCCCTGTTCTAGAATATAGTGACATTTATTTAGGTTATTCATGGACTGATATCCCCTGTTCTAGAATATAGTGACATTTATTGAGGTTATTCATGAGCTGATATCTCCTGTTCTAGAATATAGTGACATTTATTTAGATTATTCATGGACTGATATCCCCTGTTCTAGAATATAGTGACATTTATTTAGATTATTCATGGACTGATATCTCCTATTCTATCACATACTAGGATTTATAGATATTGTTTATTGAATACTATCTTCTATTTTAGCATATACTGGCATTTATTGAGGTTGTTTATTGGCTAATATCTCCTATTCTAGTGTACAGTGGTGTTTATTGAGGTTGTTTATGGACTAATATCACCTGTTTTAGCATAGAGTGGCATTTACTGGTGTTGGTTATGCACCAATATCTCCTGTTCGATTGTGCAGAGGGGACAGTAGAAAAGTTCCTTCACACTTTGTAATGTGACCTGTGCTGCTCTCTAATGCCCACAAAGGCCTACAGAGGGCGCCCTTCTACAGCACATCTCAGGACTCTCTCTCTCACACACACACACACACACACACACACACACACACACACACACACACACACACACACACACACACACTCTTGTTCCCGAACACACACCTTCCTCCACTCTGCCTTCTCTCCGCTGCGTCTGCCTGTGACAAACACAGAGGAGCTGCTCAGGCAGGTAAAATCCAAAATGATGTCCCATGGTGCCGAGCGGCGAGCGCTGCTGATTCACATCCATCTGTCCTCCATCATGTCCGCCAACACAACTGACAATTATCTTAATGCCCATATGCTTAATTGTGGGCTTCCTAATTCCCCCGACGCCGGACGCCGATCCGGCAGGAATTGAGATTTGGCACAAGTTTTTTTTTTCCTCTCTCCCACAATCCCCCTCTGTCTTCCTTTTTGTTTTAGGGACACCATCCGAAAACCTGTCTCTCTGTCTCTGTCTCTCTCTCTCTCCCTCACTGTCTCTCTCTCTTTCTCTCTCTCTCCCTCACTGTCTCTCTCTCTGTCTTTCTCTCCCTCACTGTCTCTCTCTCTCTTTCTCTCTCTCTCTCTCTCTCTGTAATTCCAGTTAAGCCTTTGACAGTGAAGCTCTGGGACGTCACAGGCTTGATGCAAATATCAGAAAATGTCGCCGGCTTTGTGGGGGAGAGAGAGAGAGAGAGAGAGAGAGAGAGAGAGAGAGAGAGAGAGAGAGAGAGAGAGAACGAGATAAAGTCGAAGGTGGAGAAGAGAGAAAAAGAAAAATAGGAAAAAGAGAGAGAGAAAGAGTGATGGTGAGAGACAAGTGCCAAAGAAAGAATGAACAGAGAGAAAAAGTTGGACAGAAACGAGGAAGAGAAAAAAGATCGAGAATCGGAAAAGAGCAAGAGAGAGAGCAAAAAGACGGAGAGAGGTAGGCGAAGAGAAGGAGAGAAAATAAGGAGAAAAGACATAATGAGAGAAAAGAGAGGGAAACGGAGATCAAGAGAGAGGAAGGGCAGAAGAGAGAATGAAGAGAGAGAAAGAATGAAAAGACAGTAAGAAATAGAAAAGAGAGAGAGAGCATGAAAAGTGGGGGAAAATAGACAGAGAGCGAAGAGAATGAAAAGAGATCGCGTAAAAGAAACAGAGAAAGAAAAGAACGAGAGCGAGAGAGATAGAAAGAGAGCGAGTGAGATAGAAAGAGAGCGAGAGAGATAGAAAGAGCGAGAGAGATGGATAGAGAGTGGAGAGACAGAGAGAGAGAGCAGGCGCTCCAGTCTGCGTTTGTATTCTGCCCTCCCTCCTCTCTTCTCTTCTCCTCTCCTCTCCTCCACCCTTTCGCTCTTTCATCACGCTGGAAGCCCCAAATGTAAAATGGCATCCTCCTGGCTGCAGATCTCAGCGCTCGGCGTACATATTTAATAACGCCTTTATATTTAAAAACTAAAGTAAATTAGGACGGTGATGAGGCCCCTCGCTGGGGGGACGCTCTCCCACCGCAGCCCTGTCACATGTGCCACTGTTCATCACCGCGGAGACGCAGAGCGTGCGAGAGAGAGAGAGAGAGAGAGAGAGAGAGAGAGAGAGGGAGAGGGAGAGGGAGAGGGAGAGACAGTGAGGGAGAGAGAGAGAGAGAGAGAGACTTTCTAGGTCATCGTCTCTCTCTCTCTCCCTCACTGTCTCTCACTCTCTCCCTCACTGTCTCTCACACTCTCCCTCACTGTCTCTCTCTCTCTCTCTCTCTCTCTCTCCCTCACTGTCTCTCTCTCTCTCTCTCTCTCTCTCTCTCACAGAATCCTTCAATGAAAAAATCACATTCTCCCACTTTCCCTCCTCTAGAGTCGCTGCTCGACGTCTAAAGTTTGCTTCTTCACTCTTCCTCTCACTCTTAGCTCTGAGGCTAATGAAGCTAACAAACAGTAACTTGTACCCACCGATTAGCGCGATGCTAACTGCACACCTGAATAATCACATTACTGCTGTAAACATTCAGTTTTGTGTAGCCACACTGAATATTCTGACCAATCACAGACCCTCTGATTCATTCCTATTGAGCCTTCTGACCAGTCACAGACCCTCTGATTCATTCGTATTGAGCCTTCTGACCAATCAGACATTTTCAGTTCCTACTGAAAATTTTGACCAATCACAGGCCTTCTATTGCATTCTGAGCAGTCACAGACATTCCCATTCACTCCTACTGAATATTCTGAGCAGTCACAGACATTCTCATTCACTCCTACTGAATATTCTGACCAGTCACAGACATTCCCATTCACTCCTACTGAATATTCTGACCAGTCACAGACATTCTCATTCATTCCTACTGAATATTCTGACCAGTCACAGACATTCTCATTCACTCCTACTGAATATTCTGACCAGTCACAGACATTCTCATTCACTCCTACTGAATATTCTGACCAGTCACAGACATTCCCATTCACTCCTACTGAATATTCTGACCAGTCACAGACATTCTCATTCATTCCTACTGAATATTCTGACCAGTCACAGACATTCTCATTCACTCCTACTGAATATTCTGACCAGTCACAGACATTCCCATTCACTCCTACTGAATATTCTGACCAGTCACAGACATTCCCATTCACTCCTACTGAATATTCTGAGCAGTCACAGACATTCTCATTCACTCCTACTGAATATTCTGACCAGTCACAGACATTCCCATTCACACCTACTGAATATTCTGACCAGTCACAGACATTCTCATTTACTCCTACTGAATATTCTGACCAGTCACAGACATTCCCATTCACTCCTACTGAATATTCTGACCAGTCACAGACATTCTCATTTACTCCTACTGAATATTCTGACCAGTCACAGACATTCCCATTCACTCCTACTGAATATTCTGACCAAGTCACAGACATTCCCATTCACTCCTACTGAATATTCTGACCAGTCACAGACATTCCCATTCACTCCTACTGAATATTCTGACCAGTCACAGACATTCTCATTCACTCCTACTGAATATTCTGACCAGTCACAGACATTCTCATTCACTCCTACTGAATATTCTGACCAGTCACAGACATTCCCATTCACTCCTACTGAATATTCTGACCAGTCACAGACATTCCCATTCACTCCTACTGAATATTCTGACCAGTCACAGACATTCTCATTCACTCCTACTGAATATTCTGACCAGTCACAGACATTCTCATTTACTCCTACTGAATATTCTGACCAGTCACAGACATTCCCATTCACTCCTACTGAATATTCTGACCAAGTCACAGACATTCCCATTCACTCCTACTGAATATTCTGACCAGTCACAGACATTCCCATTCACTCCTACTGAATATTCTGACCAGTCACAGACATTCTCATTCACTCCTACTGAATATTCTGACCAGTCACAGACATTCTCATTTACTCCTACTGAATATTCTGACCAGTCACAGACATTCCCATTCACTCCTACTGAATATTCTGACCAAGTCACAGACATTCCCATTCACTCCTACTGAATATTCTGACCAGTCACAGACATTCCCATTCACTCCTACTGAATATTCTGACCAGTCACAGACATTCCCATTCACTCCTAGTGAATATTCTGACCAGTCACAGACATTCCCATTCACTCCTACTGAATATTCTGACCAGTCACAGACATTCCCATTCACTCCTACTGAATATTCTGACCAGTCACAGACATTCTCATTCACTCCTACTGAATATTCTGACCAGTCACAGACATTCTCATTCACTCCTACTGAATATTCTGACCAGTCACAGACATTCTCATTCACTCCTACTGAATATTCTGACCAGTCACAGACATTCCCATTCACTCCTACTGAATATTCTGACCAGTCACAGACATTCCCATTCACTCCTAGTGAATATTCTGACCAGTCACAGACATTCTCATTCACTCCTACTGAATATTCTGACCAGTCACAGACATTCTCATTCACTCCTACTGAATATTCTGACCAGTCACAGACATTCTCATTCACTCCTACTGAATATTCTGAGCAGTCACAGACATTCCCATTCACTCCTACTGAATATTCTGACCAGTCACAGACATTCCCATTCACTCCTACTGAATATTCTGACCAGTCACAGACATTCCCATTCACTCCTACTGAATATTCTGAGCAGTCACAGACATTCCCATTCACTCCTACTGAATATTCTGACCAGTCACAGACATTCCCATTCACTCCTACTGAATATTCTGACCAGTCACAGACATTCTCATTCACTCCTACTGAATATTCTGACCAGTCACAGACATTCTCATTCACTCCTACTGAATATTCTGACCAGTCACAGACATTCTCATTCACTCCTACTGAATATTCTGACCAGTCACAGACATTCTCATTCACTCCTACTGAATATTCTGACCAGTCACAGAAAGCTTTGGCAATAAAAACATAAAATTCTGGAGAAGCTGATCGTAGCTTTATTTCAGCCTGACTCTCTCTGACCTTCACCCCCCCATTGTCCCCGCCCCCCTCGCTGAGCTAATGAGGGGTTCGCTGTGACCACCACGGTCAGATATGTTTACACATCAACAAGCACTTTCACACATCGGCTCTGCATGAGAGAGAGAGGGATGAGAGATGGGGAGCAGACCTGCTACTGACAGGACCTTTCAGCAGACACACACTACACACTTTACACACACACACACACACACTATATAATGTACACACACTCACACTACACACACACACTACATACACACACTACACACTTTACACACACACTGCACACTGTACACACACGACACACTTTATACACACACACACACACACACTATATACACACACTACATACACACACTACACACTTTACACACACGCACTATACACACACACTGCACACTGTACACACACGACACACTTTACATACACACACACTATATACTGTACACACACTCACACTACACACACACACACTCACACTACACACACACACACTACACTCACGCTCATACTACACACAAAAGTAAACATGAACCACCTCACTCACAATCTCTCCTCAACATCAACAACAACAGCACCGATAACAACACACCTCCGAGCATTTCACCACTCACACCCAACGGCTGCTGTTCAGCTCAACAGGCCACTGAGTGTTTCTCAAAACATTAAATCTCCTACACACAGCTCTAAATCCTAAAGCAGTCCCCTCACAGGTAGCTGCTATGGTGTTGTGGAGGCATCACTATGCTATACTATGTAGGTGCTAAGGTGTTGCAAGGGCATTGCTATGTTATCCCAGGTGGTTGTTAAGGTATTGCAAGGGCATTGCTATGTTATCCCAGGTGGTAGTTAAGGTATTGCAAGGGCATTGCTATGTTATCCCAGGTGGTTGCTAAGGTGTTGCGAGGGCACTGCTATGTTATCCCAGGTGGTTGCTAAGGTGTTGCGAGGGCACTGCTATGTTATCCCAGGTGGTTGTTAAGGTATTGCGAGGGCATTGCTATGTTATCCCAGGTGGTTGCTAAGGTGTTGCCATGATATTGCTATGATATCCAAGGTGGTTGCTAAGGTGTTGTGAAGGCATTGCTATTTAGCATTAAAAAGCCTAAAATAATCAAAATAATAATAAGAGGAAGAAAACAATGAAGAACAGTAAGTTGGATTTGTCAAACAATTATGACAATAATGATCTAACCTATAAAACTTGCCAGAACATCATTGACTGGGCGCCTCATAAGCAGCAGCGTAATAACACACAGAACCATTTCAGCCGGAGATCAAAACATACTGAAATATAAATAAACAACACACTGAAAGAGTGAGCCTGAGCAGAGCTTTCCTGTTTTGTGTGCTCGTGAGGGCGCATGTGTGTGATCTCGCTGGTCCGGAGCCCAAATCACAAAACTATCCGCCAAAGCGCCACACAACACACATTTATGGGTCCTCAAAATAACAACGTCAAGATTTCTGGGAGCAAAAAGGAAGTGGTGGAAAATTAAAGTGCAGCAGAGTTTACTTTAGCTTCAATGGCTGGAACGAACGGCCTTCCTCCGCGCAACAATGCGCTAGCGTGCTGAACAATTGCAAAGGATCAGCGCACGGACTGACCACTGACCAGCCGGACACACTGCCGCCTCCAAGTGGACGTGAGTTCAGGGGGAGAGGAAGTATCATTGAGCTAGAGGAGATGCCGTCCCCCTTCCTCTACTGCTCTTTACTGGGCACTGGACACAATCTTGGACTGTTTTAAAATAACACTGGACATAAACTACAGAGCATTTTTTTTACAACACACACACATACACACACACACACACACATACACACATACACACACACACACACATACACACATATCTATATATGTGTGTGTATATCATTGTAGTTGCTTAGCAACAACTTAACAACCACCTGGGATAACACAGCAATGTCTTCGCAGTAGAATTTAAAAAAATGACATCATAGAAAAGTTAATAGAGTAAAATGCAGAAGAAATGTCCTGTTTCTAGGTCGCTTTGTAAGACTGACCATTTTCAGGCCTTTATACATGAAGGTCAGATTTTTTTCCATGTGTTTTTCCCTACATAGAAGCTCACGTTCCGGCGGCTCTCAGGTGGATTTTCATCAGTTATTTACCTTAAATGACATAAAGTGAAACTGCCACTTTATATTGTGTGTAAATTTGTCCTAAAGTTACCATTTTGGAGATACAAGTTTTTGTTTCAACAGCAGTGATGTACGTATGTATGAAGGGTTCAGCTGTGTGACCCTCCTTTAGTCTCTGATGGACTAACGTGTCTTGTGAATGTGAATGTGTGGACAAACTTGATTAATGGCCCACCCACAAAATCAATGTGTGTGTGGGTGGTTTGGTGTGTTTTGTGTTATGTGAGAGCTTTTAATGCGTTTAATGTGTGTGTGTGTGTGTGTGTGTGTGTGTGTGTCTCCTCTCCTGTGCTGGGAGCCAGTGGGGAGAGTGTGTGTTCTGCTATCTGTCAGTTTGTCTCTCTCTTTTCCAGCTGCACCCGGATCTCCACATAGTTTTCCCATGATTTCATAAAAACACACACACGCACACGCGCACACACACACACACACACACACACACACACACACACACACACACACACACACACACACACACAGCTCCACAGCTGTTCATCTGCTGATCTCTGGCAGACAGAATAAGTCAGAGAGAGAGAGAGAGAGAGTGAGAGTGAGAGAGAGAGAGAGAGTGAGTGAGTGAGTGAACATAGAGAAGGAGAGAGTGGGAAAGTAGAGAAAGAGAAAAAGGAGAGAGAAACTAGAGAAGTGAGAGAGATAAATAAAATGTATAGAGAGAGAAAGAAGAGCAACAGAGAGACAGAGACAGAGAGAATAGTGAAAGAGATGAGGATGCAGAGAGAATAAGAAAGAAGAGGGAGTGAGAAAGAGAGAGATAGAGATTTAGATTGAGAGAGGTAGAGAGACAGAGTGAGAGAGGGAGAGAGAGAGAGAGAGAGAGGGGTCAGACTGAGAGAGAGTGAGTCAGACTGAAAGAGGGAGAGCGAGAGAGAGGTCATACAGAGAGTGAGAGAGGTCAGACTGAGAGAGTGAGAGAGGTCATACAGAGAGTGAGAGAGGTCAGACTGAGAGAGTGAGAGAGGTCATACAGAGAGTGAGAGAGGTCAGACTGAGAGAGTGAGAGAGGTCAGACTGAGAGAGAGAGAGAGGTCAGACTGAGAGAGAGAGAGAGAGGTCATACAGAGAGAGAGAGAGAGGTCAGACAGAGAGAGAGAGAGAGAGAGAGAGAGAGAGGTCAGACAGAGAGAGAGAGAGAGAGGTCAGACAGAGAGAGAGAGAGAGAGAGAGGACAGAGAGAGAGAGTGAGAGAGGACATACAGAGAATGAGAGAGGTCAGACTGAGAGAGTGAGAGAGAGGTCATACAGAGAGTGAGAGAGGTCAGACTGAGAGAGTGAGAGAGGTCAGACTGAGAGAGAGAGAGAGGTCAGACTGAGAGAGAGGGGTCAGACTGAGAGAGAGAGAGAGGTCAGACTGAGAGAGAGGGGTCAGACTGAGAGAGTGAGTCAGACAGAGAGAGAGGGGTCAGACTGAGAGAGTGAGTCAGACAGAGAGAGAGAGGTCAGAGAGTGAGAGAGTCAGACAGAGAGTCAGACAGAGAGTCAGAGACAGAGAGAGAGAGAGAGAGAGAGAGAGAGAGAGGTCAGACAGAGAGAGTGAGAGAGGTCAGACTGAGAGAGTGAGAGAGGTCAGACTGAGAGAGAGGGGTCAGACTGAGAGAGTGAGTCAGACAGAGAGAGAGAGGTCAGAGAGTGAGAGAGTCAGACAGAGAGTCAGACAGAGAGTCAGAGAGAGAGAGAGAGAGAGAGAGAGAGAGAGAGAGAGAGAGAGAGAGAGAGGTCAGCCAGAGAGTGAGAGAGGTCAGACTGAGAGAGAGAGAGAGAGAGAGAGAGAGAGGTCAGATTGAGGGAGAGTGAGAGTCAGACAGAGAGAGAGAGAGAGCGAGAGAGGTCAGACTGAGAGAGAGAGAGAGCGAGAGAGGTCAGACTGAGAGAGAGAGGTCAGACTGAGAGAGTGAGTCAGACAGAGAGAGAGAGGTCAGAGAGTGAGAGAGTCAGACAGAGAGTCAGAGAGAGAGAGAGAGACAGGTCAGACAGAGAGAGAGAGAGAGGTCAGACAGAGAATCACAGAGAGAGAGGTCAGACAGAGAGAGAGAGAGAGAGAGAGAGAGAGGTCAGACAGAGAGAGAGAGGTCAGACAGAGAGAGAGAGAGAGGTCAGACAGAGAGAGAGAGAGAGGTCAGACAGAGAGAGAGAGAGAGAGAGAGAGGTCAGACAGAGAGAGAGAGAGAGAGGTCAGACAGAGAGAGAGAGAGAGGTCAGACAGAGAGAGAGAGAGAGAGAGAGGACAGAGAGAGAGAGGTCAGACAGAGAGAGAGAGAGAGAGAGAGAGGTCAGACAGAGAGAGAGAGAGGTCAGACAGAGAGAGAGAGAGAGAGAGAGAGAGAGAGAGAGAGAGAGAGGTCAGACAGAGAGAGAGAGAGAGAGAGAGAGAGGTCAGACAGAGAGAGAGAGAGAGAGAGAGAGGTCAGACAGAGAGAGAGAGAGAGGTCAGACAGAGAGAGAGAGAGAGAGGACAGAGAGAGAGAGAGAGAGGTCAGACAGAGAGAGAGAGAGGTCAGACACAGAGAGAGAGAGAGAGAGGTCAGACTGTCAGAGGGAGAGAGAGAGAGAGAGAGAGAGAGAGAGAGGTCAGACTGTCAGAGGGAGAGAGTCAGACAGAGGGAGAGTGAGAGAGAGAGTGAGAGAGAGAGAGGTCAGACTGTCAGAGGGAGGGAGAGAGAGAGAGAGAGAGAGAGAGAGAGAGAGAGAGAGAGAGAGGTCAGACTGTCAGAGGGAGAGAGACAGAGAGAGAGTGAGAGAGAGAGAGAGAGGTCAGACTGTCAGAGGGAGAGAGTCAGACAGAGGGAGAGTGAGAGAGAGAGTGAGAGAGAGAGAGAGGTCAGACAGAGAGAGAGAGAGAGAGGTCAGACAGAGAGAGAGAGAGAGAGAGGACAGAGAGAGAGAGGTCAGACAGAGAGAGAGAGAGAGAGAGAGGTCAGACAGAGAGAGAGAGAGGTCAGACAGAGAGAGAGAGAGAGAGAGAGAGAGAGGTCAGACAGAGAGAGAGAGAGAGAGAGAGAGAGAGAGGTCAGACAGAGAGAGAGAGAGAGAGAGAGGTCAGACAGAGAGAGAGAGAGAGGTCAGACAGAGAGAGAGAGAGAGAGGACAGAGAGAGAGAGAGAGAGAGAGGTCAGACAGAGAGAGAGAGAGGTCAGACACAGAGAGAGAGAGAGAGAGGTCAGACTGTCAGAGGGAGAGAGAGAGAGAGAGAGAGAGAGGTCAGACTGTCAGAGGGAGAGAGTCAGACAGAGGGAGAGTGAGAGAGAGAGTGAGAGAGAGAGAGGTCAGACTGTCAGAGGGAGAGAGAGAGAGAGAGAGAGAGAGAGAGGTCAGACTGTCAGAGGGAGAGAGACAGAGAGAGAGTGAGAGAGAGAGAGAGAGTGAGAGAGAGAGAGAGAGGTCAGACTGTCAGAGGGAGAGAGTCAGACAGAGGGAGAGTGAGAGAGAGTGAGAGAGAGAGAGAGGTCAGACTGTCAGAGGGAGAGAGAGAGAGAGAGAGAGAGAGAGAGAGAGGTCAGACTGTCAGAGGGAGAGAGAGAGAGAGAGAGAGTGAGAGAGAGAGAGAGGTCAGACTGTCAGAGTCAGACAGAGAGAGAGAGAGAGAGAGAGAGAGAGGTCAGACTGTCAGAGGGAGAGAGAGAGAGAGAGAGAGAGAGAGGTCAGACTGTCAGAGGGAGAGAGAGAGAGAGAGAGAGAGGGGTCAGACTGTCAGAGGGAGAGAGAGAGAGAGGTCAGACAGAGAGAGAGAGAGAGGTCAGACTGAGAGAGAGAGGTCAGACTGTCAGAGAGAGAGAGAGAGAGAGAGAGAGAGAGAGAGAGAGGTCAGACTGTCAGAGTCAGACAGAGAGAGAGAGAGAGAGAGAGAGAGAGAGAGAGAGAGAGGTCAGACTGTCAGAGTCAGACAGAGAGAGAGAGAGAGAGAGAGAGAGAGAGGTCAGACTGTCAGAGTCAGACAGAGAGAGAGAGAGAGAGAGAGAGAGAGAGAGAGAGAGCGAGCTCAGACTGTCAGAGTCAGACAGAGAGAGAGAGAGAGAGAGAGAGAGAGAGAGAGGTCAGACTGTCAGAGTCAGACAGAGAGAGAGAGAGAGAGAGAGAGAGAGAGAGAGAGGTCAGACTGTCAGAGGGAGAGAGAGTCAGAGAGATATACTGTCTGTGCTGTTGTCTGTGTGGCTCTATTAGCCGTGCCGCTCTGCGTGTAATGTCTGCAGTGGCTGATGGGTAACGTAAGCAGGAGAGATTAGAGTGAAGATTAGAGGAGTGCCTGCTTTTCCCGGGTCGTTTGACCACCCTTTCAAATCTCCAGCACTACACAAGCCCCCTGTAAATGCTCTGGAAGCTCCGGCCCGGCGCTTAAGCCCTTGAGCTGATGGACGGCTGGCTGATAACAAACGTCTGCGGCCCGAGAGCCACTGTGGACCTCCTGCAGCCCCTGACACTGAGGAGCAGCACTGAAGGACGGGTATCAGAGCTGATCACGGCAGGTTCACTGTACTGAGCCCAGTTCAGAGTCCGACAGAGAGAGAGAGAGAGAGAGAGAGAGAGAGAGAGAGAGAGAGAGAGAGAGAGAGAGAGAGAGAGGTCAGACTGTCAGAGGGAGAGAGTCAGACAGAGAGAGAGAGAGAGAGAGAGAGAGGTCAGACTGTCAGAGGGAGAGAGTCAGACAGAGAGAGAGAGAGAGAGAGAGAGAGAGAGAGGTCAGACTGTCAGAGGGAGAGAGTCAGAGAGAGAGAGAGAGAGAGGTCAGACTGTCAGAGGGAGAGAGTCAGACAGAGAGAGAGAGTCAGAGAGAGAGAGAGAGAGAGAGAGAGAGAGAGAGAGAGAGAGAGAGAGAGGTCAGACTGTCAGAGGGAGAGAGTCAGACAGAGAGAGAGAGAGAGAGAGAGAGAGAGAGAGGTCAGACTGTCAGAGGGAGAGAGTCAGAGAGAGAGAGAGAGAGAGGTCAGACTGTCAGAGGGAGAGAGTCAGACAGAGAGAGAGAGAGAGAGAGAGAGAGAGAGAGAGAGGTCAGACTGTCAGAGGGAGAGAGTCAGACAGAGAGAGAGAGAGAGAGAGAGAGAGAGAGAGAGAGAGAGAGGTCAGACTGTCAGAGGGAGAGAGTCAGACAGAGAGAGAGAGAGAGAGAGAGAGAGAGAGAGAGAGAGGTCAGACTGTCAGAGGGAGAGAGTCAGACAGAGAGAGAGAGAGAGAGAGAGAGAGAGAGAGGTCAGACTGCCAGAGGGAGAGAGTCAGACAGAGAGAGAGAGAGAGAGAGAGAGAGAGAGAGAGGTCAGACTGTCAGAGGGAGAGAGTCAGAGAGAGAGAGAGAGAGAGAGAGAGAGAGAGAGAGAGAGAGAGAGAGAGAGAGAGAGAGAGAGAGAGGTCAGTAACTTTTCAGGAGAGGGCAGAAATGCTCTTATTTTTCAATGTAAGTTAATGTAAAGAGGTGAATTTCTACAAACTTTTGGAGCATTTCTATTGGTCCATTCATCAAGAAATTTCCACACAACGGAAAGGACAGCGGACTTGTTCAAACGGCGTAGAAAAATAAAAATCGACAAAAATTATGATAAATGTGTTTATTTTTTTTTTTTCTTTTGCACAGCAACAATATGCAAATTATCTATAAGTACCAACAGCCATTAACAAAGTATTAGATATTAAGTTGCTGTTTGTTAGAGACTCTTATTATAAAGTGCTACTGGTTCTTGTGTTTTTAAGAGGCCTTAATGCTTTCAGGCAC
>NC_051226.1:34366998-34369498 GCF_015220715.1 Pygocentrus nattereri | reverse complement strand
CACCGGGAGTAGTATAGCGGCAGCCTAGCAAAACCTTAGCAACCACTCAACAACCACCAACCAACGTCCTAACAACAATTTATTGTGTTTAGATGATGGTCATGTAAACAGCAGACAAATCTGATTAAGAAATCTGTTAACGAGGCTGGATTATAGCTCAGTAATCAGATTTCTCAGTGCATGTGAACTGCTCTGATTTCTTTCAGATTTCTCGGCAGGAAATAAGCGAGCCGAGTGGCTGTGAGACGCAGCAAAACACATTCGGAGCGACACTGAAAACGACTACCAGCTTGATGAAATGATGGATTTCAATATTCTTCATCTTCTAGATGATGCTTGTTCATATTTTTAGGTAAAATGGTGTGATGTGCAAGAAAAGCCGCGCCATGAAGTTTGAGTTTTACATTACGTTTACGTCGTGTTTTCTTCTGTGAGTTTATTGGCTGGTTGTAAAGCAGAAATCTGATTACTGTCTGACTCATGCAGTTTCCCCATGATCTGACTCAAGTGCACGTAAATGTGTTGATCAGATTACTGACAAATAGATTTTCTGCAGTTATCGGATTATTAAATGCATGTAAATATGTTGATTGAATTACTTACAAAATCAGATTTTTTGCAGTTATCGGATTATTGAGTGCATGTAAACGTGTGGATCAGATTACTGACAAACTGATTTTCTGCAGTAATCCGATTATCAAGTGCATGCAGATGTGTCGATTTGATTACTGACAAACTGATTTTCTGCAGTTATTGGATTATTAAGTGCATGAAAACGTGTTGATTGGATTACTGACAAACTGCTGTTTTGTTTGGGTTGCAACCGTAAGGGTTAAAGAACCCACTGAAATATTTATCCAATAAGAATTTTGTTGTGGTATTCAGGAAGCAAACGCTCTCATTGGTCAGGAATTCAGGAGTTGAACAGAAGGCCTTACACATTAGATTAACTACCAATTTATTTAGGAGGTGACAGAGGAGTCAAACAATAACACTGTGTACACGAATTGTAGTCTAAGCAGGTTCCAGGTGGTTGTTAGGAACGGAAAACAGCGGCAGCAGCTCAACATCGGGACTCTTTACAGAGACAGTCACTGTAACACTGACACATACAAACATCTAATGCTTATGAGCTTTAAACGCCTGCATTTAATCCGGAACGTTTATGTAAACTGCTGTTAGCTTAGCGCTAACACACTATTAGAAACTCTATTGGGGCGCTAGCTGAAGTTAGCATTATCACAGGGCTGGAAACTGAAGGTTTAGCTCTACTAGTCACGGCTCTCCACTGGAAAGTGTTAGACTGAGAAGGTCACACAGCACTCTATGGGCCGTCTGACCACCACAGACTGGGGGCACAGGTCAGCACTTTCCTTTCTTTCTCTCCTTTACTTTCTTATTTTATTCTTTCATTTCTTCTGTTCTTTTTCATTCCCTGTTCGCACTCTCTCTTCCTTTCCTTCACTCTCTCTATTTTTTAACCTTTCGCTCTCACCCGTTTTTTTTCCCTTCATTTAGTTCTTTCTCTCTATTCTTCCTTTCTCTCTCGCTCGCTCTTTCTTTTCTTCCTTTCCTTTTCTTTCTTTCTTGATCTCTCTCACTCTTTTCTCTTTCACTTTGTTATTCGTCATTCCTCCCATTTCTTTTAAATTTCTCCCTCCACAATTCCCTCTCCATCTTCTCTCTCTCTCCCCCTCATTCCTTCCCCTCTCTGCCTCTCTACATTCTTTCCATTTTCTCTGTCTTCTGTCCTCTCTCCTTTTGCTCCTCTCTATTTTTCTCGTTCCTTCTCTCCCTCTCTCTCCCCCTCTCTCTCCCTTTCCCTCTCTCACTCTCCCGCTCTCTTCCTCTCTCACTCTCCCTCTCTGTCTCTCTCACTCTCCTTCTCTCTCTCTCTCCCTCTCTCCCCTCTTACTTTTCACTCTCTCTCTCCCTGTCTCTCCCTCACTTCTCACTCTCCCTCTGTCTCTCTCTCTCGCCTTCCTTCTCTCTCTCTCTCACTTCTCTCTCCCTCTCCCTTTCTCTACCTCTCTCTCCCCCCTGTCTCTCCCTCACATCTCTCTCTCTCCCTTCCTCCCTCTCACTTTTCACTCTCTCTCTCTCTCCCTCTCTCTACCTCTCTCTCACTCTCCCTCTCTCTCTCCTCTTACTTTTCACTCTCTCTCTCTCCCTGCCTCTCCCTCACTTCTCTCTCTCTCTCTCTCTCTTTGTTCTCTCCAGCTGCTGAAAGCTTTACGGCTTGTTTTGAGAATAAAAAACAAGCTGAAATGTGGGAGACATTAGTGGAATCCTCCTTGATGTTTCTTTTCAAGTCTTCCCTGCTCTCTCTTCTTCTCTCTCCATCTGTCTCTCCATTCCACCTCTCTCTCTCTCTCTCATTTCCTGTATTTGGTTCTAGTCTGTTTGCTGTCTGTGATGCGCAGTGGTCACATGATGCTTCATATACACCAACACACAGAGTCATAACAGTCCACATACTTACAATACCAACAGCAGAGAG
>NC_051226.1:34346998-34364498 GCF_015220715.1 Pygocentrus nattereri | reverse complement strand
TCACAAGCTCTTTGATAAACGCTAATTAGGTGACGGCGTTTCTCGGCCTCTTTGGTAACACGGCGAAATGATTCGGCCGAAACGTGTCGGTAATTAAATCTATCAGTCGAACGCTCGGACACATCAAACGATCCGGACGCCGGCGGAATTGAATCGGGATTTTTACGAGCCGGCACCAACTAACGAAGGCCTCTCGCTGCATCTGCAGCCGCAGGACGTGGTGATTGGCGACGAGGACGGGGACGCAACAGCTGTACGAGCGCGCGACCCAGGGAGGGAGTTGCCGTGGGAACAGGTCGTCATGGCGCCGGTTCTCAGGCCTGACGACCCGAGTTACAGCATCTCGGCACCGAGTCCGGCCCGCCACCTTCTCAAACATGGAGCTGGTGTAAACAGCTGCCTCCCTCTCTCCATCTCTTCTCTCTCTTTTCTTTACTCTTCCTCACTTTCTGGTCTTTCTTACCACTTCGTTCTCTCTTCAATCCTTCCTCTTTCTTCCCATCCTCTCTTCCTCGCCTCCTTCTTCCACTCACTCTTTCCTCTCTTTTCCACTCTTCTTCTCTCGCCCTGTTCTGTCAGTCTCCATCCTTCTTTCTCCTTGCCTCTCTCTCTACATGCATTTCATGCCTTTCCCGCTCCATCTCCCTACAGCTCTCCATCTCTCCTTTCTTTCTCTCCATCAGACTCTCTCTCTCTCTCCCTACAGCTCTCCATCTCTCCTTTCTTTCTCTCCATCAGACTCTCTCTCTCTCTCCCTACAGCTCTCCATCTCTCTCTTTCCTTTCTCTCCATCACTCTCTCTATCTCCCTACAGCTCTCCATCTCTATCCTTCCTTTCTCTCCATCAGACTCTCTCTCTATCTCCCTACAGCTCTCCATCTCTCCTTCCTTTCTCTCCATCAGACTATCTCTCTCTCTCTCTCTCTCCCTACAGCTCTTCATCTCTCTCCTTCCTTTCTCTCCATCAGACTCTCCCTACAGCTCTCCATCTCTCCTTCCTTTCTCTCCATCACTCTCTTTCTCGATCTCCCTACAGCTCTCCATCTCTCCTTCCTTTCTCTCCATCACTCTCTTTCTCGATCTCCCTACAGCTCTCCATCTCTCCTTCCTTTCTCTCCATCACTCTCTTTCTCGATCTCCCTACAGCTCTCCATCTCTCCTTCCTTTCTCTCCATCACTCTCTTTCTCGATCTCCCTACAGCTCTCCATCTCTCTCCTTCCTTTCTCTCCATCTCTTCTTCTCCTCTTTCTCTACTTTTGCTCTTACTCTATCTCTCTTTTTTACCTCTCTACCTTTCATTCTTGACTCTTCATATACCCTTCTCCCTCTATATCTCTTCTCTCTATCTACCTCCCTGACTGTCTCCATCTCTCTCTCTCTCTCCCTCTCGCTCACTATCTCTCTCTTTCCCTCTCTTTCTCCCTCTCTCCCACTCTCTCTCTCTCTGGAGTTTTGGAAATGTAAAAGCCTTTAAGGGGTCTTTTGTTCAATCATTTAGAACTGAGAGGAAGCAGCAGCAGCAGCACACACACACACACACACACACACACACACACACTTACCTGTGAGAGAGGGTGGAGATCCCACTGGAGTGGAGGGGTTAGAGGAGAAGCTGTTGTTGGTGTGATCAGGGGAGTAGATCTGTAATGATAACACACACAGCCATGACAAATGAGCACACACACGCACACACGCACACACACACACACACACACACTCACACACACACACACACACACACACACACACACACACACACACACACACACACACACACACACACCCACACCCACCCCTAATCTAAGCATGCATATTAATGTTAAACATCTCCACTAAAGCCCCCTAAGGAGGCTTAATCCAGGAATTAGTGATTTGCTGAGGATCTGTGTGTGTTAGGAGTTGCACACGACTATTAAATCCACTAGTGGGCGATCTGGGAAGCCCATAGCTGACACTGAATATCTCATTCATTTAAATAAGCGCAGGTATTATCTGTCTTTCCTTCTCTTCCATGAACATGCAGTCCACCTCTTTTTCTCTGCATACTCTGTTACCCTGTTCTTCAGTGGTCAGGCCCCCCACAGGACCCTCACAGAGCAGGTACTATTTGGGTGGTGGGTCATTCTCAGCACTGCAGTGACACTGACGTGGTGGTGGTAGATGTGGACCTTGTAGATGGAAAGTCAGAGACGGCAGCTCATCTGCTGCTGCACAGTTTGTGCTGGTCATCCTCTAGTCCTTCATCAGTGGCCACAGGACGATGCCCACAGGACAAGACAAACTGAGGTGTTTAACAACTCCAGCAGCACTGCTGTGTCTGATCCACCCGCACCAGCACAACACACAATAACACAACACCACCACGTCAGTGTTACTGCAGTGCTGAGAATGACCCACCACCCAAAGAGTGCTCTGTGAGGGTCCATGGGGGTCCTGAACCCTGAAGAACAGGGTAACAGAGTATCAGAGAAACAGATGGACTACAGTCTGTAACTGTAGAACTACAGAGTGCAGCTATACAGTAAGAGGAGCTGATAATACATGTAGATACAAGCAGGTGGACTCTATGAAGTGGCTGCTTGGTGTAATGTAGTGCAATCTGTTCAATCACTTGTTAAGGATCGTTGTTCTTAAACTGTTGGATCATTTGCAGATGGCTTATTCGGCAAAGTGGTGAGCCTCGACCCATCGTAGAAGTTGCCAATAAAAGACGAGGCCTTTCCCACATGCAACTTTACAGGAGAATGAAAAATGTTCTCAACTTTAAATGGAAGTAAATGGAGGCGTACGTTTTTCAGAGTACTTTTGGACCACTTCTGTTGCTCGCGTCATCATGAAATTTTGACATAATATAAAGATCAACGGCCTTTTTCAAACTGTGTCAAAAAAGGAAAACGTGAAAAATTGAGATAGCAGGTTTCGTACCAGCAGCGATGATATATTCCCAAAAAAAAACAAGTTTCGAAGGTAAAATATTACATTTTCTTTTTTTCAAAGATTTACAAAATCAGTGTGTTCAGTTTGTGTCTGCATTCAACATTTTGTCCCAACTTTCAGGACTTGAGGTTTGTGTTATATGCGAGTCTAAGCCCTTTTCTTCCAAACTGCTGACCTCTTTTTTATAGAGAAATGTGATTATTTGACGACACACCAACATTAACACACACACACACACACACACACACACACACACACACACACACACACACACACACACACACACACACGTGGCACACACACACACTACACACTCACACAAACTAATTACCTCACTGAGCGTTCTGCCCTTCGTAAGCAAAACTAAACACACATTTAATCACCTTTCAATTACCCAGCTCTCTACAGACGCACCCCAGAGAAATGCTAACCAGCCGGAAAGCGCCGGGACAAACGGAGCCGAGCCGCCTTCGCCTTACAGATCCGTCTCGTAATGACATGCGAACACTAGCTGCTAATGTTAGCTAATGAGCTAAGAACGCAAACTGATTAGCTCGGAGTGAAGATGAAAGTGTGTACTGTAGCGTTACGGGAGGAACCTGAGATCACTGCTGCTGGAACTACATTACCCACAATCCACTCTGCTCCGAGGTTCATTTTGTGTGTTAATGTGCATGTATTGAACGTATGTTCTGTCCGATTCTGACTCGATCCAAACCACGGTTTGGATCCGAACCTGAACCTGAAATTTTGACTGAACCTGAGCTGACCCTGTTCAGAGAACAACAACACTGTGACCGAAAGCGACTCAAACAACAGCACTGTGACTGAAAGCGACTCAAACAACAACACTGTGACTGAAAGCGACTCAAACAACACTGTGACTGAAAGTGACTCAAACAACAACACTGTGACTGAAAGTGACTCAAACAACAACACTGTGACTGAAAGCGACTCAAACAACACTGTGACTGAAAGTGACTCAAACAACAACACTGTGACTGAAAGCGACTCAAACAACACTGTGACTGAAAGTGACTCAAACAACACTGTGACTGAAAGTGACTCAAACAACAACACTGTGACTGAAAGCGACTCAAACAACAACACCGTGACTGAAAGCGACTCGAAGACAACAACACTGTGACTGAAAGTGACTCAAAGACAACAGCACTGTGACTGAAAGTGACTTGAAGACAACAGCACTGTGACTGAAAGTGACTCAAAGACAACACTGTGACTGAAAGTGACTCGAAAAAAACAACACTGTGACTGAAAGTGACTCGAAAAAAACAACACTGTGACTGAAAGTGACTCGAAAAAAACAACACTGTGACTGAAAGTGACTCGAAAACAACACAGTGACAGAAAGTGACTCGAAGACAACAACACTGTGACTGAAAGTGACTCAAAACAACACTGACCAAAAGTGACTCGAAGACAACAACACTGTGACTGAAAGTGATTCAAAACAACACTGTGACCAAAAGTGACTCGAAAACAACACTGTGACTAAAACTAACTAGACAACAACACTGTGACTGCAATTGACTCAAAAACAACACTGTGACTGAATTTGACTTAAAAAAAACACTGTCTGAAACTGACTTGAAAACAATATTCTGCCTTCAACTCACTTAAAGACTTGAAAACATCATTGTGTCCAAATGTGACTTGAAAACAACATTGTGCCTGACACTTACACAAAAACAATAACAGTGTCTAAACTGACTCAAAAACAACACTGTGTCTAAACTGACTTGAAAACAACAACACTGCGCCTGAAACTGACTCGATAGCAATATTATGTCTGAAACTGACTTGAAACTTCAACACTGTGTCTGAAACTGCCCCTAACTGGCCGATCGTGACCCACCTGACAGGAAAGCACTAAGTAAATGTCTACAAAGCGACTATAACAGCTGTCATCAGACTACAAAACAATCAAAATAACCAAAATAATATGATATATGAAATAATCAGCTGTGCAAACCCATATGGACAAAAATATATGGACATCCACCTTTTATATTTTAAAAATACATTTCAAATAATTTGCAGTCGATGCTGAAATACATTTCGAAATATAGTTAAGATAATATTGACGTATTTAACGAACATATTTTAAAACACATTTATTTTGAAATATTACACATATAAAGGCACCACACAAAAATAACTATGTAAATATATTTATCCAATACATAAAAAATGTATGAGAACAATTTTAATTCGTTTCAAAAACATATTTGATGAATACATTTGGAATGCATTTGTCCGGATGGGAAATTCTGCTTTAATAAATATCTGCACTGATAGAAAACACTGGACTTGTGTTGAATGTGGTTTGGCTACTTGAGGCCTGGTCACTCACCGAAGCCAGGGCTTTTCCTAAAGCGTCCCCAGTCTGCGAGCTGCTTCCTGCTCCACTCGGCGCCCGGTTAGCTGCGCAACAAACACAAGAAGAAGATGTAATGTTAAGTTCAGGCCCATTTCAACTGGTTTCATTTTACATCCGACTATACTGTAATTTACATAATTAGCATTAATAATTATGGAGTGATTTTAACCCAGTATGAACCTGAATATGATCTGTTTACTGTCTGGTAGTAATAATTGTGTGAATAGTCTTCTGTAATTGGCTGAAAGCACAGCCTCCTCAGTAATAGCTATCCTCATGTTAATGGAATAACTAGGCCGCGCTACGTGTTGTTATTGTCGTTGAGGGGGTGTTGTGGCGCACTGCATCTGCCCAGTGACCTTTCAATCTAGGTTGTCTATGGGAATTTAACAAAATTGAACAGCCATCCGTATCCCTAATCCTAATCCTAAACATACCCTCTTTATTTTAAAGGAAAAATACATACATTACATAGAGCCACTTAAAAGTAAAGGAGAATTCCACCAATTTTTCTAAGTTTGGCATAATATCCTCATTAGTTTGTGAACAGAGTGATTCAGAGTGGTCTGTGCTGAAACGGTTCAGATGTCTTTACAGTGGTGATGATGGGACCCCTTGGGTCGCCATGACTACAACACAAATATAGACGTTTTATTTATTGTCCAGAAGCACCAGTGAACTGACACAAGTCTTCTGAGTTTCATATGGAACGTTGATGATGGGAAAGTAGTCATAAATTTGCTTTGGGGACTATTTTGTCCTGCGTGTATCCCTCCATAAGGCTCAGTCATCAGGCAGTGAACTCATAACCATTTCATGTAGTAACTTTCGGTGGGGGAGCTTTTAGAGGTGGACGTCTGGTTCCTATCACCACCAATTCTGACTGCAAGTTTCTCCAGAACAGAGCGTTTCACACCAAACCACTGTTGTCTGAATGACTCTGTTTACATATCAGCCACTTAATTATGCAGAAATTTGGAAAAATCACTGGAGTTCTCCCTTAAGTTGAAAGGTTCAGGACATGCAGCCCTCAGTGAGAGAGAACATGTGTCCGAACTCGCCCCCTCTGACATGCTGCTTGCCTGTCTTTAACCACAGTCTCTACTGTGCAGCTCCAGATGGGGAATTTACGCATTACAGACAACTTACTCTCCATTTCCGTACTGCGCACACACACACACACACACACACACACACACACACACACACACACACACACACTGTATGCTCCTCTCTGCCTTGAAGCTGAAACATGACCTCATTCCTCCAACTCAGCTTCTTCAGAACTTCAATTCTACATATGTTCTCTCTCCCCCCTTCACCTGTATCTCTCTCTCCTCCCTCTCTTTGCTCTCTCCATCTCTCTCCTTCCTTACCCTTTCATCTCCCTCCACCATCTCTCTCCTTACTATTTGCTCTTTACATCTCTCTTTTCTCTTGCATTCTCTTTCCTTCAATCTTTTGCTCTCTCTCTCTCTCTCTCTCTCTTCCCTTCCGCTTCTCATTTTTCTCCATCATTCTCTCTCCCCCTCCCTTCTTCTCTTTTCTCTTTCTACTCTTCTTACTCTCTCTTTCCTTGCTCTTCTGGTTTCTTTGCGCTCTTTCATCTTTCTCCTTCCTCTCTTCTGCTGCCTTGCTTTCTCTCTCTCTCTCTCTCTCTCTCTCTCTCTCTCTCTCTGTGAAATTACCATGGCACTGCCTTTATATCTGCGGATCTAATGTCCTGCATACGAGCCCACCCGTGCCCAGCCCCACCCCCAACACACACAGCAATCTCAGTAAGCGATGGCTGAGCTCCACTGCGGCCTTCAAAGTGAGGAGCTTTTGGGATTCGCAGGCTTTAGATCCCTTTACCCCCAACCAGCCACTGAGGAGCATCTGCTCTATTTTACAGCCTCTCTCTCTCACACTCTCGCCCACTCACTGCTCAGTATTGGTCAGTATGTGTGTAAAAACACCCAGCTACAGTCTCAAACTGTACACCTACCTGGTGGAGCTATAAGTTGGGTGTTTCTAATAAAGTGGCCACTGAGTGGAAGCACAAGGTGGTGTTTCTAACAAAGTGGCCAGTGAGTGGAAGCACAAGGTGGGTGTTTCTAATAAAGTGGCCAGTGAGTGGAAGCACAAGGTGGTGTTTCCAATAAAGTGGCCAGTGAGTGGAAGCACAAGGTGGGTGTTTCTAATAAAGTGGCCAGTGAGTGGAAGCACAAGGTGGTGTTTCCAATAAAGTGGCCAGTGAGTGGAAGCACAAGGTGGGTGTTTCTAATAAAGTGGCCAGTCAGTGGAAGAACAAGGTGGGTGTTTCTAATAAAGTGGCCAGTGAGTGGAAGCACGAGGTGGTGTTTCCAATAAAGTGGCCAGTGAGTGGAAGCACAAGGTGGGTGTTTCTAATAAAGTGGCCAGTGAGTGGAAGCACAAGGTGGTGTTTCCAATAAAGTGGCCAGTGAGTGGAAGCACAAGGTGGGTGTTTCTAATAAAGTGGCCAGTGAGTGGAAGCACAAGGTGGTGTTTCTAACAAAGTGGCCAGTGAGTAGAAGCACAAGGTGGTGTTTCTAATAAAGTGGCCAGTGAGTGGAAGCACAAGGTGGGTGTTTCTAATAAAGTGGCCAGTGAGTGGAAGCACAAGGTGGGTGTTTCTAATAAAGTGGCCAGTGAGTAGAAGCACAAGGTGGTGTTTCTAATAAAGTGGCCAGTGAGTGGAAGCACAAGGTGGGTGTTTCTAATAAAGTGGTCAGTGAGTGGAAGCACAAGGTGGGTGTTTCTAATAAAGTGGCCAGTGAGTGGAAGCACAAGGTGGGTGTTTCTAATAAAGTGGCCAGTGAGTAGAAGCACAAGGTGGTGTTTCTAATAAAGTGGCCAGTGAGTGGAAGCACAAGGTGGGTGTTTCTAATAAAGTGGCCAGTGAGTGGAAGCACAAGGTGGGTGTTTCTAATAAAGTGGCCAGTGAGTGGAAGCACAAGGTGGTGTTTCCAATAAAGTGACCAGTGAGCGGAAGCACAAGGTGTGTGTTTCTGATAAAGTGGCCAGTTAGTTCAAGAACAAGGTGGTGTTTCCAATAAAGTGGTCAGTGAGTGTACACGTGTCAGTCTCTCTAAATCTCTCTCATGTGCATCTCTGTTTCATCTCCTGCTGACTTTTACAAGAAACAGCAATAATGCAGAAACAAACACGGTGGACTCCTGCGGCGCGAGCTGGCGCGGCGCTCCGGGATTCACTTTAACGTCTATTATTTCAGGATGCTTCAGCTCCAAAGCGAAACTACACAAGAATGCGGCGATGTCCTTTAAAAAATAAACACGGGCAAAAAAACGGTCTGTTTCATATTGTGCGGTTATTTATTTAGAGGGACTGGAAAGGGCTCGGAGCATATGGAGGCACGTCGGAGAGGAAAAAAGATAAGGATGGAAAAAAAACATCCCAATCAAACTGAGAAAGGCACCTTGTACCTCTTTGGAATCGGTTTGGAGTTTCTGAGTTACGTTGCTACTTTTTAATACTCAGCTTCAGGTCCATCAAAGTATCTCCCACAGTATGAAGAGCAGGTTTTGTCTAAATAATGCTTTTCTTCTACAAACGATCATCATATCTGCATAATTCAGACATAAACAGAGGGATTCACAGCACTTTGGTGTGAAGTGGCTCAGATGTCTTTACAGTGGTGGTGATGGGAACCAGGGGTCGCCATGACTACAACACAGATATAGACATTTTATTTACCATCCAAACCCACCAGAGAACCTACACGAGTCTTCTCAGTTTTATATGGAATGTTGATGATAAAAATCAAAAAATAGTGGAAAGTATAAAATGACAGCTTTTCTTTGGGGACTCTTTTGTCCCGCAACACTGCACATGTATCCTTTCACCACGAATAGCTTTCAGAAAATACATTTTAGGCCAAAACGACTGTAAACGTCACTGACTAAATAGTTCTGTTCCCAAACCTATCGTAAAACATCGTCTCAGTCATCAGGCAGGGAATTCCTAACCATTTCATGTACTGACTTTCTGTGAGGGAGCTTTCAGAGGTGGACGTCTGGTTCCTATCACCACCACTGTGAACAACTCTGACTTTCAGTTTCTCCAGAACGGAGCGTTTCACACCAAACCGCTCTGAACTTCGCTTACAACTTAAACACTTATTTATGCACATATTTTGGTGGAAAATTGGTGGAATTCCCCTTGAAAGACGCCTTGAAATGCCAGCGCTCCCCAAACTTTTGATGCTCTCCCACCAGAATCGCAATATTAAAGGAAACCTGTCTGGTTTCTCGTGTCTGAGTCCTGCTTAACGAGGCACATCATTCGTTTCGGTACCGATACACGTTTTGTAGGCCAAGAAAGTCGACGTGATGCTGATTTGCGCGAGAGGATCTTTCGTCCCTTCGTATTTCCTGCCTCCATCGTCTCATCTGAGATCTTATCTGATCTAATCTGATCCGATCTGATCAGGTTATCTCTCCGGCGGCTCGAGGTGACGGGACTGGATTCGGAGGCTGAACAGAGAGGAGAAGCCGCGTTTAACCCGCGGCAGGAGGGCAGAAGCGCGGCTTAGCCTGATATCGAGCTGAAGATCTGAACTCCAGTCGATCTGAAAATAAGAAACAACGTTTAGCTACACTTATCTGATCTGTGCCAATACAAACAAAATATGACATGACACACTGAGCCAAACCCAAAGTGGATTAAAGGACTCATGTTTACCCCAATTTTCCCCTCTTATCCCAAATATCCCAGTCCATCAGCTGAGGCATGTTTATAAAACCAAGCCCCTAGGCCTGCAGACTGCTTCTACAGACATTAGTGGGTCGCTCTCAGGAGCTCAGTAAATTGTGCTCAGTGATCGGACCAGTCCAGTCGTGAAAGTTCCTCACTACTAAATATTCCACAGTCAACTGTCAGTGGGATTATAACAAAGTGGAAGAGATTGGGAACGGCAGCAACTCAGCCATGAAGTGGTCGGCCACGTAAAATGGGGCATAGTGCGCAGAGGTCACCGACTTTCTGCTGAGTCAATCACTACAGAGCTCCAAACTTCATGTGGCCTTCAGATCAGCTCAAGAACAGCGTAGAGAGCTTCATGGAATGGGTTTCCATGGCCGAGCAGCTGCACCCAAGCCTTACATCACCAAGTGCAATGCTAAGCGTCGAATGCAGTGGATTCTAGACCATTGTGCCAAGTGTAAAGTTTGGTGGAGGGGGGATAATGGGTTGGGGTTCTTTTTCAGGAGTTGGGCTTGGCCCCTTAGTTCCAGTGAAAGGAACTCTTAAAGCTTCAGCACCAAGAGATTTTGGACAATTTCATGCTCCCAACTTTGTGGGAACAGTTTGGGGACGGCCCTTTCCTGTTCCAACATGACTGCACACCAGTGCACAAAGCAGGTCCATAAAGACACGGATGAGCGAGTTTGGTGTGGAAGAACTTGACTGGCCTGCACAGAGTCCTGACCTCAACCCGACACAACACCTTTGGGATGAATTAGAGCGGAGACTGTGAGCCTGGCCTTCTTGTCCAACATCAGTGTCTGACCTCACAAATGCGCTTCTGGAAGAACGGTCAAAAATTCCCATAAACACACTGCTAACCCTTGTGGAAAGCCTTCCCAGCGTTGAAGCTGTTATAGCGATATATAGAATGGGATGTCACTCAAGTTCATCCCATATTTGAAAAATGTCCATTATTAAATAAGTTGCCATATGTCCTATGCACTCTTAAAAAAGATGGTTCTTCAAAGGTTCTTTAGCAAACAAAACGGTTCTATATAGAACAATGAACACTCAAAGAACCCTTTGCATGTTCAAAGTCTTCTTTACATCATGACAGGGTTCTATTTAGACTGGTAGAGAATGGTGTTAACTGCTTCGAACCGGGTGGAGGTGTATCTCGAACAGACTCGCTTACGCAGTTTCTGACACGGAATGATTCACTGTTCTCTATAAACACGGAATACCGCGGGTTAGCATAGCTGAAAACTCGACTAAATTCGGCCTCATGAAGGTAAATTCTCTGGAACTCACCCATGACGCTGTCCGTTCCGTTCGTGGTGGCCGTGCAGGAGGCGGCGCTGTAGTGATTCGTCCCGCTGTTGCGATGGAAAGTGGACATCGGTGGAAGACTGGGGTTGATTTCCGCCGAGGAATGCGACGGGTAACTCTGCGAAAAGAGCAGACGCTGACAGATGTTACGGGAATAGCAGAAAGAAATGGCTCTTCATAGGCTGATATCTCTTTATCCAGGGGCTTTTACAAATGGTGTTTATTCACTAATATCTCACATTCTAGTGTATATTAGTTTTGACTGAGCATATTTATGGACTAATATCTCCTATTCTACTATATATAAGCATTTTTTGAGATTGCTTATAGGCTATTATCTCTTATTCTAGCATGTAGAAGCATTTATTGAGGTTGCTCATAGACTAATATCTCCTATTATAGTGTATTCCAGCATTTATTGAGGCTGTTTATGAATAAATATCTCCTGTTCTAGTGTATATAAGCATTCACTGAGCTTGTGTATGGACGAATATCTCTTAGTCTAGAGTATATAAGCGCTGATTGAGGTTGTTTATGGACTAATATCTTCTATTCTAGTATATATAAGCATTTATTGATGCCGTTTATAGGCTAATATCTTCTATTATAGTGTATTCCAGCATGTATTGAGGCTGTTTATGAATAAATATCTCCTGTTCTAGTGTATGAGGTTGTGTATGGACTAATAACTCCTATTCTAGGGTACATAAGCATTTATTGAAGATATTGATAGACTTATATCTCCCATACTACTGTATATAAGCGTTGATTGAGGTTGTATATGGACTAATGACTTTATTGATGTCGTTTATAGACTAATATCTCCTATTCTAGTGTATATTAGCATTTACTGAGATTGTTTAAGGGCTAATATATTGTGTAAGAGTTAAAAGTGGACAACATTGTATAATCTTAATGCACGGCTAAACGGGTTCACATTTTATGAACTGTTTACTGTACCTTTAAAGAGAGAACAAATATATATAATAAGTGCTAATCTATGGCTAGCTATTAGCAAAAATGAGCTCTGTGTGGAGTCCCTTGCTTGCTGGAGCTTCGTTGCTGCTACGCTGGTAATCATGTGTAATAAATGTATAATAGATGTGTAATAGACATGAATAATGCTGCAATGAAGCACGAATACACTCACGAGTCTCTCGTGTGGGTGCAGGCCGCAGTAGCTGCTGCTTTGTGGGCCGTGCGAGGAATTTCCCAGCATGCCACTGTAGCCGGGCTGGTTCATGCTGCTGGAGGAGCTCCATAGATCTGTACTGTGGTGACCGTCTGAGAGAGGAAGAGAGGAGGGCGAGAGAAGGAAGATGTTCGGTGATTTACAACATTGTGATTTTTTTTGTTTTTAAATAACTACGAGCGCATTAAACTTTCTAAGAGGTTAACATGAACAACTTGGGTTATTAATCAAATAATCGAATAATTCATTCATTCATTCATTAATACACGTGTATGTATCTGAGGTGGTCAGCATGAGAGCACATCATGATATCATGTTCTGAGTATCTGATGAGCATGGCCACTACTCACACCTATGAACGAGGGTTCTTCAAGGGTTCTTTAGTAAAGGGGGTTGTTCTATGTAGAACCATACGTTCTATAAAGAACTATTCCATGCTTAAATGGTTCAGATTGATGGAGAATGTGTTGGTTCCATATAGAATTCTTTGAAAACAGTTCTATACAGCAGCGAAAAAGGTTCTTCTGTTGTTATGATATTAAGCTTGTAACAATAGAACAACAGAAGAACATTGGAGCTATATAGAACCATATACAACACATATTCTCCATCTAAACAACCAAAGTGCCATTTAAGTACAAATGGTTCTATAGAGAACTCTTGGTTCTAAATAGAACAAATGCCTTAACTTTACTATTATAGAGAGGGGGGTGTGCTGAAACAGCCTTGCCATATTGCCCACCATCACATTTACATGTGTGTGTATTACCTGGCATAAAGAAGGAGCTGGGGAAGCTGCCGCTGGGTGCTTTTGAGGACGGGTACCCCGGTGAGTCCCGGTTATAATCGGCAGTGCTGGCAGGCGGCGCATACACCTGTAAAACATAGACACAGAACAGTCAGGTCGAGGGGCCACATATCCCATAATGCAATTGTTAGGATCAGAAACTACATATCCCAGAATGCAATGGTCAGGACACGGGACTACATTCCACAGGTCAAGCACTGTGACTACATATCCCAAAATGCAACATGCACAATCATGGACTACACATGCCAGAATCAGGACCGAGGAGAACTAATCCCAGAGTTATCCCAGAATGCAACGGACTGGATCAGAATGCAACACTCAGGAGCAGGAACTACATATCCCAGAATGCAATAGTCAGAACCAGGCATTAGATATCCCAGAATCCAACATTGAGAGCCAGGGACTACATATTGTACAATACAAAAGTCAGGTTCAGGGACTACACATCCCAGAATGCCATGGTCAGAACCAGGTACTATAAATCCCAGAACGCAACCTTCAAAATCAGGGACTACACATGCCAGATTCATGACCAAGGGCTACTTATCCCAGAGCTATCCCAAAATGCAATGGACAAGACCCTAGACTACGTATCCCACAATGCAACAGTGAGGACCAGGCACTACATATCCCAAAATGCGAAGGTCAGGACCAAGGACTATAAATCCCACAATGCAAACAAAAACACAGGCTGGACGGGCTGCATGTCTCTGTGTCCAGATAAAGTCCAGAAAAATAACAGCCATAATAAGCTTTATTTACACGGCACCTTTCATGCATTAATAATGCAGCTCAGTGTGTTTTACAGTAGAACAATAACGTTAATATTCCCTTAGAAAAGCTTCCATGATTAGAGAGACAGCAGTGCGTCTGACTCTGTGATGGGGTTAACGCGGAGCGCTGAGGGACGGAGGAGGTTTATAGAGACGCAGAAACTCAAACACAGCTGGACTCCTTCACTTTCCCACCTTACACACACACACACACACACACACACACACACACACACACACCAATGTCTGCAAACAACATCAGGCCCAGAATAAGGGGGATACCACAGAAGACAGAGAGCCAGAGAGAGTTTTGTCCTGCTCATAAAAACAGTTATGAGGATGTTGACTGACCCACGTGTGCACACACACACACACACACACACACACACACACACACACACACACACACACACACACACACTCTCTCTCTCTCTCTCTCACACACACACACATCTGCCTACTGAACACAAACCACAAACAGCAGAAAAAAAGTCCAGCATTTGATCTCTTTGTCTTTCTTTACTTAGCAGAAAATTACCCAGAAGCCTCAACAACTAAACAGTGTACCATTTTTCAGTATTTATTTCTTGTATTCCAGCTTCCGTTCTTTTCAGGAGACATGCTTTCAGCTTCTCAAGTAAATCTGCAGACACACCTCTACACTTCAGTCTTAGAAGCTGGTTAGATTCTCTGAAGTAATTCAAACACATTCAGTGGTGTTGAGGACTGGACTCTTGGGTGGTCAGACCATCGTTCATTCATCATTGTTTGATTTGTCCATCTCTTTTCTCAGTGAGGCTTCCTGACAGCTACACATCCCCTGAACCTTCTCTCCCCATCCCTCTATTCCTCCATCTCTCTCCTCACCATTTGGGGCTGCATTCATAAATGCAACAGGTCATTAAGAACCAGGAATGCTGCCGACTCCTCGGGGCCTGAAATGGACTGACGCTCAGTGGAAAACGTGTATTGTGGTCTGACAAGTCAACCTTTCATTTCTGTTTATTGAAACAGTGGACGTTATATTCTCCAGGCCAAAAAAACAAAGAGGAGCCTTCAGATTTTTACCAGCGTAAAGTTCAAAATCCAACATCTGTTATCATGCAGAGGGGTACACTCAAAGGTACCACCCCAGTACCTTTAGGTTGAGAACATAACTGAACCATAATCCACTGGAATGATATTTTCTAAGCTGTATTGACTCCACACACCCCGTCGAGTCTCCAGGCGTATTTTATTGTTCTGTTTTAAAACGTTACAGTGTGAAATGGTAGAAATATGTAGTTTTTACCTAGAAAAACATGTAAGGTACACAGTTGGACCTTAAAACCACTGCTGTACCTTTGAGGGAACATTTACACTGTTTGTACCTTGATGAACAAAAGATGTACCTTAACAGAGTTACCTTAACTACCGCATTGCCCCGATGAAGGCCCGGTCCCCAGGGACCCCCAAAGTGTCCATTTTTTTATACAACCTGACTTTCAACGTGCGAGAATAGAGCAAAAATGTCTGGAAGTCCGACTGACGACCAGCTTGAGAACCACTGCTCTAGCTGACCCTTGGCACTGGACCTGGTGACCTTGGGCTCACGTACAGCTGCGGCAGTGTCTTTTTCTGCTGGTCAGTGGTTATCTTTGGAGATTACACTGTCTATCAGCAGTGGACGCACCTTAACGTTGCTGGACCGGCGCATTAGAAGGACTGTAGTATTTCACTGTGGATGGAAAACTTGATACAAACACAGTATTTTAGAATATGTTAGTGTGGACGAGGCTTAGATGTGGTATTTGGATCTGGAGCTTTAGGAGGGACAGAAACACACACACACACACACACACACACACACACACACACACACACACACACACACGTCTTTGTCTGGCTTAATTGGAAAGGAAGAGGCGCTCTTTTGACCAGCGAGCGTCTGGTCAGTATCATGACTTCTATTTCCAGCTAAGGCATGACATCATTCCCTCCAGCGTGCACACACACACACACACACACACACACACACGCACACGCGCACACACACACACACACACACACACACACGCACACATCTGGTCGAAGGGCTTGGCACGCAAGGCCTCCGCAGGGAGCAGTTAGAGCGGAGTGAGTAACAGACAGGTTCCAGAAGGCTAACGTAGCTAACATGAACAGAATGCTATGTTCATCAATTAGCATTGAACTAATCCAACACACACTGGCGAGGAAGGGCTAAGTAACCTTAAATAGGCTTGTTTATGGTCTTAAATGAACTGAAATAGACCATTTATGTGGTGTCTGATACTGGTGGGGTACAAGCTTCCATTACCCGTTAGCTACATTTAAAAGAACAAGCAAACTATCGCTTTAACATGTTGGGCAGTTGCAGTGGGCAGTAGAGCGGGCAAGAAAGAGACAGAGAGAGAGAGAGAGAGCGATGGAGACAGAAGAGAAAGTTAAGAGAGGAAAAATAAGAAAAGGATGCAGTGGAGAGAGAGGGAGAGAAAGAAATAACGTGAATGAAAGGAGTGAGAGAGAAAGAAAAGAGAAGTAGGGAAGAGGAGATAGAAAGAGAAAGTATAGGAGGAGAATGAACAACAGAAGAGAGAGAGAGACCTAGCGATTGAACAGGGAGAGAGAGTGAGAGAAAAAGAAAGAGTAGAGAGAAAGAGTGAACGACAGAGGGAGAGAAGGCGAGAGCAAAAAGGGAGAGAGACCTAGAGAGAGAATAGAGAGAGAGAGACAGAAAGTAGAAAGAAAGAGTGAACAACAGAGGGAGAGAAGGCGAGAGCGAAAAGGGAGAGAGACCTAGAGAGAGAATAGGGAGAGAGAGAGAAAATCCGGAAGGAAGTCCCACCCCTCACCCTGGACTTCATTCTATCAACCTGCAATTGCTGTAATGTTCCCCAGATGTAGCGCAACACACACAGGCATGCAGGCCCGAGGCCTGGTTTCACCATCAAACACTAATCTGTTCCACATGAGGCACGGCAGAGCACATGCTTCTCACACACACACACACACACACACACACACACACACACACACTTACATTCGCTCAAATACACACACACAGATGAGAGTGCACAAAAAGAAAACATGAATGCATGCACATCTACACAATTACAGACATATTACACACACACACACACACACACACACACACACACGCACAGGCTCCCCGAGGACTCATGGCTTCCTGTGGCTTGATTAGAGCACACCACGCGAGGACAAGTGCCTCCCTCCGCAGCACTGCACCTGTGACTCTGGGCCTGTGTGTGTGTGTGTGTGCGTGTGTGTGTGTGTCAGAGGGGGGTTGAGGAGATTGCTCTTCACAGAACACCAGGGCAGATGTCAATAT
>NC_051226.1:34284498-34341998 GCF_015220715.1 Pygocentrus nattereri | reverse complement strand
TGACCTCTGGGAGTTTTTTCTTTTTTTTCTTTTGAGGTTTGTTTTTTCCACAGTGGTTCTTCTTTGTGGTCTTGGAGAGCTTCTCCATTTCAGGCCTTGGTTCCTCTCAGTGGTTCTTCTTCGTGGTCTTAGAGAGCTTCTCCATTTGAGTCTTGGTTCCTCATAGTGGTTCTCATGCTCTCACAGAGCTTCTCGTTTGAGGCCTTGGTTCCTTCCAGTGGTGCTTCCTGATGGTCTTGGAGAGCTTCTCATTTTGGACCTTGTTTCCTCTTAGTGGTTATTCTCAGTGCTCTTAAGGAACTTCTCCTTTTAATTCTTGGTTCCTCTTGTGGTTCTTCCTCATGGTCTTGGAGAGCTTCTCTTTTGGGTTTTTGCTCCACTCAGTACGGTTCTTCACCTTTTGAAGAACTTTTGAAGAACTTCTCGTTTGAGGCCTGGGTTCCTCCCAATTGTTCTACTTCATGCTCTTGGAGAACTTCTCCTTTTGAGTCTTGGTTCCTCTCAGTGGTTCTTCTTCATGCTCTTAGACAGCTCCTTCTTTTAAGTCTTGGTTCCTCTCAGTGCATCTTCCTCATGATCTTAGGGAGTTTCTTCTTTTAAGTCTTGGTTCTTTTCAGTGTTTCTTCCTCATGCCCTTGGAGAGCTTCTCCTTTTGAGTATTGCTTCCTCTTAGTGGCTCTTCCTCATGCTCTTGGAGAGTTTCTCCTTTTTAATCTTGGTTCCTGTCAGTGGAAAGTCTTCATGTCCGTAGGCAGGTTTTCCGAACACTGCTTACTTTTCTGAAAAGCTGATCTGGGACAACATCTGTGATGGAAAAGTCTAGAAAGAACTGACCTGAACGTCTTGCACATTCAAGGTGGGACTCATACTATGTCTCGGTTTTAGTTCATGGACCTCTCGGACTATTTCCTGAACATACAACAGGCTGATGGCACGGCCCGACCGTGCACGAGCATGCATACGCGTGCGGGTGCGCGTGTTGCCATGGCAACGGCCATTGGAACTCTGGATAGTGGCAGAGCTCGTCGGGTTTAACAGGTCTGCAGCACAGATGGTGCCGAGAACGGGAAAAAAAAATTGCTGCTTTACCAAGCCTTTAAAGAATCGGCACTGCCTGCTTTCTTCCTCTCCTCTCTCTCTCGCTTGCTCTCCATCCCTCCATCCAACCCCCTCTCTCTTTTTCTCCTCCCCCTCCATCCCTCGCTTCCTTTTGTCTTTGTTCGCTGCCTTGGTGAAGTGCCAGGTAAGCAAAGTGCTCCTCTGTGTGTTTCTTTTGGAGAAAACAGGAGGCGGCGAGGACACACACACACACACACACACACACACACACACACACGTCTAACACAGGGCCAGGGACTTAAAGCCACAACACCACGACTGCTGCCACCTCTGGGAGAAAATAACTGAGCGTGCATGTAAGACATTGTCTCGAATCTCTCTGTCTTCCCTTTCAGATCAGAAACCGGATTACCAACTGAGCTCCACGACACCTCCTCTTTCCTTTCATTCTTTTATTCTCTCCGTCCCGCATGTGTCGGAAAACGGATCCTCGCTGTCACCATTGTTCTCTTAACAGATTTATCCTGTGTTCGATTATAGCCGCGCTGCTGGCGGCGCCCCCTAGTGGAACTCAAGGGGAAAAAAATGAATAACACAATCCAGGGGCTTTGAAAGGAACGCGGCGCCGCGAGCGTCTTTGACATGGTGACAGAATGAACAGCGCACATAAACTCTGAGCTGGAGCTGCCTTTGTGGCAGCCATTACGTACGCTGTCTCAGAGCGAGAACAAGACAAAAGGCTGAAGACAAAACAAGCGACTTTTCTTGGAGAAGACACAGTACAGATGTAAGAATGAGGCAGAGGAGTATTTTGAATGCTAGAACACTTCAGGCCTGGAACGATTAATCAGTGATAACACTGACTCTATAATGACAGACTGTAATACACTACAGGAAGCGTAGGGGGCGATACGGCTTCTACGGTTTCATTTAAAAAGCTCTATAATGTTCATATGATCCACACAGTCACTCTGACAGACTGTAGTACACTACAGGAAGCGTAGGGGGCGATACGGCTTCTACGGTTTCATTTAAAAAGCTCTATAATGTTCATATGATCCACACAGTCGCTCTGACAGACTGTAATACACTACAGGAAGCGTAGGGGGCGATACGGCTTCTACGGTTTCATTTAAAAAGCTCTATAATGTTCATATGATCCACACAGTCGCTCTGACAGACTGTAATACACTACAGGAAGCGTAGGGGGCGATACGGCTTCTACTGTTTCATTTAAAAAGCTCTCTAATGTTCATATGATCCACACAGTCACTCTGACAGACTGTAGTACACTACAGGAAGCGTAGGGGGCGATATGGCTTCTACTGTTTCATTTAAAAAGCTCTATAATGTTCATATGATCCACACAGTCGCTCTGACAGACTGTAATACACTACAGGAAGCGTAGGGGGCGATACGGCTTCTACTGTTTCATTTAAAAAGCTCTATAATGTTCATATGATCCACACAGTCACTCTGACAGACTGTAGTACACTACAGGAAGCGTAGGGGGCGATATGGCTTCTACTGTTTCATTTAAAAAGCTCTATAATGTTCATATGATCCACACAGTCGCTCTGACAGACTGTAATACACTACAGGAAGCGTAGGGGGCGATACGGCTTCTACGGTTTCATTTAAAAAGCTCTATAATGTTCATATGATCCACACAGTCGCTCTGACAGACTGTAATACACTACAGGAAGCGTAGGGGGCGATACGGCTTCTACTGTTTCATTTAAAAAGCTCTATAATGTTCATATGATCCACACAGTCACTCTGACTGACTGTAATACACTACAGGAAGCGTAGGGGGTGATACGGCTTCTACTGTTTCATTTAAAAAGCTCTATAATGTTCATATGATCCACACAGTCGCTCTGACAGACTGTAATACACTACAGGAAGCGTAGGGGGCGATACGGCTTCTACTGTTTCATTTAAAAAGCTCTATAATGTTCATATGATCCACACAGTCACTCTGACAGACTGTAGTACACTACAGGAAGCGTAGGGGGCGATACGGCTTTTACTATTTCATTTAAAAAGCTCTATAATGTTCATATGATCCACACAGTCGCTCTGACAGACTGTAATACACTACAGGAAGCGTAGGGGGCGATACGGCTTCTACGGTTTCATTTAAAAAGCTCTATAATGTTCATATGATCCACACAGTCGCTCTGACAGACTGTAATACACTACAGGAAGCGTAGGGGGCGATACGGCTTCTACTGTTTCATTTAAAAAGCTCTATAATGTTCATATGATCCACACAGTCACTCTGACTGACTGTAATACACTACAGGAAGCGTAGGGGGCGATACGGCTTCTACTGTTTCATTTAAAAAGCTCTATAATGTTCATATGATCCACACAGTCGCTCTGACAGACTGTAATACACTACAGGAAGCGTAGGGGGCGATACGGCTTCTACTGTTTCATTTAAAAAGCTCTATAATGTTCATATGATCCACACAGTCGCTCTGACAGACTGTAATACACTACAGGAAGCGTAGGGGGCGATACGGCTTCTACGGTTTCATTTAAAAAGCTCTATAATGTTCATATGATCCACACAGTCACTCTGACAGACTGTAATACACTACAGGAAGCGTAGGGGGCGATACGGCTTCTACGGTTTCATTTAAAAAGCTCTATAATGTTCATATGATCCACACAGTCACTCTGACAGACTGTAGTACACTACAGGAAGCGTAGGGGGCGATACGGCTTCTACGGTTTCATTTAAAAAGCTCTATAATGTTCATATGATCCACACAGTCGCTCTGACAGACTGTAATACACTACAGGAAGCGTAGGGGGCGATACGGCTTCTACGGTTTCATTTAAAAAGCTCTATAATGTTCATATGATCCACACAGTCGCTCTGACAGACTGTAATACACTACAGGAAGCGTAGGGGGCGATACGGCTTCTACTGTTTCATTTAAAAAGCTCTATAATGTTCATATGATCCACACAGTCGCTCTGACAGACTGTAATACACTACAGGAAGCGTAGGGGGCGATACGGCTTCTACGGTTTCATTTAAAAAGCTCTATAATGTTCATATGATCCACACAGTCGCTCTGACAGACTGTAATACACTACAGGAAGCGTAGGGGGCGATACGGCTTCTACTGTTTCATTTAAAAAGCTCTATAATGTTCATATGATCCACACAGTCGCTCTGACAGACTGTAATACACTACAGGAAGCGTAGGGGGCAATACGGCTTCTACTGTTTCATTTAAAAAGCTCTATAATGTTCATATGATCCACACAGTCACTCTGACAGACTGTAATACACTACAGGAAGCGTAGGGGGCGATACGGCTTCTACGGTTTCATTTAAAAAGCTCTATAATGCTCATATGATCCACACAGTCACTCTGACAGACTGTAATACACTACAGGAAGCGTAGGGGGCGATACGGCTTCTACGGTTTCATTTAAAAAGCTCTATAATGTTCATATGATCCACACAGTCACTCTGACAGACTGTAATACACTACAGGAAGCGTAGGGGGCGATACGGCTTCTACTGTTTCATTTAAAAAGCTCTATAATGTTCATATGATCCACACAGTCGCTCTGACAGACTGTAATACACTACAGGAAGCGTAGGGGGCGATACGGCTTCTACTGTTTCATTTAAAAAGCTCTATAATGTTCATATGATCCACACAGTCGCTCTGACAGACTGTAGTACACTACAGGAAGCGTAGGGGGCGATACGGCTTCTACTGTTTCATTTAAAAAGCTCTATAATGTTCATATGATCCACACAGTCACTCTGACAGACTGTAATACACTACAGGAAGCGTAGGGGGCGATACGGCTTCTACTGTTTCATTTAAAAAGCTCTATAATGTTTATATGATCCACACAGTCACTCTGACAGACTGTAATACACTACAGGAAGCGTAGGGGGCGATACAGCTTCTACTGTTTCATTTAAAAAGCTCTCTAATGTTCATATGATCCACACAGTCACTCTGACAGACTGTAATACACTACAGGAAGCGTAGGGGGCGATACGGCTTCTACTGTTTCATTTAAAAAGCTCTATAATGTTCATATGATCCACACAGTCACTCTGACAGACTGTAATACACTACAGGAAGCGTAGGGGGCAAGACGGCTTCTACTGTTTCATTTAAAAAGCTCTATAATGTTCATATGATCCACACAGTCGCTCTGACAGTTCACCTCTTGGATCCACAGCCACCGCACGCAGGCCTACATTACCATGAGTAGAGATTGCTTTAGCTGTAATACGGCCCTGTGAATGTGAAGGCGAGAGAGAGAGATAGAGAGAGAGCGAGGAATACAAAGAGAGAGAGCGCTAGGTGGTTATGATTGCCAGGCTCCGCATGCGGTCCATAGCAGGAGGTGTTATTGATCTTTCTGACGGCTGGAAATCTCCACTGGCCCTGGAGAACATACTCAATTTTCCTCTCGCGGAAAACGGTGCTGCCTCCACCGGCCTCCCATTCCTCCACACTCATTTCAATGAGAGAGAGAGAGAGAGAGAGAGAGAGAGAGAGAGAGAGACGGAGATTCTGTCCATCTCTCTCTTTATTAGAGCGGCCAACCCCGGCCCCATCCCTCCATACACTAATGCATTCATAATGGTTCCTCAAAGTGAGCAGACAAACAGGGAATAGATCTCAGGCCCAAGCCGAGGAAGGAAGACGGAGGAACCTCCATCTTCATTTCTCCATTTCTACCACCGTCTACATCTCTACATCCATTCCATTTCTAAATTCATCCGCATTTTCATCTTCATCTTTGTCCCTGTTACCTTTTCAACTCCATTTCCATCTTCATCTCCACCTCTATCTCTGTTATCTTTCCAACTCCCCCTCCATCTGCGTCTCCATCTTCACCTCCGTCTCTATTTCTGTTACCTTTCTAACACCACCTCCACCTACATCTCTATCTTCACCGCCATCTCTCCCTCTGTCTGTTACCTTTCCAACTCCACCTCGATCGTGATCTCCATCTTCACCTCTATCTCTGTTATCTTTCCAACTCCTCCTTCATCTACAGCTTCATCTTTACCTCCATCTCTATCTGTTACCTTTCCAACTCCACCTCCATATACATCTCCATCTTTATCTCTGTCTCTATCTCTGATACCTTTCCGACTCCATCTTCACCTCTGTTATCTTTCCAACTCCACCTCCATCTCTATCTGTTTTCTCTCCAACTCCACCTCCATCTACACCTCAATCTCTATCTCTGTTACCTTTCCAACTCCACCTCCATCATCACCTCCATCTCTGTTACCTTTTCAACTCTACCTCCATCTCTATCTGTTATCTTTCCAACTCCACCTCCATCTATATCTCCATCTTCACCTCCATCTCTACCTGTTACCTTTCCAGCTTCACCTCCATCTACATCTCCATCTTCCCCTCAATCTCTTTCTCTGTTACCTTTCCAACTCCACCTCCACCTTCCTCTCCATCTACACCTCCATCTCTATCATCACCATACAACTCTACCTACATCTCCACCTCCAGATCATTTCGTCATTTGGATTCATCAAAAGCAGTCATATCTACCTCCTTTCTGAGTCATGTCTACCTCCATCTCTGCATGCATCTACATCTTCATATTCAAAAATTGTCTCCAAAACAGACGTTTATATGGTTCTCTCTTCTAAATAAACCCAGTCTTTTGTGTTCTTATGCTAATAACACAAACACTAATACAAAAGAATAACTACCAGCTCCTCAATGTCCCTCGCTTTAACAGGAGGAAGATCCTTTTGCCCACAGTACTGTGTAATTCTACGACTTCATTCTCAAAATATTACGACTTTATAAAAAAAATACAACCTTATTCTCAAAATATTCCTATTTTTTCGTATTTCCTACAAAATACGACTTTATTCTCAACTTTCAATTCTCAACTTTTTCTTGAAATAATTTGACTTTGTTCTCAGAATATTATGATTTCATTTTTAAAACATACAATCTATTTATTTAAATATTACAACCTTTTCTCGAAATATTACAATTTTATTGTGGAAAATATGACTTTTTTTCTCAAAATGTTACAATTACATTGTGGAAATGTCATTTTCTCAAAATATTAGGATTTTATTTTAAAAAAATAAGCCTTTATTCTCAACTTTTAATTCTCAACTTTTTCTGAAAATATTTGACTTTATTCTCAGAATATTACGATTTTATTTGAAAAAAAATATATGACTTCACATGACGAAGTATTGCGATTTTATTCCAGAAAATACGACTTTATTCTTGAAATATTACAATATTATTATTCTAATACATACATACAAATATATATACACACACACACACACACACACAAAACGTCATTCTCAAACTTGGACTTTTTCTCTAAATATTATGATTTTATAAAAAATACTACTTTTCTCTGAATATTGCGGTTGTATTCTAGAGTCTCTGTGATCCTCTGTTAAATATATGTTTTCTCCTTCTAGAAACTGAACCAATGACGGTGCGTTTTGCCTGGAAACACTCAGAAGTGCATGTTCCCGGCGACTGGATCACAGTAATGAAGGCTTCGCTGAGCTTCTTTATTCATTCCGGTTGGATGTTATGAGCAGCGTCCAGTTTCCAGCATGCGAGCCACATGCAGCACCGCGTTCAGACCTCCCACTCTCTCCTAACTCTCCACTCAGTCATTTGGGAAGCAGATGAGAGATAAAATAAATGGGAAGAAAGAAAGAACGGAGGATGCAAATAAACAAAGGAAAGTTCCCGTTTTCCTTTCATGAGGACCGGGCTGAGGAGGTAATTCTCCATTCTGTCAGATCAGACAGCGTGTAATATCTGCGAAGGAGTCGGGCGAGGCGGGGAGAGAGAGAGAGAGAGAGAGAGAGAGAGAGAGAGAGAGAGAGAGAGGGGTGCATTAGAGGAGAGGGCGGTAATTAGAGGATGAAAAAGCAGGTATATTTCCACAGGTGACAGATTTTTTGCTGCAGCCCTTTTTATTATTCCCTCTGCCTTTCAGGTGTGCGCGTTTTGGCAAGTGCGCCGCTCGCCCTCCTCTTCTGGCTTAATCTAATTACTGCCATATGTCTGAGGCTGCCACACTCGCTTACCGTCGGCTTGCTGAGCGCACACACGCCGACGCGCTCCGGTCACCAATCGCACCTACGGCGGCAGAGGAAAGGGGTACTGTACAATGTAAATGTCCTCTCAGTGGTCTTATAGAAGAACTCCACTAAATTTTCCGAAACGTCGGCCTAATTCAGTCGTTCGGACGTGAACAAAGTCATGCCGAATGTTTTCCTGTGGAACATTTTATTCTAGAGTAACGGACTTCTTTACGGTGGCTGTGACAGAAACCAGGCGTCGTGATGGCCACAATGGCAATATTTCATTTACTATGCAAAAAAAAATATCTGTGTTTTTGTACACAACTTCAATCAAAATAAAATAGTGATGAATCTAAATATATGCGTAATAAAAAATGTTTCAACTGAAGTTATTTAAATGTCAAATATTTAATATTCTGGGATGACGTGTTTCTGCTTATCTGTCATGAGATTCTCCTGTAAGGGCCACTTGTGTCATTTAAATGAGTTTAAAAGGTAAAACTTTAAAAATGTGACGTGATGAGGTCCCTGAATAGAGGGAGTGCAGACGCACCCCCTGAGGGACCCCCCGCACGAACGTCACTGCAGATCCGGGTGATTAACAATCCGCAATTTCAAACCTCGCTGCAATACACGGACACACACTCACACACCAATACACACACACACACACACTCACACACCAATACACACACACACACACACTCACACACCAATACACACACACACACACACACACTCACACATCAATACACACACACACACTCACACACCAATACACGGACACACACTCACACACCAATACACACACACACACACACACACTCACACACCAATACACACACACACACTCACACACCAATACACACACACACACTCACACACCAATACACACACTCACACACCAATACACACACACACACACACACACACACTCACACACCAATACACACGCACACACTCACACACCAATACACACACTCACACACCAATACACGGACACACACACACACACTCACACACCAATACACACACACACACACCAATACACACACACACACACACTCACTCACACACACACTCACATACCAATACACACACACACACACACACTCACACACCAATACACACACACACACACACACACCAATACACACACGCACACACACACTCACACACCAATACACACACACACACTCACACACCAATACACACACACACACACTCACACACCAATACACACACACACACACCAATACACACACTCACACACCAATACACGGACACACACACACACTCACACACCAATACACACACACACACACACACACCAATACACACACACACACACACCAATACACACACACACACACACTCACACACCAATACACGGACACACAAATTCACCCCAATACACACACACACTCACACACCAATACACACGCACACACTCACACACCAATACACACACTCACACACCAATACACGGACACACACACACACACACTCACACACCAATACACACACACACACACACACCAATACACACACACACACACACTCACTCACACACACACTCACATACCAATACACACACACACACACACACACACTCACACACCAATACACACACACACACACACACACACCAATACACACACACACACACTCACACACCAATACACACACACACACTCACACACCAATACACACACACACACACTCACACACCAATACACACACACACACACCAATACACACACTCACACACCAATACACGGACACACACACACACTCACACACCAATACACACACACACACACACACACCAATACACACACACACACACACAAACACACACACCAATACACACACACACACACACTCACACACCAATACACGGACACACAAATTCACCCCAATACACACACACACTCACACACCAATACACACACACCAATACACACACACACACCAATACACACACACACCCCAAAATACACACACACACACATACACTCACACACACACCCCCCAATACACACACACACACACACACACTCACACACCAATACACGGACACACACACTCACCCCAATACACACACACACTCACACACCAACACACACACACACCCCAAAATACACACACACCCTCACACACCAATACACACACACACACACACACACACACACCAATACACACACACACACCCTACCACGCACACACAAAAAACTAACACGCACACCCACACACACACTCCAATACACCTACACACACATCCCAACACACACACAAACTAACACACACATACCCCAATACATACACACATTGGTGTGTGTGTTCTTGTCCCCCCATGTCCTCACTATGACAGGACTAAATAAAAGGACTTGTTGCTGGTCCTCACTTGATCTTGTGTTCATGTTTTGTTTTCACCACAGTTTTATCTGAAAACTAAACGAGGAGAAAACCTGCCTTTTGGATACTGAGGTTATGGTTAAGGCTAAGTTTAGGTTTAGGTTTAGGTGTCATGTTATTTAGCTACAGTAACACATAAATCAATAGACGTCTATGGAAGTCCTCATATGCACATCAAGACAAACGTGTGTGTGTGTCTGTGTGTGAGATGCTCTTGACCCACAGGAAGTGCTCGGAGAGACATAGGCGGCAAGATGGCTGCTGTCCAAGTCCATCACCATGGTGATGTTCTGAAGGCCCTTTCACAGGGCAGATGGGAAAACTGTAATCTGATTGGTCGGGATGTCTAACGAGGTGATCACATGGCCAAACCCCCCCCGTAATGACACCGATTGGCCGGGACGCCGCTTGTTATGCATTCGGCAGAAGATGCCGGACGATGATGTCACAGAGAGGACATTCAGGCTAACTGGAAAATGAGGCCGATTTCAAAATACGCTGCGTGTCCAAACGTCTCCACACAGCTTGTATAATCTCCATAGAGACGCACTGACCAATAGACTGGGACACTGTGTAATAGCCGCACATGAACCTGAGGTCACCGTGCTGGAAAGCACCAGCTAGAGGGGTGCAGAGCAGTGGAACTGTGTTCTCTGGAGTGATGGAGCTCCATCCAGTACCTTTGGGATGAGTTAGAATCTAGAACTGACCATCCAACATCAGTACCTGACCTCACTCATGCTCAATTAAATCCTCACAGCAATGTTCCAAGCCTTCCCAGAAGAGTAGAGGCATTGAATGCAGCACAAACTCACTATTAATGCTGGAGGAGCTTCTCTACAGACGTCTGGACATGTAGCGCAACATACACACAGTTTCCGTTATCTATCTATTCTAATGTTCGAACGCTGGTATCTAGAACCATTAATTGCGTTCAGGATAAGGTACACAAACCCCCACAAATGCTACGTCCAGCAAACGTCCGGCACTGTAGCCTGGACGCCCGAGAGCCGGCCGGACAGATCTGAGAGTGCGGAGCCAAATCAATTTCGGAGGATTACCGGCGGAGATTGGGGGGGAAATCTGGAACGGTTTGAAACAGAACTCCGGGCAGGCCTGCGGAAGTGGGACCTCAGGAGAGAGGGAATAGAGAGGGATGAGGGAAGAGAGACCCATCTCTCTCTCTCTCTCTTTCTCTTCATTCGCTATTTTCTCTCTTTATTGTGTCTCACTCTCTCTTTTCTCTCTATTCCTCTCAGTCTCTATCTCGCTCACTCTTTTCTCTCACTTTCTTCTCTCTTCACTTTTTTCTCTCTTTCATCCATTTCTCTTTCTTGCTCTCCTCTTTTCCTCTATTTTTCTTTTCCTTTCTCTATCTCTGTCACTATCTTTTCTCTCCTACCTTTCCTCTTTCTCTCTATTTCTTCTCTGTATTTCTTTCTTCTCTCTCTCCTTCTCTCTATCTCTCCCACCTATTTCTCTCACTTTATCTCGCTCTCCTTTTCTTTCTATTCTTTCTTCCCTCACTCTCACTCACTCAGTCTCTCCTTCTCTTCTCTCAATCTTTCTCTTTATTCTCTCTCCTATCTGTTTTTCTCTCTTCTCTCCCTCTCTCTCGCTCACTCCATTCTCTCTCTCAACTATTTCTTTCACTCTCAATGTCTATCTCACCATTACTCTTTCTTCTCTCCTTCTCTCTTCTTCTCACTTTCTTTCTACTTCTCTCCTTTTTCTTTCTCTCTCTCTTTTCTGAACACAAATATAGACATTTTATTTACCATCCAAAACCACCAGAGAACCTACACGAGTCGTCTGAGTTTATATGGAATGTTTATGATGGGAAAATCGTGGAAAATATGAAATAATCCGTTTTCTTCAGGGACTATTTTGTCTCACAGCGCCCTTCATATTATGTATCCCCCCACCATGAATGGAGTTTGTTCTCTAAAGTATCATAAAACAGCGCCTCAGTCATCAGGCAGTGAATTCAGAACCACTTCATGTAGGAACTTTCTGTGAGGAGCTTTTAGAGGTGGACGTCTGGTTCCCATCACCACCACTGGGAATGGCTCAGACTGTAGAACAGTGCGTTTTCGCATGAGTGACTTTACATATTAGCCATTAAATTACACAGAAAATTAAACAAAATCTGTGGAATTCCACTTTAAACACAACAGTAACAACACATTATGGCACTATGTCTCTCTCTCTCTCTCTCTCTCTCACTCTCTCTCTCTCTCTCTCTCTCTCTCTCTCTCTCTCTCTCTCTCTCTCGGAAACCAATGCTGGACAAACAGCTAAAATATCCCAAATCAGATTACGGAGAGATGAGGAACGGATAAAGAATAAGGAAACATAAACGTGCCGACATGTTTCTATGGCTGTTCTATGTGTGTGTGTGTGTGTGTGTGTGTGTGTGTGTGTGTTTTAGAACACAGTGAACCTGCTTGGTTGTTCCAAAGCTGGTTAGAAGCCAACTGGCTCTCTGACAGTTCATTAATTGCCTCCATAAATAATCAATTGATGGCAGTAATTAAGGGGGAATCTTAAAGTTTTACAAAAACATTCTTCACACACACACACACACACACACACACACACACACACACACACACACACACACAACAAAAGCAAAATCTAAAGTATTCCTTCTTATTGATAAGATCTCAGGAGTAAGAGGCACAATAAACAGTGACTTAATCATTATCTATTAGTTTATGACTGTTCATAATTATGTAATAGTTCTATATACGTTACTTATTAGCTACAGTTTCATTTGAAGGCTGCTCTAAGTATAGAATTATGTATTTATAAAGCAGCATGGAAGTACTTATGAATAGCAGCCTATGCTGTAAGGAGTGTTTCAGCTGCCTGTTTAACCTAGCTCCACCCACTCATGCTACCAGTTCAGCCTAGCTCCGCCCACTCACACTGAAGTTTTAAGGAGTGTTTCAGCTGCCTGTTTAGCCTAGCTCCGCCCACTCACACTGAAGTTTTAAGGAGTGTTTCAGCTGCCTGTTTAGCCTAGCTCCGCCCACTCACACTGAAGTTTTAAGGAGTGTTTCAGCTGCCTGTTTAGCCTAGCTCCGCCCACTCACACTGAAGTTTTAAGGAGTGTTTCAGCTGCCTGTTTAGCCTAGCTCCGCCCACTCACACTGAAGTTTTAAGGAGTGTTTCAGCTGTCCAGGCTGCATTTTGAAGGAGGCAGCCAATCAGAATAGAGCTCATTCACTTCAGGTAGTCATAGGATGGAATATGTTTCTCTACGAATGAATCTGGACTGTTTTTACCACAATAAACTTCCCAAATAGCCTCAAAAATATAATACAAGAATAATGTAGGATCATATTAGAGCCCTGTTATAATGATAATCATGATTTTTATATTATCATAATGGGAAATGTAAGTTACAAGCTGTAGAACTGAATTCTAATCATGATAATATTGTGTTGCAGGCGATAACTGTCGAAATTTTGCATCATCGTCGAGGCTCTCTAGGCATCTGCATCACACACACACACACACACACACACACACACACACACACACACACACTTCGCTGGCAGGCTGTGTGGAACGCAATCCCGTTACCACAGTCTTTGTAGAGCTGTTGTCGTCGCCCGTGTTGTTTTTGCTGTTTCTAGAAAGCTCACCACTCTTACAAATCACACTAGCAGACTCCGCCAGCCTGCGCACAAGTGTGTGTGTGTGTGTGTGTGTGTGTGTGTGTGTGTGTGTGTGTGTGTGTGTGTGTGAGAGAGAGAGAGATCGAGCGAGAGAGGGAACGGCCAAACCCGACTGCCAGCAACCCAACCATACAGCGCTCTTCGTACAGAAGCCAAAGCAGCAGCGTGGGCACGATCCATAAGGGTGCGGCACACATGAATCCCCCCCCCACCTCCTTCCCCCAACATATATATCCTTGACTTCAGCTCAACGGCAAAATTTGTCCCCCCAAAAAACCACAAGTATCCCCAAAAATAGCAACTTTACAGGAGAACGGAAAAACCTTCTTCACTTCCACAGCAAGTCAATGTAATTATGTTTATTCCAATGTAGTTTTGGAGCATTTCTATTGGTCCACTCATCGTGAAATTTGGACATGACGTTCAGGACAGCTGTTGTGCGCAAATGACGAAAAAAAATAAAAATGGACAAAAAAAAAAAAAAAGAGTACCCGTATTTTTTTATATTTTCAGTCAAAACAGCAGCCAAACCCATCCAGTGGTGTTGAGGTCTGGACTCTGGGGTGGTCAGTCCATCGGTCAGCTTCTTTCGTTTGATGTGTCCGTCTCCTTTTCTCAGCGAGGCTCTTCTGGATCAGCTATACATCCTTTCAGTCCCATAGCACTGAGTCGTCTTCTCACAGCGGACTGAAGCCTGATTTTAAATGCTGTTTATCTGAGGGGGCAGTTGGGGGGGGGTCTTCCAAGTGGTTGTTAGGAATCCTGTTTTCTCTAAAGCTTTTAAATGAACTCATTTTTCCTTCTTTATCCATGTAGTTGCAATCTCCTCATAAAAACTGCCTGGGAACGACTTGCAAATGACCTTATTTATGGTTATAAACACCTTACAAATCATTAATAAGCAGTTATAACACACATAAAAAGATCTAAGAGTGAACCCATCCATTTATATACACTCTTAGCAAAAAGGGTTCTATAAAGGACCAAACAAGGTTAACAACAGTGGAACCCTTTAGGTGCTAAATAGAACCCTTTTCAGAAAGGTTCTATATAAAACCATCTACAACATATGCTCCATCAGCCTGAAGAACCGTTTCACAATACAATCAGGCCAAGGGTTCTTTGTGTGTTCATGGCTCTATTTAGAACCGTTTACTAAAGAAGCCTTCTCCATGAGTCGGCATTAAACCTGCCAGCTATTCGTAATCATCACAGGTGTTTATAACCTCATTAATAACCACTAACAAACGCATTATAAAGTATTTACAACCTGTTTATAAGCATAGGCTTATTCTAAAGTGCTACTCTTTATTCATCATTTTGTTTATCAGGCAGCACAAAACCACTATATGTCATCGGTGTTCTCCTCTTTAATGGCTGAGTATGAACATTTTGCCAAAATAATGCCATTTTTATTACTGATTTTAAATACACAAGGTCACCTGATGGCTAATGAGTCAGCAAATTTACAGAGTCCTCAGTTTTAACTAGAAAGTCATCGGTGTCACCGTCACTGGTGTTACGCCATATTCACACAACACCAGTGACTATAAAGCATTTTTGGAATTAAGCCCTAATTTCTGCATATATGGTAAAAGGAGGTGTTAAAAGATCATTTAATTAAGGGATTTAAAAATGTATCCACTCCAAAAGGACAACGACCTAAACAGAGTTTGCAGCAAATCGCTTCCCTGTAGACGTCAGCGGTGTAACAAAGCAGCTCCTCTCACTGTGTTTCAGCATGACAGACATCACTCAGACCAAACTAATCACAAACCTCATGGATCTCGACCCAAAAGGGAGGAGCACGCACTGCCCCGTATGAAGTTCGTTGGTATTAGGAGGCAGGGCCTCGGGCCCCGAGTCTCGCGGCTTCCTCGGTTTGTGTGTAGGAAGCGTAATGATGAACATATGGATGTAACTCCACTTCACCCGGCCAATCACGGCCGCCTTTATTTGGCCCAGACTGTAATAATAAAAAGCTACCAGATCAAAGCCGCGATCGCTCCAGCCGGCTCCTCCGCCCCCGCCGCGCTATTCCTGGCCTTTTCCGACATCCTGGTTCCTTCCAACATCCTGGGTATTGATACATCGGCAGCGCGAGCGCTGACCTACTTCTACAGCGGTGGAGCGACCCTTCTCACTCGACCCCGTGGCACATAAAATGACCCAACCTGCTCGGTTATGCCCGTACATACTCAGTGGTGCATTTTAAAGGGGATGTTTTCAACTTTCTGGACATTTGGTTCATATGAATTCTTCAGCACACACACACACACACACACACACACACACACACACACACACACACACACACACACACACAGTCAAAAACAGGCTGCTGTGTCTTTGAGCCACAGGAAATTCTCTGAAATAGGCGTCTCACTGAAAGTTTGACCGCTCATGAGCCCTGACCACATCCCAGCTGAGTCTTTTCTCACTGAAACAGCCTCAACTCAACATATTGCATAATTGACGTTACTGTATACACAAATATGATATTATTTATATGATTTATTTTACTATGCGTAAGTCATGTTTTGTCATATATATATATATATATATATAACCTACTTTGCTTTTAATGTAAGTCAATGGAACCAGACGTCCACTGAAAACTGCAAAACGAAATCATACAAATAAACCTGTTTATTGCTGCTGTTGGAACAAAACCTCGTATCTCCATTTCATGATGAATCGACCAGAATGAAACGACCCAGAACGACTCGGAAAGACGTCTGGTTCCATTGACTTACATTAAAAGCAAAAGTGGGTTTTTTCCTTCTCCTATGTATACATATATATATATATATATATATATGACAAAACATTCTGCATAGTAAAATAAATCATATAAATAATATCATATTTGGGCATACAGTAATGTTAATTATGCAGTATGTTGAGTTGAGGCTGTTTCAGTGAGAGAAGAGTCGGCTGGGATTTGTAATAAATTTGGATATATTTTAATAACAACACTGATGTTTATTTACACACACATTTAGTTTCTGTAATAAATGTCTTGAAGTGTCCACACACACACACACACACACACATATATATGTATATATAACACACAATTATTACAGAAACCAAAAAATGTGCTCCCAATCAAAAACATGGTCATTGCTGGTTACTGACCACTACGCAGAGGGTCAAACTGTTTTGATTTACAGACTTCGGCTGCAGATTTCACCTCACGATGATTCACTTTCCTCATGAGTCTTTACGAACCGACTCAGTGAATCATGAAACCTGGAATTTCACCACAATTCCATTCCGCTTCTTTTGGTGTAATTCAGCTTCATTTTAAAAGAATATGCGAAACTATTTCCGCAGGATGAGCGACACACAGACGTGAGGAGCCTGACTGTGGCTATAACCACTGCAAACGGACTGACGCTCTGCTGAGTGGCCACCTTCACCCCGCTGTGTCGTCCAGCGCAGCCCGGCGTCCGAGCCGAGCCGAGCCTAGCGCAGCGCGGATGATCTGATTAAATGCAGTGATGCTTCTGCGCGCTGATAATCTGACGGGCGCGGCGGGCGGGATATTCCGAGAGCTTTCGCTCGTACTGTTTGTTTTTTTGCCGAAGAGGATGACCAGTTTATGGGGCTCTCTGCATAATGTGCATGTGCAGCAGCATATGTGTGGAGGCTGCAGGCGCTGACCTATTTCAATAGGATTTACTCGCAGCCTAACAAAGCCACTCTTTCAGGACACCAGAGAGTCACTGACGGCATCTAGAGCGAGAAACGAGAGAGAGAGGGAGAGAGGGGGGGTAGAGAGAGGGAGAAAAAGAGAGAGAGAAAGAGAGAGAGGGAGAGAGAGAGAGAGAGAGAGAGAGAGACTTTGGCAACAGAGGGCGTGAATGGATGAGAAGTACGGAGAGAGAGAGACATGTACAGATAGGCAGATACAGAAAGAGAGAAAAGAAAAAGGGAGAGCAAGACAAAAGAGGAAAGAGAACGAGAGAAAAAGAAATGGCGAAAGACACCGAGAGAAAGGAAAAGAAGAAATGGGGAGTGAGAACGGAAGAGAAAAAAAAATATAGAGAGAAAAAAGAAAGAACTAGATAGAAAGAAATGTAGAGAGAGAAATACAGAAAAGAAAGACAAGAAACCGAGAGAAACGACTCGAATGAAAGAAGGACAAAAATAGGGAAAAAAAGAGAGAGAGGGAAAAAGGCAGAGAGACAGAAAGAAAATAAAAAACGAGAAAAAGGACATTAATGAGAAAAATTAAGAGTAAGAGAGAGAGAGAGAGTAAGAGAGAGAGAGAGAGAGAGAGAGAGAGGGGAAAAAAGACTGAGAAAGGACAGAGAGAAATAAATGAAAAAATAAAGAGGAAAAAACAGAAATAGAAAGAATGGAAAGAAATAATTAGTGAACAGAAAGAGAGAGAAAACAGAAAGAAAGAAAGAAAGGATGAAAGAAAGAAAGAAAGAAAGAAAGAAAGAAAGAAAGAAAGAAAGAAAGGAGAGAAATAGAGAGAGAATAGAAAAAAATAGAGAGACAGAGAGAGAGAAAGAAATAGAGGGAGGGAGGGAGAGAATAAAAAGAAAGATATATATACACATAGAGAGAGAGAGAGAGAGAGAGAGAGAGAGAGAAATAGAGGGAGGGAGAGAGAATAAAAAGAAATAGAGATAGAGAGAGAAAAAGAGAGAGATTAGAATGAAATAGAGATAGAGAGAGAAAAAGAGAGAGATTAGAAAGAAATAGAGAGAGAGAGAGAGAGAGAGAGAGAGAGAATAGAAAGAAATAGCGAGAGAGAGAGAGAGAGAGAGAGAGAGAGAGAGAGAGAGAGAGAGAGAGAGAGAGAGAGAGAGAGAGAGAGAGAGAGTTAGTTGTCCGTTCCCCAGCTGAAAGTTTGATCAGGCTGGCATGGGAACCGAAACACGCACACACACACACACACACACACACACACACACACACACACACACACACACACACACACACACGTGCAGCTGCTCCTGCACATCACACTCAGCTCACACATGTGTGCGAGGATGGAGGGAGAATATAATCCCGCTGGGAAGACCACTGAACGCTCAATTTGCAGAAAACCGCAGCGAAGTTCCTTCATTACCGACCGCGCTGAGCTGCACTGCAGCCTGCGCACACTTCCCAAACGGACTTCACCTGCAGGCGGGAAAAAGGGCATTCCGGGGACGACACAATGACATCAGATCAATAAATTACCAGCAGGAATTTCCAGGATATTATCTGGAATCTTCTTCTCACCCAAATATGTCGTTTGCTATTGAACACGTTTAAACGTTTTATTGTTTAACAATGTGGGAATTTTGTCTTGTTTTGGAATTTGAATGAAACTAATGATCAAACAGCCCATTGATAACGAATTAAACAAAGCCATTTTTTAGTAAATGAGTAAATAAAGGAATGTGTATGCAGACACGGTGCTCACTCCTCCAAAAACAACAATCAGGGAAAGTGTTTAGTTCGGAATGGACCGGATAATCCGATCGGTTACTTTTTCTTAGCACCACATTCCTGTGTGTCGGGTGCGGATACATTTAAAAGACCACAACAGGGTGTGTATGTGTGTGTGTGTGTGTGTGTGACCATACTGTTTGGACGAGTCTGAGGACAAAGCGAGGAATTAAAAATAAGCAAATTAATAAAAAATCTGGGAATTCTGTAGGATCATTGTTACTCAATAAATACATTTTTATAGTAAGTACAGTAATATTTATGTTTGTTTAAATACAGAAAAAACAAAGGTCACACAAGAAGTGTTGATATTGTTATTAATGCTAGAATTAATCATTAACAATTAATAATGAGAATAATCATAATAATAATGATGCTATGGTCAATGAACTAGGAATATTAGAAAATAATATTGAAGGTTGTTTAAATATAGAAAAATGTTGATGCTGTTATTACGGTTACAATTAATAATGTTAATGTTATAATGAATAATTAACAATTATTATTATTATTATTATTAATAATAATAATGATAATGCTTTGGAAGGCAATTGCTATTACTTATTATATGTCTATTGTTGATATTTGTGTATTATTTCATTAAATGAATTATTTAAACAAAACGTATTTTTATTTAAAGATGTTTTTACCTCACACTGTCAATAGATGACTGATTAGCATTGTTATTAATAATTAGTAGCTTTGAAACTGAACAACAACAAAATAAACAGCGTAAACAGCTACTAAAAATGATTTAGCAGTTAAATTAACTGAACTGCGTCTTCGCTAATTTAAAATAAGCACCTGCTTATATTTTTACTTTGCGAACTTCAAGCCGCTCGTTGGGAAAAAAGGCCGGGAGTTTTTGCGAGTGCTAGATAATTAAAACCTGAGGAATATTCAAACGGTCTCTTAGCATAACAATGCGGAGCGGGACGGCTCGCTTCGCGCCAGTGTTTGTGGGGCGGCCTTTTGTTTTTGAGGTGCCCCCTCTCTTTTGTTGATTCATTAGGCCAGCCTGCTGCCTCTCTCTCTCTCTCTCTCTCTCTCTCTCTCTCTCGCCCTCCTCCTCCTCTCCCAGCAAGTCCTGCTCCAATTTTCCCTCTCTGTAAGTCCCGGGAATTGGGCCACTATCGTCCCGTATTCCGACAAACTCCGCATACGATCACGGGTCAGACGTTGTCGCTTGACGTTTGCCCGCCGACCACATTTTTCCGAGTTAGCCGAAACCCCGTACCCCGTGTGTGTGTGTGTGTTTTAAACTCCCGAAATGCAGAGTATAAACAATCACAGCAAGATGCTTGGCACCGAATCAAGAAGAACACAATGCGCCCGTCCAGCCTGGCACGGCGGCCCACGTATCATAAACACACAGCCTTCGCACAAAGAGGCTACTGTGCTTATTAAAGGGCGGCGGGGATGCCCGTCTGTGTGCGGGAGGAGAAATCTCACGCCTGCTCATTCAAGGGCAGGAGAGGGAAAGAAGAGAAAGACACCCTGGACCAGGCCTTCTGGTCCTGGGGCGGGAAAAGTCCGACCTGGACAAAAAAAAGCGCATTTCAAAAGGTAAATGACTTCCTTCTTCTTCCTTTGTTTGTTTATTAAAAGTGTCACAATATAAAGTTCCTCAAGAGCCAAGAAACCAGAAGCTTCATCGTAGCTGTCATGAAAATACACCTGCTCCGGAAATCGGAATAATAACAAGCGGGAAAAAAAAAAAAAAACTTTTTCCGAGGCGCCGCACAAGCCGTTAGGAACTCTATCAACCTGAAACAGGCCGAAAAAGGAAAAAAATTGCAGAAATGTGTTGTTCAAGGATAAACGTATGCTCTGACTTTACGCAAAATAATTCCCAAACAGTGTACGCTTGGAAAAAGGATGAATTAGGATATATCGGCGGCTCCGTTTTTGGCACAGAATGCGCCAACACGCAAGGCCATTGGCCCAAAGGTTGAACCCTGATGACCTCTCGTCTGACGAGGACTAAATGAGAAACAGGTTCAGGTGCAGAAAGGTTCGGAAAAGTTGAAACTTCCAAGAATTAGGAGGAAGAGGCACAATACACCTATTTGCCTCTCTCTCTTGCCCTGCTGTCAGGGCCTTTTTGACGCGTTACAGGTACGAAGCAATGAAAGGAACAGTGTCTCGTGGATCACACTTTCCGAACACAAGCGCTTTCACACCTTCCAATCAAACCACAATTCCTCAATTCACGGCAAACATTTCCTTTCTTTCCTCGCTTTTGTTTTTCCATTTTTTTTCCCCCACATGCAAATGTCAAAATGCACTCTGTTTGATTTTCCCCTCTCTCCTTTCAGGAACGACAACCAGCTGATTCGCTCCTAAATTGCGGCTCAATTAAATTAAGCCGTTCCTGCGGCTCCGGCTATATTTTCATTACGACCCATTTGAGATAATTGAAAAGAAGTGAATCCGTGCTAACAGCATTACAATGTTAACAGCTGCAAAATACGCCGCAGATTACGACTGTCAGACCAAGCAACTCACACACACACACACACACACACTTACGGAGTCGCACACACACTTTCCAACAAGCAACCGTTCACACCAAACACCTCAAAGCCCGCCGTGACCTTTACGGAGACACGCTGAATTCCAGGTGAATCCGAAGGAATATGCACGTAAATAAATAACCGAACAGACTCCAGATAAATCAGCTGTCACCGCGGCGACGCAGCATTCTTACCGCTTTGCCGTTGTAGTAATACATCAAAGAGCCGCCGCTCACGCCGGGGATGGTGTAAGCGCAGTACATCTCTCTTTTTCCTCCGTTTTGCTTTTTTTCCCCTTCTTTTTTCACCTTCTCCTTTTTTTTCCTCCTCTTTCTCCCCCACGCTCCTGCTCTCACTCGCGCAGCAACAACTTTTTCAGCTCAAACTCAGCGCTTCCCCCCCGTGTTTTTTTTTTTTTCCTCCTTCACAACAATTCCTTCAGTAGCATTTTCCCATATGGCCCGGGCCCGAGCGCGGCGAATATGCAAACGAGGGAGAAACCATTTCTGACGTTGGAAAACCGGAGGGGAGGGGCGGAGCCAACCCCTCCCTCCATCCCTCCCTCTATCCCTCCCTCCCTCCCTCTCTCTCTTTCTCTCCCGCTCGCTCGCACGCACATCTTCCAACACACACAGAGCCCTCTATGCACGCACGCACACACACGCGCACAAACACACACACACACACACACACACACTTTTTCCCTTTCCGTGGCAAATCTGGAAAAGATCCCCTGCGCTGAACTCCGGCGGCTCCTTGAAAGAGGAGCGAATATGGGCTCCTTTTTTTCTGCAGCTCTTTATTACTCACTGGAACTACACGCCGTCTTTCAACTCGCGCTTTTCAAGTCTGCAATCTCACTTCACACACAGCGGACCCCGGGTGCACACACACACACACACACACACACACACACACACATACACACACACATTCATATATCATGGCTATATACATAAAAGTAATTTTGGGTCGCTTTCTTTGGTCTATTTAACATTTTAAATAATGTAAAAACTAAAAAATGACAAAAATGTAGATACGAGGTTTTGCTCTGTACACACACACACACACACACACACACACACACACACACACACACATATATATATATATATATATATATATATATATATATATATATATATATATATATATATAAAATATACACACACACATCCATCATGGCTGTCAGAACAGAATTTTTACTTTTTTTTATATTTTGACAATATCTTGTCTATTACATTGTGTAATCATGTAATGGTGAACGGATCAAAAGGAATGATACAAAAACAACTTGAAATCTTTTTACACTGACTTCCATGAAAAGACAAGAATGTTGTTCCTTCTCTTATATATGTGTGTATATATCTATGCATAGAAAGACTTTGATTGTTGTAATTTTAAAAAATCATGTATATTACAGAAAAAATTTTTTTAAGGTGTTGGATTCAGTGTTGGATTCTATAGTTATACGTCAGTGTCGGATTCTATAGTTATACATCAGTGTCGGATTCTATAGTTATATGTCAGTGTCGGATTCTATAGTTATACGTCAGTGTCGGATTCTATAGTTATACATCAGTGCCGGATTCTATAGTTATACGTCAGTGTCGGATTCTATAGTTATACGTCAGTGTCGGATTCTATAGTTATACATCAGTGTCGGATTCTATAGTTATACGTCAGTGTCGGATTCTATAGTTATACATCAGTGTCGGATTCTATAGTTATACATCAGTGTCGGATTCTATAGTTATACGTCAGTGTCGGATTCTATAGTTATACATCAGTGTCGGATTCTATAGTTATACGTCAGTGTCGGATTCTATAGTTATACATCAGTGTCGGATTCTATAGTTATACGTTAGTGTCGGATTCTATAGTTATACATCAGTGTCGGATTCTATAGTTATATGTCAGTGTCGGATTCTATAGTTATATGTCAGTGTCGGAATCTATAGTTACATGTTGGTGTCGGATTCTATAGTTATATGTCAGTGTTGGATTCTATATTTATATGTTAGTGTTGGATTCTATAGTTACATGTTAGTGTTGGATTCTATATTTATATGTTAGTGTTGGATTCTATAGTTATATGTCAGTGTCGGATTCTATAGTTATATATCAGTGTCGGATTCTATAGTTATATGTCAGTGTCGGATTCTATAGTTATATGTTAGTGTTGGATTCTATATTTATATGTTAGTGTTGGATTCTATATTTATATGTTAGTGTTGGATTCTATAGTTATATGTTAGTGTTGGATTCTATATTTATATGTCAATGTCGGATTCCATAGTTATATGTTAGTGTTGGATTCTATATTTATATGTCAGTGTAGGATTCTATAGTTATACATTAGAGTCGGATTCTATAGTTATATGTCAGTGTCGGATTCTATATTTATATGTCAGTGTCGGATTCTATAGTTATATATCAGTGTCGGATTCTATAGTTATATATCAGTGTCGGATTCTATAGTTGTATGTCAGTGTCGGAATCTATAGTTACATGTTGGTGTCAGATTCTATAGTTATATATCAGTGTCGGATTCTATAGTTATATGTCAGTGTTGGATTCTATATTTATATGCTAGTGTTGGATTCTATATTTATATGTTAGTGTCGGATACTATAGTTATATGTTAGTGTTGGATTCTATATTTATATGCTAGTGTTGGATTCTATATTTATATGTTAGTGTCGGATTCTATAGTTATATGTCAGTGTCGGAATCTATAGTTACATGTTGGTGTTGGATTCTATAGTTATATATCAGTGTCGGATTCTATAGTTATATATCAGTGTCGGATTCTATAGTTATATATCAGTGTCGGATTCTATAGTTATATGTTAGTGTTGGATTCTATATTTATATGCTAGTGTTGGATTCTATATTTATATGCTAGTGTTGGATTCTATATTTATATGTTAGTGTCGGATTCTATAGTTATATGTCAGTGTCGGAATCTATAGTTACATGTTGGTGTCAGATTCTATAGTTATATGTCAGTGTCGGATTCTATAGTTATATGTCAGTGTTGGATTCTATATTTATATGCTAGTGTTGGATTCTATATTTATATGTTAGTGTCGGATTCTATAGTTATATGTTAGTGTTGGATTCTATATTTATATGTTAGTGTTGGATTCTATATTTATATGTCAGTGTTGGATTCTATATTTATATGTCAGTGTCGGATTCTATAGTTATATGTCAGTGTCAGATTCTATATTTATATGTCAGTGTCGGAATCTATAGTTACATGTTGGTGTCAGATTCTATAGTTATATATCAGTGTCGGATTCTATAGTTATATGTCAGTGTTGGATTCTATATTTATATGCTAGTGTTGGATTCTATAGTTGTATGTTAGTGTCGGATTCTATAGTCATATGTTAGTGTCGGATTCTATAGTCATATGTTAGTGTTGGATTCTATATTTATATGTCAGTGTCGGATTCTATAGTTATATGTCAGTGTCAGATTCTATATTTATATGTCAGTGTCGGATTCTATAGTTATATGTCAGTGTCAGATTCTATAGTTATATGTTAGTGTCAGATTCTATATTTATATGTCAGTGTCGGATTCTATATTTATATGTCAGTGTCGGATTCTATAGTTATATGTCAGTGTCGGATTCTATAGTTATATATTAGTGTCGGATTCTATAGTTATATCTTAGTGTCGGATTCTATAGTTATATGTCAGTGTCAGAATCTATAGTTATATATTAGTGTCGGATTCTATAGTTATATCTTAGTGTCGGATTCTATAGTTATATGTTAGTGCTGGATTCTATAGTTATATGTCAGTGTCGGAATCTATAGTTATATATTAGTGTCGGATTCTATAGTTATATGTCAGTGTCGGATTCTATAGTTATATATTAGTGTCGGATTCTATAGTTATATATTAGTGTCGGATTCTATAGATCCAATCCTCAGGAAACATCTTACAAAGCAAAGGGCAGCTGGCTTTTACAAATACAAAGTGTTTATGTGTGTGTGTACATATTGTCACAGAAGAACCCTTGTAGGCCCATTTTTGCTGCGTTTTTGTATTTCGTTTTTTGTATTATTTGTAATTTGGAAAGACCAGCTGCTCTTCACATTGTGTGAAAATTTCATTGTGAACAGACCAACAAAAATGACTCAAGGCAGTCTTTTATATTGATGTTCTTGTCTCTCTGGAAAAATTAAATATAAGTTTTTTTTTTACACCATATCACTGCTTTGAGAACAAAACCTCATATCTCTAAAATGGAAATTTTACAAGAGAAGGAAAAAACATACTTCACTTTTAATGGAAGTCAATGGGACCAGATGTCTTTCCAAGTCATTTTAGGCAGTTTCTTTTGGTCCATTCATCAAATAATGTATACACAGCATAAAGGGCAACAGGATTTTTGAAATTATGTCAAAAAGTGAACGACAATATATAAACACTATTATCAATATATATAGATATGTGTAAATATAATCAATATACACACACCATAGTCTCTCTCTTTCTCTCTCTCTCTCTCACACACACACACATTATATATATATATCTCCATTTTGCAGTTTTTCAGTTTTTAACATAATATGAAAAAGCTTGTTGTTATTTACATTGTCTGTAAATTTCATGATGAATAGAACAAAACAAATGGCCCAAAATGACTTGGAAAGACATCTGGTTCCACTGACTTACATTAAAAGTAAAGTATGTTGTCCTGGAAAATGAAGATATGAGGTTTTGTTCCGACAGCAGCGATATTGTTTTTTATGAGGACCCACTGTTGGAACTTCACTATAGCACTATAGTCCACCCACCCACACACACACAAACACACACACACACACACACACACACAAAAACACACACACACACACACACACACACACAAAAACACACACACACACATACACAAACACACACACACACACACACACACACACACACACACAAACACACACACACACACACACACACACAAACACACAAACACACACACACACACACACACACATATATATATGTATGTATGTTTAAAGATAGATCTGCCTGAGGCTCAAAGAACTAATAGAGTTGTAAAGTAAGTCCATTATAAAGTAGAATACAAATGCTGTTAATAGTCTCTCTCTCTCTCTCTCTCTCTCTCTCTCTCTCTCTCTGTCTCTCTCTCTCTGTTTTAATTTGATTAAAACACGAGAGGCAGGAAGGGAATGGTATGATGCACATCTAATAACTTCACCATCTGTCTTCAGTGCTGGCTCGCCACCAACATTGTATGCAGCCGCTGCCTGAGAACGCGACTCAAAACGGGGGGGTGGGGTGGGGAGGGCTGAGTGGAAAGAAAGAAAGCAAGAATAAAAGAAAGTTAACAAGAAGAATGGACAGAGCGGTGTGGAAGTAAAGGCAAAAGCTAAAAATGGACACACAGGGGCACCTGCGGGGTGATGGATGGAGGAATCTGAGTACGTCACGTTCGCTTAAAGTGTGCGTGTGAGAGTGTGTGTGTGTGTGTGTGTGTGTGTGTGTGTGTGTGTGTGAGGGATGAGACGTGGAGAATACCTCACACACACACACACACATGCACACAGACTAAACATTAACACATAGATCTGAGGGAAAGGCCGCGTCAGAGCGGCGGGGAAAGACAGGATCGCTGGACGAATGGAGAGAGAAAGAAAGAAATGCAGGGAAAAAGAAATCAGAGTGAAAGACGAGTCTGGATTCCCTCGTTACGTGAGATGTTTTTCCACTACATCATTGGGAACGACATGAAACACTGAAATGACATGAAATGAGACGCAACTCGGAACAACATCACAGCCTCAGACTCATATATACAGATAGATAGATAGATAGATATACAGATAGATAGATAGATAGATAGATAGATAGATAGATAGATAGATAGATAGATAGGTAGATAGATAGATAGATAGATAGATAGATAGATAGATAGATAGATAGATAGATAGAGAGACAAACAGACACTCAGATAGACACACAGATAGACAGATAGAGACACGTAGGCGTATACACTGCACTATGGGGTATATATATATGAAACAAATTTCAGGCTGATAAATATTATGATGAATAGTCCATTATATATATATATATCACACACATACAGTATATATACTATAAAATCCATGTACACACACACACACACACACACACACATACATATATATATATATATATATGTGTGTGTGTGTGTGTGATGGTAAATCCTGCACACAAACACAGAGAATATGTGCATCATATACTGTCATATATCACAGTAGCATATTGTATGTAATTTGTAATAGACACTGAAAACCAGCAAATCCTACCACAGAACATCTACATCAAATGCCATCGTAAGCTCAGTAGCGCTGACGTCTTTCTCTTCTTTTCCTTCCCCCCCCATGAAGTGGTGATGCTAACTGCATGGTGTGTGTGTGTGTGTGTGTGTCTCGTCGGCCCACTCTGTAAAAGTGGGCCGCAGCTCTCCTGTCCGCTCGACACTGGATTTAACAAGTGAAACGTGCGATGCTGCCAAATCCAGAGCATCTGAGAGAGCGAGGGACGAAAAAAAAAAAAGGCGGAAAAAAGCCAAACCTCTGGGAATAGATCCCAAATGGAACTAAATCATTTGCATATGCCGGAGCGAGCGGCGCTGGAGCGTGGTGCTGCTGCCTGGAATAAACTTTAATAATTCAGCATCCCGGCTTCATCGCTCCGTCTGAACGCCCTCGCGCGGAGCGCCGGACAGCGAGGCTGAGGCTGACGCTGCTGCGGTTGTTGTTATTGTTGTTGTTTGTGGGCAGTTGAGCTGGGGGGGGGGGTGGTGTCCTTTTCGTTCACTCTCTCTCTCTTTCACGTCTACACACTCTCTTATTCCTGGCACCAGGAAAGGCAGCAGTTGCACCACACTTCATTTTCACAGGGGTGGGGGGGGGGGGGGGGGGGGGGGGGATGTTATTTATTCTCAGTTTATTTGTTCTTTTTAAGATGAAAATGCTGTTTCTGCTTTTCTGTCTCGGTCACTCAATGAAGACCGTGAAAGGGCGCCGAGCGACAAGGATGGAAAAGGCCGTTTTACGACTCTCCGGAGACCCGAGCTGTGTTTTTATTTTGTTATTAAACATTTTTGGCCTAAATTGTGAAGCAGTTCTTAAGCTATGAAACACACAGCTCAAAGAGAAGAAGACCCACATGGCAGGCGGCCACGTGGTGTGTGTGTGTGTGTGTGTGTGTGTGTGTGTGTGTGTGTGTGTGTTACGCAAAGCCAGACCAGGCAAGTGTGTGGCACTCTTTACATAAAAAAAAATACATGACTAAAAAATAAACATCATTGAAACAAAATAAATATATATAAATTTTAAAAAGGAGGTGAAAAAAGGGAAAAATTGCCAGAGTAAAATTACAGAAAAAAATTCCTGTTTATAGAAAATTCCATAAAAAATATCCAAATTTATAAAGGAAAAAAATATCCATGTTGATCAAATGTTTTTTTAAAGCATTCATATATTCATTTATAATGAATTCATCCATACAGCGCTACACTCTAATGCAAGAGTTCGAACATCTCCAGTCCAATGACACACTGTCAAAAAATAAATAAATAAATAAATAATAATAACTGCAAAATTCAGTCTTACTTTTTTTTTATTCATTTGCTGAGTTTAGCATGCTGGGAAAAAAAAAAATCTAAAATGAAAAAATTCTGAAAGGTGCCAGAACCTCTGCAGATGCCACGTTATGCTTTATTTGTTCCCCCAATGTGTTGCATCCAGCAAATAAACAACAACTGTCCATTAAAACGCGCTGAGAAAAACAGCGAAACGCATCTTCGGCCGGCCGGGGGGGCGCCAAAACTTTTGCACACGGCGGCGTGTGGTGTTTTATCTCTCTTTTTTTTTTTCTGGTCATATTAGCTGATGTAAAAGATCAGCCCTCGTCCTCCTTTTAGGTTTTGATCATCTTTTATTCTGCATTTTTCCTTACAGGGCGCGACCGTCTCGGAGTGGAAGCCGTGTTTATGCTCCTTTATCTCGGGCCGTAATCTCTGTTTGGATCTCGTTCAAAAAAGGCAGAATAACGTTTTTAACGCTTTCTGTCGAAGGGGCGTCGTCTAAGAACAGCGAGGAAAATTATGCAAAACGGCAGAGGAAAAATTTAAAAGACGGTCCGGAAGGCCGTCGTCATTCCAACCGGGTTCGCGAGGAGAGTTCCTTTAAAAGGGGCGACGAGCGAGAGAGATTAGGATGCACAGGAAGAGAGAGAGAGAGAGAGAGACAGAGAGAGAGAGAGAGAGAGAGAGAGAGAGAGAGAGAGAGTCAGTCGGTAACACAAGGCCCATTGTGCCCCCCACCCCCAAATCCCCCCATCCCAATCAGCTTTATTTCACTCCGCGTGGTGTAAATCGCCGGATCACACGGACGCTCCCTTAAAAACAAAGCGGGAAAAATAAGCGCCTCTTTATTCTAACGAGCCCGTTTGAATCTCGCTCAGCCCTCGGTTCAATTGCAGAGCCCACCCCCCCCCCCATCACCACAATGGGATGAGGAGAAAAGAACGACGGAGGAAGAAAAAAAAAAGACAGGAATGAACTCCGAGCAGAAAGAGTTAATCTGCACAGGCAAGAGTAATTAAGTACGGCATTAGCGCCGTGAATAGGGGCGATTTAAGGAGGTTTCCGCTCCGTTTCAGGACACTTTCCTCCTGTTTTCTGTACCGTCCCGGACCCCCGGACCCCCAGACCGCGGTGTGCCGTACCGGCAGCCGGAGGTCTTCAAAGATAAAACATTTTCTTAGAAGAAAACCAAAACAAAACGGCATTCATCAAGCCAGCGCCGCCGCGGATCCTGACAAACATTAAACACAGTAAGCAGGCAATTATGTATGCATGATTTAATCGGCAACTAATTAATATGCAAATGTATTCATATGTTAGTTACTAAATTAAAAATGCAAAGCAGCCCTTATGGTGAATCTGTGATTTTTTTTTCCTGCACAAACACGACGCTTCGCGAAATAAAAGGGAGAAGACAAAAAAAAAAGGCCGGGAAAACTTCGGCTAAGTTTCGCGACCTGTTGCTGCTGCGATCGTTTAGCGAAGCTTAGCGACTTTTAGCTTTGCGTTTTTTTGGGATCGACTCCCGAAAGGTTTTCCGAATGTGGGGCTTTATTTGTGCCGCTACAAGCAGGATCAGAATCTGAGCGGCTAAAGAGGCGGTTTGAGGAGCTTTAGACCACGGCGCAGCGCTTAGCTAGCGCGAGGCGTCTCGGCGCCGACGCTCGCGATCAGATTCCTTTCAGGTGGATCAGGTCCGGCTTTGTCGGCGGACGTCCGGCGTGCGGCCCGCTCAAAAGCACCGGCGCCCCCGCCACCTGACCGCTGTGAAGGATTGTGGGAAATGAATAGAGGGGTCAGGGAGGGGATAAAAGGAGGCCTGCCCTCTCGGCTCAGAGGACCCCTTCAGACACAGAGGGGGGCGACCGACACACACACACACACACACACACACACACACACACACAGGAGTGAGAGCTCAGCTAACTGGGTGGGCAATTACCCTCCACTATTACAGCTGTAAGACACGATCCTTTCACTCTCGCTTTCATCTGTTACTCTTTCTTTCTACCTCTTTTTCCTCTCTACCCTTTTCTCTCTCTCCTCTCTACTGGTTTCTACCTCTCTCCTCTACCCTTTTCTACCTCTCATTCTCTCTCCTCTCCACCCTTTTCTCTCCTTTTCTACCTCTTTCTCCTTCTCTCTCTCTCTCTACTCTACCCTTTTCTCTCTCACTCTCTCCTGTTTTCTACCTCTCTCCTTTTCTACCCCTCTCTCTCTCTCTCTCTCTCTCTCTCTCCTCTACCCTTTTCTACCTCTCATTCTCTCTCCTCTCCACCCTTTTCTCTCCTTTTCTACCTCTTTCTCCTTCTCTCTCCTTTTCTACCCCTCTCTCTCTCCTTCTCTGTCTCTCTCTCCTCTACCCTTTTCTACCTCTCAATCTCTCTCTCCTCTACCCTTTTCTACCTCTCATTCTCTCTCCTCTCCACCCTTTTCTCTCCTTTTCTACCTCTTTCTCCTTCTCTCTCCTTTTCTACCCCTCTCTCTCTCCTTCTCTGTCTCTCTCTCCTCTACCCTTTTCTACCTCTCAATCTCTCTCATCTCTACCCTTTTCTCTCTCCTTTTCTACCTTTCTCCTCTCTCTCTCTCTCCTCTACCCTTTCCTACCTCTCTCTCTCTCCTCTATCCTTTTCTACGTCTCTCTCGCTCTCTACCATTTTCTACCTCTCTCTCTCTCTCTCTCTCTCTTCTCTACCATTTTCTACCTCTTTCCCTCTCTCTCTCCTCAACCCTCTCTACCCTTTTCTCTCTCCCCCTCTACCCCTCTCTCTCTACCCTTTTCTCCCTCTCTCTCTCTCCTCTCTTTTCTCTACCTCTCTCTCCACTCTATCCCTCCCCATTCTCTCTCTCCTCTCAACCCTCTCTACCCTTTTCTCTCTCTCCCCTCTACCTTTTCTACCCCTCTCTCCATCTCTCTCTCCTCTCTCCTTTCTCTACCTCTCTCTCCCTCCCCATTCTCTCTCTCTCTCAGCATCCTATCCCCATATAGAACCATGCGCAACACGTTCTCCATCAATCTGAAGAACCATTTCACCATGCAAAGAACACTTTAATCAAGCAAAAGGGGTCTTTGAGTACTCTTGTTCTATATAGAACCCTTCTTTTTTTTTTACTAAAGAACCTTTGGAGAACCATCTTTCTTCAGAGTGTACTTGGATCTGTTTTTTGTGATGTCAGCACATTTAAAACGTATCCAGCCTACACTTTAGCCCCGCCCACGCACTGGAGTTATAAGGAGTGTTTCTTGCTCTGGCATCCAATCAGAACAGAGCTCATTTACATATATCTGTTTTAAAGGCCCGTCTGTCTATTTGTGGGGGGTAAAGAGAGGTTCTGACCGGTGGGGGTTTGGTTTTCCACGGAACTATCGCTTTAATCCTGGACTAAATCCTGCACAGCGAAGTCTGCTTGTGCGCCATAATAAAAGTCTGCAGTTCAAAGTTTTATTTAATCTTACATCAGAAAAAATGGCCAAAAACAAATATTTTTAAACGAACTTTTAAATTCAAATGTGTTCATTTAGTAAGATTATTACAATCATATATTAAAAAAATAAGAGTAATAAAGGTTTTAGTGATAACCATGTAATAATAATTCTTGTTTAAATATTACATAGTGAATCAAGTTTTAAAAATAAAATTTATTTTTTAAATCATTATAAAAATGTAGATGTTTTTTTTCTAAAAAAGAGATTTTTTACTATTATTACACTACATATCAGATTAAATGATAAAATATTTAAATTACATTTTTAAAAAAATCAACATTTTCATATCAAATAAGTCCTAACTCAGAAATGTAACTAGAAGATTTCAGCTATGAAATATATATATATATATATATATATATATATATATATATATATATATATATATATATGCGTGTTTTTTAAAGATTTTCTTAATAAACTTTTCATAATTAACCTTTTCTATGTGAGTGTACACTTGTATACAACCAGTGCAATAAAAAAATATTTTTTTTCGAATTATTTGTTACATTTTTTTTTTACATTTATTAATTTATTTTTTTATTTTTAATTTTTTTTGTGAAAGACAGTGTGACTTGGTTTGAACTCTTCCATGCAATATATAGGGGAGATCTCCATCACACACACACACACACACACACACACACACACACACACACACACACACACACAGAGCCACAAATGTGGAGTATAAAGTTATTCCATATTTTCCCGTCTCCCAGAGTGTCTTCACACTGAGCTGAGCTCAGTAACGTCCTGCACGTCTCTCCGCGCGTGAGCCGCAATACGTAACACTGCCACTGACAGCAGGACGAATTCATCATCACCGCCCTGCTCTCTCCTTCTGTCCGCTTCTGTTTCCCTTTCTCTCTTTTTTCTGACCCCAGCAGCGTCGCTCTCTGTCCGCAAACGTCCAAAAACAGCCCGGCCGGCGCGTGACCCGCTGATTCGACTACCAGAGCTCTCGCAAAATGGCAGCCGCAGGAGAGGAGCAGGAAATGAGCGCCAGGACGGAGAGATGGAGGACAGAGGGAGGCAGAGGGAGGAGAACTGGAGAGGAGGAGAAGCAGGGCAGTCAGAGGAGTCCCAAAACTCTCTGTCTCTGTAAAGAACGAGTGGTGACCAGACATTTTTCCCAATAGGGGAAGCTCTGTCCGCTGCCAATGGCCCAACATGCCCGCGGTCAGCGAGAGTCCGCTCTCTGGCCGGACGAAGAAACAGAACCCTACCCGCTTTTCATAGCCCCCCATTATAAACCCTTCATAACTACAATATTATACATCCCTTCATAAACTCAACATTTATTAATAACTCATTTATAGGCCATTATAACCGTCCTATCAAGACTCGTTTAAATTCCGACTTTTAAACTCCATAAAAACTCCAGCTTTATAAAAACAAAAACCCCACTCTTTGTACATCCCTTGTAAGCCCCTTCATAACCTCCCGTCAATGACTCCAACTTTATAAATCCCCATTTATAAACCCTTTATAAACCCTTTCTAAACTCATGTTTATAAACTCCCCTTTATAAACTCCACCACTGTAAAGCACTATAACGTCCTTTATAAACCCATAAACCTCCCTTTACAGACCCTTTATAAACCCAGTTGTCCTGCTTTGTTTGTTGACATTGTGTGTCCAGTGCAGTGATGGAGGGTCCGCTCTAATGTAGCTCTGCTTTTCTGGGTGGTTGTTAGAATCCTTTTCCGGGTGGTTGTTAAGATCCTTTTCCGGGTGGTTGTTAAGATCCTTTTCCGGGTGGTTGTTAAGATCCTTTTCTGAGTGGTTGTTTAGAACTTTTCCAGGTGGTTGTTAGGATCCTTTTCCGGGTGGTTGTTAAGATCCTTTTCCGGGTGGTTGTTAAGATCCTTTTCCAGGTGGTTGTTAGGATACTTTTCTGGGTGGTCATTAGGATCCTTTTCCGGCTGGTTGTTAAGATCCTTTTTAGAACCCTGATTTCCACCTGGAACCATCTGCATGCTTAAATTGCTCTTTACATGGTTAAATCGTTCTTCAGATTGAAGCAGAATGTGCTGTATTTGGTTCTATAAAGCACCAAAAAGGGTTCTGCTATTGTATCAAGCTTGATACTGTAACAATAGCAAGACCATTTTTGGCTCCACACATTCTCCATTAATCTGAAGAACCATTTCACCATGCAAAGAACCATTTAAGCACGCAGGTGATTCCACACAGAACTTGTGGCTCTAAACAGAACCATTCTCTTTACTAAAGAATCCTAATGGCTGTTTTGGTAGTTTCTGATTTTTGCACAGTACTGGAGACACACACACACACACACACACACACACACACACACACACACACACACACACACACACACAGAGCGCTGACGACAGCTGGTGGAGCCGCAGCCATTTTCTCTTTTCCCCCCAAAGTTTTGGGCTGCGGCCAAAACCTCACCTCCACCCGCCTGTCAATCAAAGCCTGTCTCCATGGAGACACACCTGAACCCCTCTGTCTCTCTCTTCTGCCACTCTCTATGGGAGCACGCCCAGTACGGCGATGGTGGGTTTCATATTGAGCCGTTTTTGGGTTCTGCTGCTGCTGTTGTTGTTTTTCCTCATCGTTGTTGTTGTTTATGTTTTCCTCCCTGCCCTCTTTAGCCTTCTGTACGCGGCTGTCCAGCAGCAGAGGAGGCCAGCTGGAGCAGCAGGCACTTACAACAGAGAGAGAGAGAGAGAGAGAGAGAGAAAGGAGAAAGAGAAAATGACAGAAAGGGAAGGAGAGAAAGAGAGAGAGATTGAGAAAAAGAAACATAAGAAAATAGAAAACATGAAAGACAAAAGGAGAAAGAGAGACAAAGGGAGAGAGAAAGAGAAAGGGAGAGAGAGAGGGAGCGAGAAAGAGAGAGAGAGAGAGAGAAAGAGAGAGAGAGAGGGGGGGGGGGGGGGGGGGATAGAGGAAGAATCTGCTTTTTAAGCCTTGAAACATAAACGTTTCCTGACTCTTTTTCGTTTCGTTCCTTTTCTCCCTCGTTTCCTTCTCTCTGCTTCATCTCCAGCACCAGCTCCATTGTCTGAAAATGTCATAGAGCAGAACTGCAAGAGCTGAACAGCAGTAAAACTCTGGCCTTCATAAACTCGGACCAGCCACTCGCCAAGCCTTTATTAAAACCTACAGCGGGCGCTTGAGTCCCTGCTGAAGAAACAGAAGCAGGAAGCTGCGATAAAACCAGCTTTAAAAACAGCAAAGAATTAAAGCCACAACATTTAGAAGCTGAGAGGGAACCTGTCGATCTCTGTACAGCCACGAATACATAATGTGGATGGAGAACATTCAGGAAAAAAGACTCCCCACGTTAAAAACTGCAGTCGGTTCCGCCTGCGGCCTGTAGGGGGAGCACAAGCTCAGGAAACAGGGATTTGAGAGCACACGGGAGATTAACGTCCCGACTGCGCCTTCTGGTAGGCCTAACTTAATTTAATTAACGCTGTCTACTTTAAACAAACTCAGGCAGAGGCAGAGGAGCGAGGGAACAGGGGAGAGAGAGAGAGAGAGAGAGAGAGGAGGCAGAGAGCACAGAGAAAAGATGCTTTCATATTTGAGCGTGGGAAAGAAATCCATTCTAGTCCAATGCTGTATTACAAATGCTCTCCTAATCACTACTCCCTTCACTTGAGCACTATATACAACACTATTATAGTGAATAGAGATTGCTCTCTGATCACTAGTTTTTACATTTCATATATACAGCACTATATAGAACACAGACATTTGAGAACTAAACAGAACACCATTACAGTGAACAGAAATGGTCCTCTAATCACTATTTCCTACATTATATATAGCACCATATAGAGCGCATCATAGTGAACAAAAACTATTATCACTATTATAATTATGCTCTACACTTGAGAACTATACAGAACAATAGTACAGTGAACAAGAATTGTTCTCTAATCACTATTTCCTACATTATATATAGCACCATACAGAACACTATCATAGTGAACAAAAACTATCATCACTATTATTACTATTCTCTACACTTGAGAACTATACAGAACACTAGTACAGTGAACAAGAATTGTTCTCTAATCACTATTTCCTACATTATATATAGCACCATACAGAACACTATCATAGTGAACAAAAACTATCATCACTATTATCACTATTCTCTACACTTGAGAACTATACAGAACACTAGTACAGTGAACAAGAATTGTTCTCTAATCACTATTTCCTACATTATATACAGCACCACATAGAGCACTATCACAATGAACAAAAACTATTATCACTATTATCACTATTCTCTACACTGGAGCACTATATACAACACTAGTCCAGTGAACAGAAATTGTTTTCTAATCACCATTTCCTACTTTATGTATAGTGTTCTACCAAACACTATTGTAGTTAACAAAAACTTAACACATCACGTTTTCTCTACATTTGAGCACTATACAGAACACTATTATAGTGAACAGAAATGTCCACCTAATCATTATTTTCTAAATTGGAGCATCATATAAAACACTATTAAAAGACATGAATGTCTGCTTTATCACTACTCCTTATATTGGTGTACTTTATGTAATACTATTATAGTGACCAAAAACAATTGCTATTCACTACAATTTGGAGCACTGTATTGAACATGATTACAGTGACCAGAAACACCCAACTACTCAGTATTCTCTACACTGGGGCACTATGTAGCACACCACTATAGTGAACTAAAGTGTGATCACTGTTCACTGCATAGTACTGGAGCACTACACAGAACGCCATTACAAGAAATGAACACTCTGTAGAGCACTACCATAGGAAGCAGAAATGCCCACGTTATCACGATTTGCTAAATTGGAACAATGTACACTATTACAGTGAACAAAAAAATCTGTCCCACATTGGAACACTATATTGAACAGAAAAAAATAATTGTCCAATCACTATTCACTACACTGAAGCACTGTATAGAACACTGTCATAGTAAACACAAATGGCCTAATCACTATTCTCTACAATGGAGCACTATGTAGATCACTATTATACCAAACAAAAATGTTCAAATAATAACTATTCTCTACAACTAGAGCACTGTAGAGAACACCATCATAGTGAACACAAATGTACGCCTAAGCACTATTCTCTACAATTGGAGCACTGTAGAGAACACTATCATAGTGAACACAAATGTACACCTAAGCACTATTCTCTACAACTAGAGCACTGTAGAGAACACCATCATAGTGAACACAAATGTACACCTAAGCACTATTCTCTACAATTGGAGCACTGTAGAGAACACCATCATAGTGAACACAAATGTACGCCTAAGCACTATTCTCTACAATTGGAGCACTGTAGAGAACACTATCATAGTGAACAGAAATGTACCCCTAAGCACTATTCTCTACAATTGCAGCACTGTAGAGAACACCATCATAGTGAACACAAATGTACGCCTAAGCACTATTCTCTACAACTAGAGCACTGTAGAGAACACCATCATAGTGAACACAAATGTACGCCTAAGCACTATTCTCTACAATTGCAGCACTGTAGAGAACACCATCATAGTGAACACAAATGTACGCCTAAGCACTATTCTCTACAATTGGAGCACTGTAGAGAACACTATCATAGTGAACACAAATGTACACCTAAGCACTATTCTCTACAATTGGAGCACTGTAGAGAACACTATCATAGTGAACAGAAATGTACGCCTAAGCACTATTCTCTACAATTGGAGCACTGTAGAGAACACCATCATAGTGAACACAAATGTACGCCTAAGCACTATTCTCTACAATTGGAGCACTGTAGAGAACACTATCATAGTGAACACAAATGTACACCTAAGCACTATTCTCTACAATTGGAGCACTGTAGAGAACACTATCATAGTGAACAGAAATGTACGCCTAAGCACTATTCTCTACAATTGGAGCACTGTAGAGAACACTATCATAGTGAACAGAAATGTACGCCTAAGCACTATTCTCTACAATTGGAGCACTGTAGAGAACACCATCATAGTGAACACAAATGTACGCCTAAGCACTATTCTCTACAATTGGAGCACTGTAGAGAACACCATCATAGTGAACACAAATGTACGCCTAAGCACTATTCTCTACAATTGCAGCACTGTAGAGAACACCATCATAGTGAACACAAATGTACGCCTAAGCACTATTCTCTACAATTGGAGCACTGTAGAGAACACTATCATAGTGAACACAAATGTACACCTAAGCACTATTCTTTACATTGGAACACTATGTAGCACACTATTATAATGAACACAAATGCCAACCTAATCACTATTCTAACCACTAACCACCACTGGAGCACTATATAGAAAACTATTACAGTGAGCAAAAATGTTAACCTGACCACTACTTCCTTCATTGGAGCACTATTCAGAACACTATTATAGTGAACAAAGATGTCCATTTGATCACTATTCTCTACACTGAACTGCTATACAGAACACTGTAAGAGAGAATAGAAATGGCCAATATCACTATAAAAAACACCATTATCATAAACAAAAGTGTCGGCTTAATCACTATTTGCAATGTCCGAACACTATACAGAACACACTCAGAAGAAACAGAAAGAAGCCTTCAAAAACAAAAGTCTTACTCACTATTCTCTACGTTACAAAACCAGGACAAACGCACTACTGTAGGGGACACAAATTGTGAATGAAGTTTGTTCACCACTTTGCGGCAGTAGTCACACTCCATCATAGTGTATTATGGCACATCGTACACCACCTACTGCAGTGCACTAGCAGACAAAAGCAGTGCACTATTTAGTGAACAATTTCGGACATGGCCCTAGACAGCTGATCTACGTTGTTGTAAATACCTTGTTGTTGACTTTGTACGTGAAAATAAGTTAACACATTCTCTATAGGGAACGCAAAAAAATAAAGCATAAACCATGGCCTGTGCAAAAGTTATGGCACCCGTTATAAATTTGTTCCAATATATTCAACTCAAATGTACAGAAAGTGCGCATTAAAATGTACAGTAAAATGCATATTTAGGTTTTTGGATGTAGAAAACTGAAAATATTCTGAGGTTTTTAACTTCATAAAAAAAAATGTGCCAAAGCCTATGATGCATATTTTAATTGATATTTACATTTTTTCTGACACCCTTTATGGCAGTATATTATATTTATTTGCATGTGTTTGTATTCTGTATTGTCTGTGTATATAAGCACTAATATCACCAAAACATGTTTTTATTGGCCAGAACACACGTATATACATTATATATATATATATGGTCAACATGACGTGATTCAGATTCTGTTTCACATATTTTTGAATAATAAAATAGCAACTTAGCAGCAGACAGGAGCAGCAGAACTGTCCCATAAATGACCGGGACACCAACGGCCTAATTAGCAAAATAAAAGTCCCACCAATGACAATGTCATGTTCGATATTCCAAGATAAAAATGAGCTTTAAAACAGGAATCAAAACCACTTTTAGTGCATTTAGTCAAGGATATCTGTCCCCAGCAGCCAGAGAGAGAGAGAGAGAGAGAGTGAGTGTGTGTGTGTGTGTGTGTGTGTGTGAAGGACAAAAGATGGAGAGAGTAACACTTGTTCTTTATCATGCCCATCAAACTCAGAGTGCCTCGCTTGCAGCGTCAACTCTTTCATGCCCCCCCCCCCCACCCCCCCACCCCCCACCCCCAAGTGCCATAAACCCGATAAACAAAAAGAAATAAATAAATGTAAAAAAAAAAAGGCAGGAGAAAATATATTTCCGAGGACGGAGCGCGCTCGCTCGCCGCCTAATGCGAACTAATTTCCTTTTGATTACCGCATTATTCCAAGGTTTCTCTCTGGTGACGGCGTAATTGTAGCGTAAGTAAATTAACTTCATAAACACTTCGCCTTACAATAACACGGTTTTGTTTTTGGCGGCAGAAAGATCGGCCCTTGGGGGTCAATCGGGGGTCTCGGCTCCAGAAGTTAGAAAGCTTTTCGAGATGTTTAGCACGAGAAGAGTGAATCTTGTGGCCCATCCTAGAGTCAAAGTGGTACATTTCCTTTATAGTGAATAATGCGTGTTATTTAGAAAGCAGACATGAAGTGTTAGTGAAATGAATCTGAAACAGAGTCTAATATATGGAGTTAGCCAGGGTGTAAAAAAGCACTTAAGTGACAAACTCTGTAGTTATGAATATGTGAATATGCGAAAACCACAAAAAAATTGATGAATAAATATAGAGCCAAAAACACTTGGAAAATAAGGAAATAAGGCCTTTAAAAATGATAAATTGTATTATAAACATAAAACGTATATGACGTGCATCCTTGTATCTGCAAGAGTCAATTAAAAAAGTTGTTTTGTAGCTTTTTTAATAAAACAAATTCATTTGTAAACAGTATCAATTTTACTGCCCAGAAAATGTCAAGTGGTGTGACCACACATTAATAAGAAAAGGCCATATATTAAAATGAACCAACATGTGTATAAACTAGTCTCTGGATCTGGACACCAGTATAAACATTTGTCCTTGAATTTAATGTCATGTTCTTTTCCCAAAAAAAAAAACATTAGAATTATAATACTAATGTGGCTTTTCTGGGGTCGTACCACTGACCTGTCGAACTAAAGCAGCCTAACCATGACTCCAAAATATTTTGATTTAAACGATCTGCAGAAAGCCTACTGACCAACACGAAGGTCATTTGGCGTCTTCCTTATAACGCAACACCCCGCCCACTCTTTCTTAAAAGCATGTCAGAATAAAAGCCCTTTGTAGTAGTCAGTTGTGCCACATGACATCGGAGGACATAACTCTTTTTGAGTGTATTTTTTTTTTTTTAATTTAAGCATTTGGATTTTAAACATGAAATCATGACAAGGTATGTTTTAAAGGTTTTTTAATGAAAATGTCATATAATATTAAAAAAAAAAAATTTAATCCATCTGTATGTATGGACAGTCGCACCACTTGACAATTTTATTCTAGGCCAAGAAAATGTGTTATATAAACGAGGTATTAAAGAATGATGGGACATACGTAGTATATATACTTAATTATGCACATCAATATATATATATATATATACATATATATATATATATATATAGATTATATAATACTATAATACACATTTCTCATAATTAGAGAAAAGACAAATTATCAAGCTAAATTACTGCTCAGAGGGCAACTTACAACCCAAAATATAAGCTTCGAGTCCAACTGCAGAGGGAAAGCAGTAGAAGAAGACTGAAGACGCTGGAGGAAAGCAGCGCTGAGAGGTGAGAACAGACGAAAATCCCGAAAAACAAGCGGGAAAGCAAGCGAACCCTGCGCGCAGTAACAGCCAGCTATGGAGGAATGCCAAAAGAACAGCGCACACACAAACATCCCAAAACATGGCAACCCGACACGTTAGCGCTGGCGGTGGAAACACATCGGCACAATGGCACATACTGGATCTCCATCCCGAGCTGCTAAACGGCTCCTTTTATTTTTAGCGCCGTGTCAAAACACCTGCCACACGCTCAGACCACCGCGCCGCACCACGACTCCATCCACGCGTCCTCCGAAAGAGCACGGCGCTGTACATACACAACACTTCATGATAGTCATACGCAGACGTTTGAACACCCTCGCTCAATTTACAAATGAGTTAACATGCTCTACAGGCCTAAATGCGGCACGATGTCTATTTATTTAACATACTGGAAAAATACAACATAAAATATGTGCTAGAACTTTTGCACAGAACACGTTTATGCCATGTTAAATTGTTATTAAATTAAATTAAGTGTGTATTAAAATGTGCAGATGTGTGTCTCTGTAGAGGTTGTGTAGTTATTGTCACTTAGAAAAACAACAAAATATGTCAGTTGCCCAGGGGGCGCCAACTTTTGAGTAGAATTTGAGATATTACACTTCCATTTTAGGCCACCCGACCGTCGCGCTGGCAAACGAGGTTGTGATTCAAGCGTAAAATGCGGCAGCATTGAAAGTCGTAACGCCACTGACGGTAACATCACTGACAATTTTTTCACAAAAAGCTTTTCTAAAGTACCGTCCACAATAATGGTAGTTTCCGAGTCACGTGGTATATAGAAGAACACAAATATTGCTTATGCATTGTTATTTCATTCCAATTTTTTATTCCCATAATGTTTCATGAGTAACACCAGTGACGCCATCCTTTTAGGTGGATTTATCAGCAATAAAAAAATACATTAAAAATTTTAAAAACTCTGGAATTAGGCTTTCTTATCAAATATAACCAGAAAAACGGTCCCACAACCGGGACAACAAGCCCAATAAGCAGAATAAAAGTCACACTAGTGACACCGATGTCGTGATTGATATTCAGAGATAAATATGAGCCTTCAAACAGAAATCAAATTCAGTTTGTCTGGTATTTATGAAGAAAAGCTTTGTGAAACTTTTTGTTAGAAAAGTATGATATATTGTTATTTATAAAAAGGTATTCTAGCATAGCTAAAAATAACAATATTGTTTATACTTTTGTCAATGTTTATAGATGACAGTGTGTTTTATGAGTCAGAATACACATAATCAAGACTACTACAGGTAACTTGCTGTTACCTTGCTGTTATACTTGCGTTATATTGACCAACACCAGTAAAACTGTATTACCACTGACGGTAACACCACTGACAGAATTTTTCTAAAATAGCTTTTCTAAGTCCACCTCCACTTTAGTTTCAAAGTCACATCACGTGTAGAAAAAAACTATTCTAATAAACATTGCATTCACATTCAATTTCAATTTTAAAATCACTTAATGGTTAATAAGTAACACCGCTGACCATCTTTTTAGCCAAATGTATTGATAGAGAAAAGAGTTTTCATCAGTTCTGGACTTCTCAGATTTAGCCTTTCTTATCAAACAGGACCAGCCAATGTGTCCTACATCGGGGAGGACAACCACATGATTAGCAGAACAAAGGTCACACCAATGACAACCACATCACCAGCTTTCAAATATAAAATAATTTCCAGCTTGGTTAGAATATCGGTCACTCAGCAGTTGTGATTTAAAGTCACAGCAATGTGAAAAATATAATTTATATATATTTATATATATATATATATATATATATATATATATATATATATATAAAACCTACTTTACTTTTAATGTAAGTCAATGGAACCAGACGTCATTTTGAGCCTTTTCTTTTGGTCCATTCATCATGACATTTGAAAGGACAAGATGTATGTTTTCAGATTATATAAAAAAACTGAAAAACTGAATTTTGACCGAGGTTTTTTTTCCCCAACAGCACCAAAATATAAAAACCAATGCAAAAATAGCTACAAACAGCTGAACGCTATCTGTACTGTAGCCCATGTTTATTGATAACCGTGTGCCATACAGTGTCAGAGCACATATAAACGTACTGGTGTAATGATTTAGGAATGCCGTCAGCACCATGTTCAACCAAGGACAACAATTCATTATCTGTTAGCTTCCTTAGCAGCGTAGCTCCAGAGCTATAACTAAAGAAGCAAAAATCAGAACCAAACGTGCGTCGGCTGACCGACTACACTAGGGTTAAGAGGCAAAATGTGCTAATTAAGATTCTTCACCAAACTATCCCTTTAAAAATCTTCTGTTTCACGTTATTTGTTTATTTATCGATTCATTTATTCATCTTTCAGAAGAAGGACAATGCTTCTCACGGCCTGGACAGCGACCCGCAGAGCAAAGTGGCACAGACGTGCAAGACGGCTGTGACAAGCCATATATTCAGCCATCGTTAGAGGCACATTAAGCCTCAGCGAAGGTCCTCACACACACACACACACACACACACACACACACACACACACACACACACACACACACACGACGGTGCGAGCCAACATTCAGCCTCTTGACCTTTAAAAGCTTCCAAAGGATTATGCAGTTTAAAATCGCAGGATCTCTGCATTTAAACCAACATTTTGCATGGAAGGGACACAGCATAGAAAACCAAATTCCACACTTATTTGGAAAATAATACGTACAAACATGCACGCAGTCCATACAGTCCATATACGCAAACTACACAGTAAAAACAGCCCATTTAGAATTCACTGTGAATTTTGTGATGTCACAAAAAACAACAAAAAAACCCACGTTAACATACAGCCATCCTATTCAGCCTACAGCTGTTTTAGCCTCACTGCCGTTCTAAGCCTCATCTCAGCCCCGCCTGCTTTCTGAGCCACCCAATCAGAACAGAGTTGATTTGCATACGCAGTCGGCTGCAAATGTTTCAGCACCCCCGTTTGAAATATGTTACTTTTGGTTGACTTTATAAGCGACAGTAAGCTCAGAGAACCCCCTTCGGCACATTTTAATGCAAAATTAAAAAATAAATAAATAAAAAATTTGTTGGAATGAACATGTTGGAAAAAAAACGACGGCACATTTTAGATGTTCTTTCCCAAGATGTTAAGCTAAACGATGTAGAAGTGTGTACCCCACGTAGGTTCACGTCAATGAACAAAACATTCGACCGGGGGTGCACAAACTTTTGCACACAACTGTATCAGTCCTCAAGGCACAGCAACAAAAACAGCCTGTTTGATGCTATAAAAACAAACTGGAAATTATATATAAAACAACAGATGCTATAACAGAACATGTAGAAAAACGCTGATTATTATTAATATAAGGGTCATTCTACCATCGCAGGCTCCCAATAAAGCTATGAAAACAAGATCATTAACACTACATTCCCAAATGAATTAGTAAAAAATGACAATAGTGACATTTTCCCGTCATCAGCATGTCATAGGAGTGACCTCGCACATGTATGATTATTGTGTGAAATGACAATTTTGATACTCGAGTTGGAAGAATGGAATAAATTTGTCTGTCATATGTTCAAAATATTCAAAATGTATAAATATAGTTTTCATTTTTTTGTCAATGGTGTGACTGAAAAATAAAAGGTCATTAAAACAAACAAAAAAACAAGGACATCTCTTTTAGGACATCTTAAATAAGTAAGGCTAACATGTTTAGTGAAATCTCATTTAATATGTATTTTATATTTTAGAAATGTCTATATACTGTGTCAGCGGTGTAACTCACAGAATGTTAAGTGAATTTAAATCTGCAATGAAATACACGAATCCAACATCTGTGATTTTCCACACACTGTCTCAAAAGTGGAACTGGACTGTATTTTTGAAAACCTTAGATTTAATAATTGTGTCAGCGGTGTTACTGTCAGCGGTGTCACGTTATACATTTGAACGACGCATTAAAATGTGCAGCCAGTTTTCCACTGCAATGGCAGAAAGACCCATAAATATTGCACTGATTATTAAATAGTTCCTCATTCATGTGTTCTTATAATATAAACAAAAAGGAAGGACGACAGCGCTTTTTCCCCATGCCACAGTTTTGTTCCATAACACATTGAAGCCAGCACTGACCCTTGTTCAGCTTCCAAAGCCATGACCATTGTTCATACTCCCCTTTTCTCTGAGATAAAAAGGATAAAAAGCCCAAAGCCGTGACTTACGGAGGAGGGCAGGCCCGGCGGGACTTTGCGCACTTTCTTCGTCTGGACTTCTGAAGAAAAAAAATATTTATATATATCAGAAGGATGTTTTCTGATGTGACACTTGCATAAAGTCAGTAAGCCATTCCAGATGAGAGCGAACTATGAGACTCCAGCCGCTGACCCCCGAACATGAGGACGGAGACAAAGAAAAAAACAAACAAAGAAACAACAAAACTGGACAAACAAGCACGGAAACTAGCGGCTGGTCACAGAGCAAAGTCTCAAATGATCGTCAGTCACTTTTGGTGTCTATTCGTGTATGAGGTGTGTGTGTGTGTGTGTGTGTGTGTGAGTGTGTGTGTGAAAAGGTGAGACTTCATACACACAGGAAATGAAAGGAAGTGTAAATTGCCTGGAGGGCCTCGATGCCTGCAGGCCGTCGTGTTTATGTACTCAAAATGCTATAAAAAAAACCTCACAGCCTGGAGATTATTTAATAAGCAGAAATAAAAAAATATATCAATAGTGATTTTTAATGCCTGTCAAGTGTTTTCACTTTGGGTTTCTATAAAAACATTTATGCCACACACACACACACACACACACACACACACACACACACTATATGTCCAAAGAAAACTATTTACCTCCATCTATTTACCGGAGTTTTTGCCCTCTCCTGCAAAGCTCCTGTTCTTTACATTTACATTTACATTTACAGCATTTAGCAGACGCTCTTATCCAGAGCGACTTACAAGAAGTGTTCTTCCTTCTTCTTTACATTGTGTATACATTTTATAATGAATAAACCAAAAGAAACGGCCCAAAATGACTTGGAAAGACGGCTGGTTCCACTGACTTGCATTAAAAGTATAGTATGTTTTTTCCTTCTCCTGTAAAGTTACCATTTCAGAGATACAGGGTTTATATATATATATATATATATATATATATATATATATATACAATTATGAAAAACCATATATAACTGGTATATAATTGGTAACTTCTGATTAAAGAAATTTTGTTGTTTGTTTGTTTTCTTTTTAATTTGCTGTTTTTCTAACTGTAAATAATTGTGTCTAGAGGGAACATGGGAAATATGGCAAAATATTACATATTGTGCTCCCTGTAGAGGATGACTTAAATTTTATTGTAAAATCAGTACATTATATAGTTTAACATAATTCATATTATACCACATTTGGACACATTATTTATATATATATATATATATATATATACATACATATATAAAATAGCACATATCTTCAAAACGGTAACTTCACAAGAAAGGAGAAAACATTTTTTAATTTGTAAACTTAAGTAGCTCATTTTTTCCCATGTAATTTTGGACCATCACTATTCATCATGGGATTTTAACACAATGCAAAGTGTAACTAAATCAAAACAAAGGTTCTTGCATAACAGTGACTATATGGATTTTTACATTTTTAATATTAGTATTTTTTACACAGAACAATTCATCATAGATGGATCAATATTAATGGTCTAAAATGATTTATTTTATAATAAAATTATGTTCATTGACATTAAATGTAAGAACGTTATATATTGTCACTATAAAAAGAAAAACAAGCATCTCCAAAATGGTAACTTTACTGGAAAGGGCAAAAACCTTGTTAATTGTATTGCAAGTTAAAGACATTATTAAATTATTCTAATTGATTTTGGGGCTTTATTATTGGTCCAATCACCATGAAATTTTCACACAATGTAAAGGAGAACTGCTGCTTTAAAAAATAAAATTTGACAAAAGTGTGTTTCTTGTGTCCCCTATTTAGAACATATAGAGCATAATGAGGACCAGCTGATTCACCGCAGTGTGTAATACAGTCCTCATGTTTGGGGGAAGCAGCAAATATGAATATCCAAATACGACAGCGATGATAATGATGATGGTGGTGATGATGATGACGAAGTGCTCACCCATAGAGTCGCTGTGCAGTGGTCTCCGGCGGGGGTTGCTGCCGTAATGCTGGTAGTACTGTGAGCCCGGCTTGGTTGGGGACACAGTCCCAGGACTGACCATTCCCATTTCTCCTCCCATGAGGCCCGGCTGCAGGAAACACAAACATTCTGTATTTATTGCCTTGCGCACTTTAGAACAACCCAGAATCCTGCAGATTTACAAGTAACGACAATAAACATGAACTGAACTGAAATAAACAGAGGGCCTTATTTTATAAAAAATAAAAATGTACATATAGCAGCATTTCTACTCAACTATAATGTGGATTATCAACTGTATCACATTATTTCACAAGCAGACATTGTGTTATTGGTATATTAGTTGTATTTCAATACCAAAATAAAGCCTAAAACTCTTTGGAAATATAGCAGCAATAAAAAATAAGCATTAAAAAAAGATCTGCCAGCTTTGGAGAGCTTTAGTGGACGGTAAGGGAGAGTGTTTACGGTGTGGGGTTTAAAGTGGGATTAGAGCGAAAAGCTTTTGTGTCACACCAAAAAAAAAGAAGGCTAAAGCAGTCCCGTATTAGAGGACAGTTCTGTTTAAATATTATAATAACAGTCTTTTCACGTTTACACAAGCTTAGCAGGACAAAATCGCTCACATTAATCAGGATCACGACTACAATTAAAAAAAAAAGTTTGGATAAATGGCCCTACCCTAAGGGTAAAACGATGCCCCTATACCTCTATCACTGTCTATCAGAGCATCGAGGGTGCGTATCACATGCCGTGACACCCCTGCCCCCCCAACCCCCACCCCAGTATCCGCAAACGCACACTTACCCCGAGCAAGCACATCCTCTGACTGGCCTAGCTAAACTCTGTACCTGCGCTTTCAGCTCATTTCTACGAAAGAAAGGCAGAAAAAGAGAATAATGGATAGCGGAGCATCGCTTGAGCCGGGGCGCGACTGTCCGGGAAGACTGGCGGAGGGGAAGAGGGAGAGGAAAGATGTGAGTGCAAGACAAAACTTCCTTCACAGACCACCCCTCCACCCCACCCCAGCACCAAGCTTTAAAAAAAACTTTCCGGAGTTAACTTGCCGGACCGAGTGGGGGCTAATTAGTGTAGTTGATCAAGTAGAGAAAAGTGTTTGGGGTCTAATCTGAATTCCAATCACTGGGAGTTCTCACAACAGACTTAGCAACGCTCCGCTAGCCCGGCATTCACATGCAAAGCGCCCTAAATAGGCCAATTACGGGCCGTCCCGTCCCGTCCCGCCGGCTGAGGGGGGGGTGCGTTGGGGACTGCCGCCTTTCACATGTTAAAACAAAAGAGGCCTTGTCTTAAATTCTTAAATAAAGTCACTCCCCCCCCCCCCCAAGCCCCTCCCCCCCACATCAACACCCCCCCCCTCCTTACCATCCACCCACCCTCCTATCCCAGACTTGTAGCTAGGCTGTAAGAGGGGGGCCTGGGGTGAGGGGCATCAGGAGCTGTGGAGGGGGGGTCAACTAGGGTGAAGGGGCTTCTGTTAAAACAAAAGTGTCTCATTGTCTATGGGACGGTTTCTCAAGCTCTGCGTCGTCGTGGCAACTAAGACAAAAAAAAAACAACAACAACAAAAAAAAAAACAAACACGAAATGCTTCCCATAGCCGGGAACAGCCTTTAAGCACTGCTGGTTGTTGGAAAAGCTCCTGGCAAAAAGTATAGATTTCACTGGAATGTTATTAAAATCAGACTGAAAGGAATGGAAGCATTATAATCGTTTATTACGGTCGACTCCCTCATTCCAAAAGAAACATAGTTAATGCCGATCCAGGTTCCCGCTCGCTGTAGCCGTTCACACCTAAAGTTGCCGCTACATCAGCGTCGTCGGTGGCGACAGCGAGCGGTGGCCCCCGTGCCCAATTTTAGAGCCGGCTGGCACCGGTACCCAGCTGGCACGCAGGAGAAAATATTAACAAAGATAAATGAGGAACACCTGAAACGGCGAGGAGCCGGGAAGAGACGCCCCGCGAAGGATTAGCGCTCGGCTAATGTTAATAACAGAGGGGTGGGGGAGGGGGGGGGTGATGGGGGGTTTGGGTGCCTGCTTGGGCACCAAATGATGATTTGAAAAGAAAAAAAATACATAAAAAAATGGAGGAGACACTGGCATAATTGCAAAAGTGCAACAAACAAAACAGAGGCAGGGGAAGGAACGAGTTAGAGGGAGAGAACAACTGAGGAAGAGAACGAGGAGTGAGAGGAAACGGGAGAGTCAGTGAGTGAATGAGTGAATGAATGAAGGAGAGGGTGAGAGAATTTCAGAATGAGTGACAGGATTCATGCAGGAGAGGGACTGAGTGAAGGAACGTGTGAGTAAGAACGAGTGAGTGAGTTAATGAACGAATGAATGAATTCACGAATGAATGGGTTGAATGAGTGAACGAACGAGTTAATTAGTGATTATGCGACTGTAAGGTAAAGAGTGGGTGAATGAACGAGTGAGTGCATGAGCGACTGAAGCAGTAAACGAGTGAATGAATGAATGAATGAATGAGGATGTAAATGAATGAATGAATGCTTATAACACGGAAGAAACGTTATCATAAAAAGTGGACAGCAGAAAGGTCATGGATTAGTAAATACATGAGCAAATGTGAATGTGGCAAAATGAGTAAGTGTGTAAGTGAATGAATGCGTGAAACAGTGAACACATGAGCAAGTGTGTAGGTGAATGAATGATTGAGTGAGTGAATGAATGAGGGAGAAAGTGTGTGAGTGAATAAATGGGTGAATTAATGAGGTAGGCTGAGTGAATTAATGAGTTAATTAGTAAATGTAGGACTATGTGAACGAATGAATGAATGAATGTAACTGAAGGAATAAGTGACTTATTGAATACACAAGTATGTAAATGAACTAATGACTGAGTGAGTGAATGAAGGAGAAAATGTGAGTGAATAAAAGTGAATTAATGAGGTAGGGTGAGTGAATGAATGAGTTAATTAGCAACTGTAGGACTATGTGAACGAATGAATGAATGAATGTAACTGAAGAAATTAGTGACTTAGTGAATACACAAGTATGTAAATTAACTAATGACTGAGTGAATGAATGAAAGAGAACGTGTGAGTGAATAAAAGAGTGAATTAGTGAGGTAGGGTGAGTGAATGAATGAGTTAATTAGCAACTGTAGGACTATGTGAACGAACGAATGAATGAATGAATGAATGAATGAATGAATGAATGAAAGTAACTGAAGAAATGAGTGACTTAGTGAATACACAAGTATGTGTGAGTGAATAAATGAGTGAATGAATAAATATGTTAGTGCGAGCAAATGAATGAATGATTGAGGGAATAAATGAGTACGAGTCACTGTGTAAGTACATTCATGAGTGAGTTGATTAATGATTGCATGAGTAAATTAAAAGATGAATGAATATGAATGTGCTTATACGGGCGTGAAAGTGAATGAATGAATGAAGTGTGCTGGTGAATGCAGGAGTTAGTGAGCAAGCCAACGTTGTTAATGTAATTAGTGATTGTATGTATAAGTGGATGAATGAGTAAGTGCATGGATAAATGAGTGAATTAGTGAAAACATGAGTAAGTGTGATCAATGCCTGTATCAAAGAAAACAAGTGAGTAAATGAATGAGTGAATGTGTAAATGAATGAGTGTATAACTAAAAAAAACGAGTGAACCAATGAAGGAACGAATGAACGAACGAACAAATGAATGAATGAATAAGGGCACTGATAGAGCCCCAGTGAATGCTGGACTAAATGGCCCACAGACTCCGGCCTGTAGGGGGGCTTGTCCCTCAGGAAGACCCCCTAGAACCTCCATTCCTTGGAGACTGGACCAGAATGGGCCTACACACACACACACACACACACACACACACACACACACACACACACACACACACACACACACACACAGCTCACCCCAGCCTTTCAACTGCCTCCAAGTCACTTCAACACACCACGCTGCAGTTCACTCGCCGTCCAACGCCGACTGATCAAACTACCGCTTAATGACTACAGGCAGCCCCGCCACAGGACACACACTCACTCACTCATACACACGCACACGCACACACACACACACACACACACACACACACACGAGCACATGTTTGGCTCTACGGAGAAAAGATCTCTTCTGTCTCTTCTCATCCGAAAGATGCACCAGTGGATGACAGAAAGGTCATCCGCCCTTAAACTGCAGGCTTTTTACTCACTTATTTAACTTTAGAACTTGTTATTAAATTATCACAATGAATACATCACTTGATTAAAAATACATACGATGTTCTCAGTGAAGCGGCTGAGTCATTAGGTATCCTCAGGTCATTTGAAAGCCGTGCTGAGCAGTCTAAGTAAGGGGCTAGCACTCAATCTGCTTTTGTGTGTCATTGAAAGGGAGGAAACCCACACCAGCAGGATCTCACCAATGCAGTAAAGCCTGTTTGTTGTTGCACTTAACAACATGGCTAGGGGGGCCCGGGAGACATCCAGAACCAAAGTTTTTTTCAAAGTAACTCACTTCTCAAAAAGATATTAGTTATTTTTGGAAAAAAAAAAAGGAAACACTATATTAATTATATGGAGCTTTTAAAAAGAAAAATGCACTTAATGTGAAGGTAGCTCACTATCTCAGTAATGCCAGGGTAGCAGGTCACTATAGCTTTTGGACGGTACTGTATGTGAAATAAAAGTGTATGTGACGTGAACGCCGGCGTTTAAAGAGGAAGAACAGCTCAGCAGACGGCTAGCAGGTTAGCAGGCTAACACGATAACAGTCTACTCCAATAGCGATTGGTTCATGATAGCTTTACCAGCAAAACTGCATCAGGTACAATTTTGCCAAAGAATAATGAAAATATAATAACAACATGAAGATATTAACAATAATCATAATGACTGTAACGATGACATGAAATCAGAATCAAATTACGAATGTTACGATTCACTGTAAAACTGAATCAAATGAATCAAATGTCTGAGAGTGAATATATTAGAGAACTAGCTCAACACACACACACACACACACACACACACACACACACACACACTCACACACACACACACACACGGCGATGAGTAATGAGGCAGCAGTGACAGGTTCTGTGTCCAGGAGTGTGAGGGTCAAAGGTCACAGCACCATCTCAGCTGGTGCTGAAGAGCACAGTGATGATACAGCAGACTGAGAAAGAGAGAGAGAGAGAGAGAGAAATCCACACACACACACACACACACACACATATACATACATACATATATATATATATAGTGTTTCACAAAAGTGAGTGCACCCCTCACATTTCTGTAAATATTTTATTCTATCTTTTCATGTGGCGACACTTTAGAAATGAAACTTGGATATAACTTAAAGTAGTCAGTGTGCAGCTTGTATAGCAGTGCAGATGTACTGCTCTCTGAAAAGAACTCAACACACAGCCATTAATGTCTAAATAGCTGGCAACACAAGTGAGTCCATCTCACAGTGAACGTGTCCAAATTGTGCTGAAATTGTCAATATTTTGTGTGACCACCATTATTATCTAGCACTGCTTTAACCCTCTTGGCCATGGAATTCACCAGAGCTGCACAGGTTGCTACTGGAATCCTCTTCCACTCCTCCATGATGACATCACGGAGCTGGTGGATGTTAGACACCTTGTTCTCCTCCTCCTTCCGCTTGAGGAGGCCCCACAGCTGCTCAATTGGGTTTAGGTCTGGAGACATGCTTAGCCAGTCCATCTTTATTAACTTCATCAAGACAGTTGTCTTGGAGGTATATTTGGGGTCGCATGTTTCCGAAGTAAGGGGGTCATGCTCTGCTTCAGAATGTCACAGTACATGTTGGAGTTCATGTTTCCCTCAATGAACCGCAGCTCCCCAGTCCCGGCAGCACTCATGCAGCTCCAGACCATGATGCTACCACCACCATGCTTGACTGTAGGCAAGAGACAGTTGTCTTGGTACTCCTCACCAGGGCGCCGCCACACATGCTGGACACCATCTGAGCCAAACAAGTTTATCTTGGTCTCATCAGACCACAGGACATGGTTCCAGTAGTCCATATAATTGGACTGTTTGTCTTCAGCAAACTGCTTCCGGGCTTTTTTGTGCGTCAGCTTCAGAAGAGGCTTCCTTCTGGGGCAACAGCCATGCAGACTGAGTTGATGCATTGTGCGGCGAATGGTCTGAGCACTGACAGGCTGACATCCCACTTCTTCAACCTCTGCAGCAATGCTGGCAGCACTCATGCACTGATTTTTTGAAGCCAACCTCAGGATATGACGCTGAACCTGTGGACTAGGCCATCTTTGTGGAGAGCAACAATTCTATTTCTCATATCCTCAGAGAGTTCTTTGCCATGAGGTGCCATGTTGAATATCCAGTATTTGTGAATTGTACCCAAAAAAAACTAATTTAACAGCCTTGCTCCCCATTCACACCTGGAACCTTGTAACTTTAACGAGTCACATGACACCAGGGAGGGACAACGACACAACTGGGCACAATTTGGACACGTTCACTATGAGGTGAACTCACCTGTTCACAGGTGTTGCCAGCTATTTAGATATTAATGGCTGTGTGTTGAGTTCTTTTCAGAGGACAGTAAATCTGTACTGCTTATCAAGCTGTACACTGACTACTTTAAGCTATATTCAAGTTTAATTTCTATAATGATGTTCCATGAAAGATAATAATAAAATATTTGTAGAAATGGGATACTCACTTTTGTGAGATACTGTATGGAGAGAGAGAGAGACAGAGAGAGACAGAGAGAGAAAGAGAGACAGAGAGAGAGAGGGAGAGAAAGAGTTGAAAAAGACAAGAAAAGACAAAGAAGGAAGGAAAGAAAGAAATAGACACAGAAAGAGAGAGAGAGAGGGAGAGAGGGAGAGTGTGTGGGAGTCATTAATTATGAGGATCTGCTGGCGCTGCACAGCACACCTGTACACCTCTGCAGCTGAATCTGCACACACACACACACACACACACACACACACACACACACACACACACTCCCACGCGTATGTACACATGTGAACATATAATCAGATGAAAACAGCCGTCAGGAGAGAGTTCTCATCACAGCTCAGCAGCTTCTTTCTTTGATGTGTCCGTCTCCTTTTCTCAGTGAGGTTCATCCTGGCAGCTACACATCCTTTCAGACCCACAGTGCTGAGCTGTCTTCTCACAGCGGAAGGATGGACAGGAACACCTGTGGATGTTTTCAGATCTGAGGCAGCTTGATTTCCTCCTCTCTCTCCAAGAGCAAAGCTTTAAGCGCTGTTTATCTGATGAGGGCAGGTTTGGTGTCTACTGGCCTGAAAGCGTCCCAGAACAACTACCACAGTCAGATGATAGAGCGACTATCATTCTGAACACTTCTTCTCTGAAAACAGGAGATTCTGGGAAAAACTACACTGGAGTTCAGACAACGAGACGATTCTGGTCCTCTAAAGTGACGCTGACCTGGTAGCTAATGCTGCTTGTTGTTTTTCAGTTTTTGACATCATTTGAAAATGCCTGTTGTTGTGCACATTGTTTGTAAATCTCATGGTGAATGGGCCTAAAGAAACGGCCCAAAATGACCTGGAAAGACGTCTGGTTCCGCTGACTTACATTACGAGTAGAGTATGTTTTATCCTTCTCCTGTAAAGTTTCCATTTCAGAGAAATGAGCTTTTGTTCTGACAGCAGCGAAATGCTGGTGTTCTCAGTCCAATCAGCAGTCCACAGCTTTGACACCAAGAACAGTACTGGGTTCCAGCTTCGCTTGACGGAGAACCAAAAGGTGAGTAGGGACGAGTGGAGATGCTAGAAAAGAAAAGAAAAGAAAAAAAAACGGCCCAAACCCTGATATCGGGCTAGCATACTTCTTACACACAGACTACTTTTAAACTCACACACACACACACACACACACACACACACACACACACACACACACACACACACACACAAAAAGACCATCAGTGAGCAATCAGAGCTCTGATGTAATCTGATCTGAACGAATCTCTCTTTATAGAGAGAGAGAGAGAGTGAGTGAGTGTGTGTGTGTGTGTGTGTGTGTGTGTGTGTGTGTGTGTGTGTGTGTGTGTGCGTGGGGGGAGTTTAAAAGTATTCCTTGTTAATTGTTTCTCACGCTTGAGTTACTGGATAAATAGCAATCATTTAAGATCACTTAAAAAAGAATCAGACACTACATTACACCTCAGGACGAGAGAGAGAGAGAGAGAGAGAGAGAAAATGAAAGATGATAAACAGAGAGAATGAGTGAAAGAAAAGATGAAAATAAAGAGAAACAGTGAAAAGAAAAGTTATGCTGATGTCTGTATTATACTGTATTTATATCATATATATAATATACACACCATTGTTTTTTAATCAACTATATTTACGACTACACTGGAAAAGAGTTAAAACTGTGTAGTTAATATGTATAAAATAAAATCTACAAATATCTTATAGAAATAATAAGAAATCACTAATCATTACTACTAAATTATTATTACTTTGTAACATCTAAATACTGAACTATGCGCATATATTTTATATACGTGTGTGTGTGAGTATAGTACATGGGCCAGTGTGTGAGTGTGTCAGTGAGTGTGTGTGTGTGTAAAAAAATTCCATTGGTGCTGATTTAAAGAAACCAGCTACACTCCCACTACACACACACA
>NC_051226.1:34211998-34271998 GCF_015220715.1 Pygocentrus nattereri | reverse complement strand
AGATCTGACCACAGAAGGCACACACACACATACACACGGCTCTGTGACGTATAAACCCTGTATTTGGCAGAGAGGCCGGTTTTGGGGATTAGCTCTCGCTGGTCTTCCCTGCTGCCCTCAAGACCCCTACACACACCAAGGTTCAGCTCTGACGCCTCAGGGGTCTATGTGTGTGTGTGTGTGTGTGTGTGTGGGGTCTGTCCTCCTGCTGCTAATCCCAAAGTTACCCATCACCCAACAGCGCCCTGAGCTCGGAGCCCCTATCGTTTCTAGCCCACCCTGCTGGAGGGACGATCTAAAGGTCACACAGAGGTCACGTCATCACTGGCTGCCAAGGCCAAGGGCAGCAGCCAAAGGTGTCGGAGCCAAAGGTGGCAGCTTTTCAGCCCAGCCTGACCCTTACACACTCCTCTCAGCACTCAGACTCATGCACCCATTCACACACATTTACCTTGTTACCCTGTTCTTCAGTGCTCAGGACCCCCATGGACCCCCACAGAGCAGGTACTATTTGGGTGGTGGATCATTCTCAGCACTGCAGTAACACTGATGTGGTGGTGGTGTGTTAGTGTGTGTTGTGCTGGTCCGAGTGGATCAGACACAGCAGGGCTGCTGGAGTTTTTGAACACTGTGTCCACTCACTGTCCACTCTATTAGACACTCCTACCTTGTGAGTCCATCTTGTGGATGTAAAGTCAGAGACAACAGCTCATCTGCTGCTGCAGTTTGTGTTGGTCATCCTCTAGTCCTTCATCAGTGGTCACAGGACGCTGCCCACAGGACACTGTTGGCTGGATGTTTTTGGTTCTCAGTCCAGCAGCAACACTGAGGTGTTTAAAACTCCAGCAGCACTGCTGTGTCTGATCCACTTAGACCAGCACAACACACACTAACACACCACCACCATGTCAGTGCTGAGAATGACCCACCACCCAAATAGTACCTGCTCTGATCTTTGAAGAACAAGCACTAGAAACAGATGGACTACAGTCTGTAACAGTAGACCTACAGAGTGAAACAATATGGTCAGTGGAGCTGATAAAATGGACAGAGTGTAGATACAAGGAGGTGGACTTAATGTTGTGGCTGATCAGTGCATATATATACCACATAGAGTGGGCTAAAGGGGTATAAAGCCCCCCAGTATAGGGCTATGAAGCAATGGAACTGAGCTCTCTGGAGTGATGATGGAGCTCCATGCAATACCTTTGGGATGAGATGGAATGATCCACAACTGACCACCCAACATCAGTACCTGCCCTCAGTAATGCTCAATCAAATCCTCATAGCAATGTTCCAAGCATTCCCAGAAGAGCAAAGGCTGTTACTGCACCTCTGACTCCCTTTAGATGGGCTACAGTCTCCGAACCTGCACACCAGCAAGGTGGAACTACAAGGGAGGGGTTTCTAATAAAGTGGCCGTGGAATGTAGCTTCAAGAATCTCTCTCTGGAACGCCATCAGCACACACAGCCCAGCTCCGGCAGCTCCGACGGGCGACTCATCATGCTTGGGCACACGAGAGATTTGGCGGGATCCCAAATCGGCGGAAAAGGCCAAAGCCGAAGCTCCGCCAGGTGCACGGGGACGATTTCATTATTCATCATAACTCCGGAATAATGCATCTTCTGCCCGAATCAGTTCCAGTAGTGCCCCTAGTTAGAAAACAAACTCAGAGCAATAAAAGACAACTTCTGCAATCCGGAATTTATAAGGGAGACAACACGGTATTCCGGATGACGTCTTTATGAGCAGGAGCACTGACTGAGATCTAAACAAGCAATAAAACGTGGTTTAAAAAAAAGTTCCCAAAGCCGTGAGGGTGGGATGAGGGTCCCCTCCCTCAGGGCAAAAGTCCATGCTGATGAGACTTAAGCCCGTCAAGTTTAACCGCTGCTCCCCTGAGGATTTCAGGGCCTTTTTTTCCCCGGAATGCCACTTCGGTGCCAATCATGAACGAAATGCAGTTGCACAGTGGCATACTCTTACTGACGGCTCGGTCTTGTCAGCTTGTCAAAGAAAGATTAATTTCAAAGCCGGCTAATTTTTCACGAGTGACAAGACCCCAATTGACCCCTCTTTCAGTCTGAAAGCACCCCCTACGGAAAATACGGGATAGTTTTTCAGATGTTGGTGACTACACAGCTACGGCCTGCATGTTTTCTTTTCTTTATTTTTGACTATATGGAAGTAAACCATTTTTGCCGGGTTGTTGTTCAAAAACAACAGCTGTGTGAACATCTCAGGATGAACCGATCATGGTCCGAAAGTTCTTGGGATAAGACCTTCTTGCTTTAACTTACATTAACAGTTAAGAATGGTTTTATCCATCGTCTATGAAGTTACCGTTTTGGAGAAGTTTTGTTTAGACAGTGACAATATGGAATTAGGCAATGAGCCATCAACAACAGCAAGAATCATCTCAAATATAAATGCAGCCTTTTTTTCCAGGAAAACAGGGAAAACAAAGTAGAGAAATCCAGGGAAGACGAATCTGCATTTGTGTTAACGGCAACTAGCAGCAATTAGCTCGCTACATGAAACTGCTCTCAAGACAAAACCTAGCATCTCCAAAACGGTACGTGGATTTTCAGGGTAATTTTGGACCATTTCTGTTCATTTATTATGAAATTTAAACACAATTCCAACTTTTGAAGTTACACAAACAAGGGAAAAATGGCAAAAATGGATATACAGGACAAAAGGGACACAGGAAGGTGTTTTAAAGTGGGGATGCTGGAAGTTTCAGCAGCACTTATGTGATGTAAACATCAACATTATGCAAAAGTTTGGCTTTTTTTTCCATTTCTGTCCATCAAACAGAACATGCCATAATGCTGTTATGAGGCAACAGATGACAATATTCAAACTATTTTGCCATATTTTGGTATTAAGTTTATGATTTATTTTTGTTTAGGACTAAATTTCAAAACTTTAGATCAAAATGTGATGTAATGTCATAATTCAGTGTGTGAGATGTAAACACAGAGATTCAGTGCGGTCTGGTGTGAAGTGGTTCAGATGTCTTTACAGTGGTGGTGATAGGAAGCAGGCGTCTCCATGACTACAACACTAACACAGTGTTGTTTAGTATTTACTATGCAGAAGCACCCGTGAACCCACACGAGTCTTCTGAGTTTCATATGGAATGTTGTTGATGGGAAAAAAAGCGGAAAATCTGAAATAATACGTTTTCTTTAGGGACTATTTTGCCTCACAACGCCTTTCATAGTACGTATCCTTCCACCATGAATGGAGTTTAAGGCCAAAACCTTCTCAAAACGATCATAAAACAGAGTCTCAGTCATCAGGCAGTGAATTCACAACCACTTCATGTAGTAACTTTCTGTGAGGGAGATTTAGAGGTGGATGTCCGGTTCCTACCGCCACCACTGTGAACGGTTCTGACTCGGCAAGTTTCTATGAAGGGCACATTTCACAGCAAACCGCTCTGAACGACTCTGTTTACATCTTAACCGCTTAATTGGGAAGAAATCTTGAAAAAGCTGTGGAATTCCTCCTTTAAATGATGAAATACATACATTAAAGCACATGTCTCCAAATGTTTGGCTCCTACTGCAAGTGATCTGACCGTCAAAGTCAATTCACACTTAGCCTTCATCAGATATTCCCAACTGATCCGATCAGGAAGCTTCTCTCTGTCAGATCACATTGCAAAAAAAATAAATAAATAAATAAAAATTGAGAAAAAAACTCAATATCTACAGATCAAACTCCTCTGTTTTGTATGCTATATGTGACACTGTAACACACAGCCGGTTCCATATGCTTCCTCAGATGAACACATATGGCTGGTGAGAAAACCTACGAGACGGTCTACACACACTTCCGAGCCGCATACATTCAGATATTTCCATTACCATAACACATTAAAGAAGCCACCTGTTACCAGCGCCGGCCACGCAGCACACAAACGCCTTTATTTATTCACTTCTCTCTTCCTTATTTTAATATTTCTCACATGCGGAATCTGCTCTGTACCGAAAATAACTTTGCGGGAAGTTAGAAGCATAAATAATAACACAGAGCAATTGTTTCGGGAAAAAAATATCAAAATCAATATTCACCCAAGTTTGCTCCATTTCCTCTGAATGTAGACGTTTGCAGCTTTTTTTAGTCTTGTACTCGAGCTATGAGGCTAAGACAGCTAAGAACTAACTACCCCAGTAATTAGCATGATGCTAACTGTGTAAAGCATCAAGCATGCAAGCTATCTTAAACAGAATTGCATGTCTGTAACTGATAGTCCATTCAAACTCTCTATTATAGTAATTCTCTTTTTTTTAAGGGTTAAATTCTTGAAATGCCCAGTGGAACTTTGGCCAATAAAGAACGTTTTTTTTCTCTGTGGTGTCTAGGTAGATGTAGCTAAGCCAGTTCTCCTATTGGTTAGGACTTCAGGAGCTGAAGAGAAGGCCTAACGTATTCGATTAATCAGTATAGCTGTGAAGTGAGAGAGGAACCAACCAATCACATTTTGATTTCCAAAAAATGTTGTGACCAAAAACATCACTCAAGTCCTTCTGGAAGCTCTGGATATGTCACTGACTGAACATAGGTAGCAGTTACATTCTGGTGCCTGACAATTTTCCATTCCACCTTAAAAGCTGTAGCAGTTACGTTCTGTTACCAAACAACTTTCCATTCCACCTTAAAAGCTGTAGCAGTTACGTTCTGTTACCAAACAATTTTCCATTCCACCTGTTCATAGGAATCACAAAGTGGCTCAATTTAACATCAGATTTACTAAGACTGCAGCTTATTGCGCAATTTCTGTATAGCCCCACCCACTAACTAATCACGTGTGAGGTCTAGGGTTTAAAATCAACCATCAACAAGCTGGAGACTAAACAGGAGTTAAGAGATGAAGAGATCAGCCTGGAAAAGGACGGTATGGCCACTCTAGGTAAGGGGAGAGGACCTGCCCGAGGTGGAGGAGTTTAAGTATCTCGGGGTCTTGCTCACAAGTGATGGGAAGCGGGATCGCAAGATCGACCACAGACTGGGACAGGCGGCAGCAGTAATGCAGTCACTGTACCGGACTGTAGCGGAAGCTGAGCCATAAGGCAGAATGTCTGTCCCCATCCCAACCCTCACCTGTGGACATGAGCTTTGGGTAATGACCCAAAGAGTGAGATTGCGGATACAAGCAGTGGAAACGAACTTTGTTCGCAGGATGGTGGGCTACACCCTACTTGACAGGGTGAGGAGCTCGGTCATCCAGGGAGGAGGTCAGGGTAGAGCAACTACTCCTCCGCATTGAGAGGTTGAAGTGGTTAAGGCATCTGATTAGGATGGCCCTGGCCACCTCCCAGGGGGTTTATCAGACATGGCCTACTGTGACGAGACCTAGGACCCACTGGAGGGATTATATCACCAGGTTGGCCTGGGAGTGGTTTGATTTAGTGATCCTTTTTAGTCCCACAACAGCGTAATTTCACCTCCACATTTAACCCATTCATGCAGTGAAACACCACATACACACTACTGAGTACACACACTTGCCTGGAGCAGTGGGTAGCCCTATCAGCAGCACCCAGGGAGCAGTTGGGGGTTAGGTGCCTTGCTCAAGAGCACCTCAGTCACATACTGTTGGCTCAAGGGATCGAACCGGCGACCTTCCGTTTACAGGGCTGGTTCCCTAACCTCCAGCCCCGGTTAAGATGATGATGATCCCATGAGGGATCCCCCGGAATGAGCTGGAGGAAGTACTCCAGACAAAGGGTAGAGTCTGAAACAAGAACAGCAACAACTGCGTGCGGCTATTGCGGCTACACCGTTGTCTATTTTGCACTACACCCATGCCTGCACCTACAGCTACCGTGTTATTCTGATGGACAACGGTCTTTCCGCTCATGTCGGCGGCTCCGTCTAGCCGCTGCAGCCGAAGCCGATGTCCAAGAAAATCTCTTGACAATGCATCTTTTGAGATGCTAACGCCAGTTTACTTAAAACCGGCTACTGCAAGTAAATCGAGTGCAGCTGCACTTCCAATAGCTCCATCCATTTTCGACTTGGTCCTCCAATGTTTTGCGCTGCCCTCCTTCCAAAGCGGAAGAGAAGCTTTAAGCATTTTTCCATCTGCACGTTTAGGCTAATGTGGTGGTCTCGTCTACATCGCAGACGGGCAAAGTGAAGCAGATTTGCAGGTGAAACTGCTGCAAAAGTTGGAGCGCATCGGCCCCGTCTATGAAATTCTGCTGACGAGGCAGCACATACAGTTGCTGCTATGGAAACCCCACATACAGTTGTATGCAAAAGTTTGTGCGCCCCATGGTCAAATTACATTACTCGATTTTCTAAGTGTATGTATTTAGTTTACGCATTCAACTGTTATTTTTCAAAAAGAAACAATGGATTCAATCCTTCTGAGATGCTCCCTTTTGGTCATAGCCCAGTGACCGCAGTGACCATCAGCAGGTGAAAGTGGAAATCGTGACCGTGAGTCTACGTTAAAAAAAGTGGAGAGAAAGCGGAACGGTACCTGATGGCAGCCGTGCAGGTTTGAGTCCCGTCCGTAAGAGTACGGCGCTCTCTCCGATTTACCTGTTGAGAGAGAGAGAGAGAGAGAGAGAGAGAGAGAGAGAGAGAGAGAGTCAGTCATTAGGCAGCAATTTAACACCTGCAGCTGGGAAGCACAGCGACGTTTTAACGCACTTACACCCTAAAGCCGAGCCAAAGAACGATCTCAGCGAAGCGAAACACACCCACAAATTGTTACCTTTAAACGTAGAATAAAAACGTTCTCGTCCAAATTGCACCTGGTGTCATTATAAAAGGTGTTGCCACAGGTTGGGAAGATTTTGCACAACAAGTAGCAATCATGGTGAAGGTGAAGGATCTTCCTAAAGTTCTCAAGGAGAACACTGGTAACCGACACTCAAATGGAAAAAGTTTCAGAGCCCTTGCAAAGACCTTCCAGAAACATCCCTGTCAGAACAGTAAGTTTGATCTTATGCAGGTGGAAGTTCATGGAAGCACAACTAATCGTTCCTAGACAGGTGTTCCAGGCAAGATCTCACTCCGAGAGAAGGCAGCAGTTCCTTAAACTCTATAGATCAGCTCCTCATGTTTGGAGAAAGAAAGGTTTCTTGGATAATCCCAAGAACATCCACAGTGAAGCATGAAGGTGGCAGCATCACAATATGTGGTTGTTTCTCTGCAAATGGTTATGGAGTGGTGTCTATACAGAACCTTATACAAAACATTACAATGGCAATCTTGTATACAACAGAAGAACGCTTTTTGGTGCTATTTAGAACCATTTTCAAAAAGGTTCTATACAGAACCATATTCAACACCTTCTCCTTCTCCTTCAACCTGAAGCTCTAGCTCTAGAAAGAACTCATAGATGTAAATAGTTCTGCAATTGTTACAATGTCAAGCTTATCTATAACAAAAGAACCCCCTATTTGGAGCTATATATAGAACCATTTTCAAAAAGGTTCCATACAGAACCACATGCAATGCATTCTCCCTTAATCTAAAGAACGATTTAAGCATGAAGTGGTTCTACATAACACTCATGGTTCTAAATAGTTCCGCTATCGTTTCAACGTCAAGCTTACATACTGTACAGCAGAAGTTCCCTTTCTGGTGCTATTTAGAAACAACTCATAGTTCTAAATAGTTCTGCTATCATTACAATGCAAAGCTTATCTACAACAAACAAACCCTTTTTGGTGCTACACAGAACCATTTTCAAAAAGGTCCTACACAGAACCGTAAGCAGTGCATTCTGTCTTAACCTGAAGAACCATTTAAGCATGAAGTGGTTCTGCATACATCTCATGGTTCTAAATAGTTCTGTTATTATGATGTCCATAACTTGGACAGACAAGATGCTGCGATGGTTGTCAGTAATACAAAGGTATGTCCAGGTGCCCACCGAGGGTCTTGCAGTGTAAAATGAATGGGCAGAGAGGGAGGACGGAGGTTCATGTGGACCCGGTGATGTAGACAGAGATAGATGTTCTGCACTCACACCCAGAAACAGAGCTTTATCAAACCCTCCAGTGGAGGCACTTAATTATATATGAACACATGCTGCACTGGAAGCTGGATTCAGAGCCAGACACACACACACACAGACACACACACACACACACACACACACACACCCCTAAATGAGACATAAACTCACACAATGTTAATACTATACAAGATTCCCTTCATTTAAAGCTATATACCATATATACACCAGTTACTACCTACACATCAATACATAACCTATATACTAAAATACATAACCCATTCACAAATACATCACCTCTATACTGATTCATAACCCATACACAAGTATATAATCTATTCACTGCCATATAGACCAGATCATAATAACCAATACTAATATTATAATATTCAACTAACACATGACCTCTATACTAATTCACTCCCTTTACATTAATACATAACCCATATATATATATATATATTACTAAAATTAACCTTCGTATTAATACATGACACTATGTAAACTATTCAAATATATAAAAGCATACAAGCTAGTAATATATAACCAGTTCACTTATAGTCTATACATACTAATATATAACTCATGTTTCACTATATGACCTATACATGAACATATAACCTATTCACTGATATATGTTGCCTATACACTGATTTAAGAACTATGCACTAATATATAACCCATATTTCAACATATGACCTATATTCGAATACATAAACTATTCATGGTACATGTTGCTTATATAATGATATATGACCTATATAGTCATATACAATCCATCTTTCAATACATGATTATACATGAACATTTAACCTATAAACTGATATATAAACCAATATATAGCCAATATAGTAAAACATAACCTCTATACTAATAGATAATCTATACGCTGTACTAATATATAACCAAATCACTTACATATAACCTACAGACTAATACATGAGCGATATGGCCTATACACTAATACATAACCTTTTTACTTATATATATATATATATATGTATACATACACACATATACATATATAACAGGTTATCTAAAATATAACTTCTATAATAATTTATATATATATCATATTCATTAATATGCAACTTATATACGACTTACACACTAACACAATCTATTCACTGACATATAAAACACGCAATAATACATAACCAATGCACTATTATATTACCTACATATTAATAATTAAACTATTTACTAATATCAGCCATTCACTAATTTATAACCTTCATGCTAATATATAACTTACACTAATATAAAACCTATTCACTTGGATGTTAGCCATACACTAATATTTAATATAGACTAATCATTTTGATAATTGGCAATATCAAAAGCAAGCTGTCATTTCATATTCTTAATTTTCTGGCTTGAAGCTCACTGAAACAAGACTGTCTACCTTCGATTTATACCACTATTGTGTGTGTAAGTAAAGGGCAAATTTGATTCGACTTGAATTTGACTAGAAATGTTATATATTTGCTGTTTTTGTCATTTTTTACACTTCAAAACAAGCAGAAAACCCATACAGAATGGAAATGTAACTCATTATGTACTTGATTATGTAATTGCATAGAAATAAATAAATATAGATAATGGTGCAATGTGTAAAAATGTTTTTTTCCCCAGTTAAACTCCACGAATAGGGGATTGCAAAAGCCGGAATAATGCTACTCGAGTGTAACGCAAACATTATATAACACACACACACACACACACACACACACACACACACACACACACACACACAAACAGCTTAAATTCAATGCAAGTTTTGTCCTAACTGCAAAAAAAACCCACCCATCTGTTTACACTGCAAACACAAATCTACTTCAAAAACAGCAAACAAAAAAACTCTGATCACGGAAAAGTGCAAGGCAAGACTTGGAATGATTTACAGCGCATTTCTCCAACACTCCAACAGTTACTCTTCCTCCGATATCCCTCTTTCCTGGCCTGCCACTTTTCACTAGCACACCAAATCCACGTAAATCCGCACATCTTCTGCTCTGGAAGTGGGAGTGAAGTCCGGCTACAGCGTGGAACAGGACAGGAACGCCCCGGACCGCCACTGCTGCAGCGAAAGCTCGCGCATTTGGAACAGATGCTGAAGACCAGACTCTCTTTTTTCACCCTCCTGTTTTTTCAGTGGAAAACGAATAAAGCAGCTCAAAGCCAGGCAAACATGCATCAGTGATCTGAGGGCGGTGATTCAACTCCGCAGATCTCAGAACATTAAAAAATGATAACAGACTGTAAAATATACACAAACGTTTTGGCCAGAGGTTATCATTTTATTTGTTTGTTTATCTATGCTTTCTAAAAACAGGATCTTTTCATGTTACAATGGTTTGATGGTATCATTTGAATAGAAATTTATTTTAAGAGGAAAGTGAAAACACTCAGCTTGGTCTTCTTTGCAAAAGAGCTGAAAACTCTATAGGCCCTGGAGTACACCCCTGATGCACACCAAACTCTTGTCAATACTTTTCTGTTGCTAATATTTTGGCCAAAATAAAATTCATAGGCTTTTTATATATTTATTAGCAAATGATGTTCTTGTCATGTCATAATGGCCTCACGTTACCATTTGAATGCAAAGTTACTTAAAGAGAAAGACGTAATTCATTACGATCTTTTTGTCAAATTGGTGTAAATGTTATCCTTTGAATGTAAAATTATTTTAAGAGAATCATGGAAACACCCACCTCTTTACAACTCGCCAGGACCTAGAGTACACCCCTGATGCACGCCAACTTAATTATTTCCCACTGTTCATGTGGCCAAACGAAAATTCTCAGGCGATTCATTTATTCGTTATCAGATTACGATCTTTTCATATCATAACGGTGACACGTTACTACCTGAACGCAAAGCTTCTCCAAGAGAAAATGTAAACACCCATCTTGGTCCTTTTAAAACCTCATTTGGACCTACAGTACGCCTCTGATGCACGCCGACTCTTAACGATTCGCATTCCATAATCTGCTTACCATTTTTGTTGGCTAATATAAAATCGCTGCATGGTACATTATTATCTACTCAGCTGCAGAGCTTATTTTAAAACTGCCTTTCTGTAATAATACAAATTCCCTCTGGTATTTGCCTTTCACTCGACATGCACCGCTAAAATCACCGGTCATGCTATTTCTCTGACTCATGCTGAAGTTCCCCCGACTAAGAGGGCGTCCTCAGGACACGAATGACAACCTCTTATTAAATAAAAGTCCCTGTTAGCCGCGAATAACAGCGTTAGTCACAGATAACGCAAAATAAGGGCTTGCAGTCCAGACACAGCGGGCCATTCCAAGCAGCCTTTGACGAGCAGTGAAGACCTAGGCAGAAGTTGTTTATTTATTTATTTATCTATCTATCTTTAGATGAATCGGATTATCATGAGAATTCACCGGCGAACGCAACAGCAGGCTGGGTCAGCGGTTCTTTTTCTCGATGTTGTTATTTTCTTGGGGTTTGAGAACGAAGGTATTCTCGAGAAAAAAAAGCCAAAGACAAACAACAGCAAACATTAAAAAAAAAAAAAAAAAAAAATCCGCACAGCAGTCTTTGTGTCCAGCTGCGGATCATCTCTGTCATTAGTACGTGTTACTCTCGCTGCGGATATAATACATGTTCCCACCGGAAAAAGTGCTGACACAGAGAAAGCAGAAGTTGCGTTTCTGCTTGTTTCGGTCCTCCAGATCATTGCGCTAATAAATCGTGTTGACAAAAATGAAGATTATTTTGGCTTTATCACATTTATCCACACGTGTACGGCTTGTTCCGGGTCCTGTTGTGCCTGGGGGGGGGGGGGGGGGGGGATGGGGGTGCTGGGGGGGGGGGGGGGGGGGGCGGAGGGGGTGGGAACGGGACCTCGGCTCGGTTCGCCAACGGAAAAACAAAAAGAAATGAAATGTAGGCTAAAATCACGCTGGATGGTCTTTAAGAGGAGTAATTACGGCCTCGAGGGGGCCGGGATGAACCCTGCTTTTTACGCCAAGCTGCGATCGAGGAGGCAGAATTAACGCAGAAATGGCACCTTATCGGTCCCGCGGAAGGTGCCGCTCATAATCGTCTTTCAGATGAGCTTAGCGCGAATAACATGCACACCGACACGCGCACACACACACACACACACACACACACACACACACACACACACACACACACACACACACCTCACCCAGTCAGAACTTAGACAGTGCCAGACTTTTCAACCCGGGGGTGGGTGGTGGGGGGGCACGGAGAAAGAGAAAGAGAGGTACCCGAGATACAGTCTCCTTGAGACGGCGTCACATCACAAGACGGATGTCAATCAATCACTGAACTGCTACGAATTGAGAGCTGTTTCGTTTACAATGGCAACACTTATACACACACACACACACACAGAGGTATCTATGTAGGAAATGTAAGAAGTACACAAAACAATACATAATTAATGTGAGACATGTGGGTCGATACGTATGTGTGTGTGTGTGTGTGTGTGTGTGTGTGTGTGTGTGTGTGTGTGTTTTAAATGAGTTTTAAATAGAGGAGAAACACACAGGGTGAGTCAAAAGTCACAGGACACCGTTTTATTTCATTTTTTATGCTGTCACAAGCCTCCACGCTGCGGTGCTGGAGGCGGATTTCCTCAGCTTTGTTTGAAATGACCCCGCAGATAAAAGTCGATCATAAAATAATAATAAAAAAAGCTGAATAAAACCTGTCCTGTGGCTTTTGACTCACCCTGTATATTTGAAATGTCCCACATTAATTATGTATGCGTAAGTACCTTTACGTAAACTATATCGCTGTTGTCAGAAGAAAAACCTCATCTCTATCGTATCGATACTTGACAGGAGAAGGAAATAAACCGACTTTACTATTAATGGAAGTCAATGGAACCCCCCCCATGTATATATATATATATATATATACACACACACACACACACACACACACACACACACACACAGCGTCCTATATATAATGATATGTCTTTATACCATCGCAAGCGCCTATGTAATAATAATAATAATAATTGGTACTTTATTTATTTCATAGATGTGAACATCTGTATGTAATAATATGTCCCGTGTGTGTTTATATGGACATAAGTCTTATGCAGAAGTCTGAGCACCCTGGTCAAACTGCATGCTGTTGATTTGCTGTGTAAACAAGTGACCACGACACAACTCCGCACACTTTAAAGCACAATTACTGCTTATTTGCTCAATTGAACACATTTGGGGGGGGGGGGAGGGACTAAATATATATTTTTAACTAATATATTAAGGTCAGCACATTCTGCCAAAACATCGTGTTCACTGATTTTCACTCTGAATCAAAGTCCTGACACTTTTGTTTCGTTCCTATAAGTCCGCCCTGCTGTCCTGAAAACGTGCAAATACCAACACACACACACACACACACACACACACACACACACACAGCTGCAGCGAGATCTCGCAGCGAGGAGTTTAAGCGCTAATGGCAGCCGCTCGGCTCCAGAGAGCCTGAAGACGAGCCGAAACTCGGCAGCACAGAAGGCCTCGCCGCGTCAGACCGGTGAACGTAAGATAGCCGTCAGAGGCCGAGTGGGCGGGAAAACAGCACAATAACACGGCGCTGCACCGAACTGCCGTTCAATTCCTAAGATCAAAAGGACCCTGATACAGTCTTCCTCACCAACGTTGGACACGTTCTCTCCTCCGACAGGCGGATTAAAGCTGCGTCGCTCGAAAAACGACAACCATCTGCCGTTCATTAATGCCTTCTAATAATATATACCACCACTCGGGAGGCAAAATAAAAGCGGGAGGCGCAGGTGAGGCTGTAAACTGGGTGACGATATGAGCTTTTATAAGGGCATCTTCATTAGTGGGACTGACAGAAATACAAGAGCAATAGTGAAATTAATGTAAAGGGAAATGATGATTTTATTCGCACGTTCTTAAATGACACTAAATAAATAAAGAATAAAGGAGGGGGAAAAAAATCTGCACACCTCACATACATATATATAAATATACATATACATACATATATATATCTTGCTGTTGTCAAAACCATGTACCTTCAAAATGATAACTTTACAGGAGAAGGAAAAAACCTACTACGGTTTCAATGCAAGTCAATGGAACCAGACGTCTTTCCGAGTCAACCTGGGCCATTTCTTTTGGTCCGTTCTTCATGAAATTTACACACAATGTAAAGACCATCAGGCCTTTTCAAAATAGGTCAAAAACAGAAAACGGGTGTAATATCTTAGATTTTATTTTCATAACCTTTATAAGCCCTTGGTGCATATTATAATGCTATTATCTATATTATGTACTGCATAGTCTGTTTATTTTCGCCTAATTCACTGCTTTACACTGGAAATGATGTTCTGTGATGTTGAATTACTCGCCGGACGAACTGTGTGCATTGAAAAGCATCGTTTCTTTATGAACGAACAGAAAAACGACATCATCCTCCGTGGCTGTCAGCGGCAGCGCGGCCTCCAAATGAACAGCCGTGAGTAAGAAAGCCTCCTGACGGCGAACGGCTCGCCCTGTTTTGTTCTCTCGGCGTCGGGGAGAAAACAAATATGGAACGGCTCCAAGTTGCCCTGGCGGCCTCCCCCTTTTTAATCCTGCTTAATATTTGATGCCTCGTCCAGGCGCGGGAGCGCACGGCGCGCTGCCTCGGGGAGGGAGTCCTGCGGTCAGAGCGCTGCCCTGCACACGCTGACCCCTCAGTAAGACGCACGACACGGACATCATACACACAAACACACATACACACAGCATCACACCCAGCTCACGGTGGAAGTCTCCGACCCTCACCGAATCCTTACAAAGTGATTCAGTGAATCATGTGATCACCATTTGATTTGATTCTTTTTGCTCAAAAGGAAAAATACAGTGAACGCAGGGAACGTCGGCACTGTACTGGAACAGACCAGAGAAAACACTACAGTGAGATGTTTTTTTTTTTTTTGTAGGTAAATCGTGTGAATTTTAATGAATATTATAATGAATATTATAATGAATATTATAATGGATATTACAATTGATTCTGAAAGTGAATCCCCACTTCCAAAAGATATTGGAGTATATATACGTCCGCTTTTAAGAAGCATTACAAAACACCTCACAGACCACGGTCCAGTCCATTTTCCCTTTAAGTGACCTTCACACAGTAAACATTAGCACAGCATTAGAATTCATAGCACTTCTATTACGCAGACGTAAATGTGGGTAAACAGAATTTGAATACACGTTAAAATGAGATTAAAATGTGTTTTCTTAATTTTTTTAAGTGAAAATAACTTGACACATCCACTGCTTCCGCACATTTTAATGCATTTTAATGGTTAACATATTTGGAACATTTCATATTTTATGCTCTATTGTTTGAAATTTGACCGGGATACTTAGAAATATTTCTTTTAATCGTTTTTCAGTTTTTGACATCTTTTGAAAGCGCCTGTTGTTCTTTACATCGGGAGAAAACCGTATGATGAACGGACTAACAGAAAGGGTCCAAAACGACTTGGAACGACGTCTGGTTCCATTGACTTCCATTAGAAGTGAAGCGCGTTTTTCCCTTCTCCTGTAAAGTTATCCTGGGAGCAGAGGCAAAAATGTGTTGATGGAAGTAAATGTAAAGAGATTTTATCCCAGACTATTTTTATGGGTCAACTCATCTGGAAATACTATATATTTAAATTTGCATTCATTTCTGGGTAAACATTTATGACAGAACCTCTATTGAAACGGTATATATAATAATACGTAGAATACAAAAACAATAATCCCCACCTTCCGACTGTCCCATTTTCACACTGCCAGAATTTCAGCCAGCGCTTTTAAACGTTTTCAAACGGCGGGCCTGCAGACGCCGCGACTCGGGAGGGAAGCCGGCTGGACGCAGGTGCGTCTGTCAGCCAGCCAAAACACCCGGGCCGAACGAAGAAACTCGGCTACGCTGGATAACAGCGTGTTCAACACCGCCGGAGCTTCTGCCAAACAAGCGTCAAATATCTGCGCTCGCGGTCGTTATTACCACAGCTCCTATCGGTATTTATAGCTCACGAACACCGACCGTCCACCAAACGCCGGCGCGTGGCTACAAAGACACTCTAACACCGACTAATTAGGAGGGAAGCAGACATGAATGCTTATAGCAGCAGCACTGCTTTTCCCAAATATTGGGAATACCCTCCAGGGTAGACTTTGGTTTGTCCATCTGAATTTTCAGGACCGAATCCTAATTAATTATTCAGAAACTGCGTGAAATTATTGCAATCAATTGATTTATTTTTTGGAACAGGTTTCAAATGAACAGAAAACGTGGTTTATGATTTACATTATTTCTATAAGCTCATAATTCACTGCTGAGAGCCAAAAATCTCCGACGCTCTTTGTCTTATTTTCTAAAAGTCACGTTTCCGGAGCAGATCACCGAAGACACGCCGTCTGTTTATAGTTCAGAGCCCAGATTTTGGGGGAAAAACGGGTCGACTTTCAGTAGAAAAACAGTTCAGCTTCTTTTATTATAAGGGTTTAAAATGACATCACCGTCTATCAGACTGGAGAGAAGAGCTACAGCCTCACACGAACGCATGAACGGAGCTTATGGAACGTGAACGTTATGGAGAACAGGACGGACCACCGGTGGAGGCTACGACCAAAACTCAGGTAAAAATCCAAAAAACAGGGCACTTATATTTTGAAGGAAAACATATTTCGCTAATTAAAAGTCCTGCCACCGAAAATAGTCGCTCACATAGGTGGTGCATTCGTATTAATTACTAATTAAAATCAAATATCAAAGAAATACTTTAGCGGGGGGTGGTTGGGGGGGGGTGGAGGGGGAAAAAGAAAAAAAGTTGTCGCAAGCATCCGTGAAGTTCTGCGGCGGAAACTTGTTGAAAAATAAATAAGCGGAGGGCGTGCGTGGGTGGATGGCTCAGACATCTTAAGTGGCGACTGATTAAAAAATAACAGCCATGTCACATTCGGTCCTTTGAAAGCCGTCGCATCACAGGAAAGCGACCTTAGGCTCTGCCGCTGAGGGACGGCAGGCTGAGCAGGTGCGGCGGGCTTCGGCTTTTCTGCCGAGCGTGCGGTAGACAGGGAGAGAGAGAGAGAGAGAGAGGTGAGAGAGAGAGAGAGAGAGAGAGAGAGAGAGAGAGAGGGTATTTATATACAGTGCTAGATCTATTTCTATACAAGCGATCCTGCCGCTCACCGAACATCTCCTAGCCGTTTGAGTCGTTTTCCATCTCGGGACACAAACTGGAAAACTGAACCGCGTTTCCGATATTTTGGCCCCTTTGCGTTCTCGGGCCGGACAAAGTTTCACACCGGATTGTCGGATAATCCCACTGTAAATACATTAGCCTGGCCGTTTCTCGCCCCGTGATCCAGCAGTTTAAGACCACTTCTGGCAAAAGCCCCCTGCCCATATTTCAGGGCCGCCAATTCGCAGTTTGCCGCTTTTAGTTTCAGCGAGGAGGGAAGAAGGAAAAGGCAAGGTAGCATTTCCCTTTTTCCCTTTCCTTTCATTTTTTTTTTATTTTTTCCTTTGCGGAAGATGAGCCAAAAACGCGTTGGCAACTCCCGGCAGAGCGATGGAAGTGAACTTGGCACGCAGGCAGCCTGAGAGAGGCCCTGATTGGTCAAGGTCGTGGTGTGGAGTTGAGGGGGGGGGTGGTTGGTGGTGATGGTGGTTGGAAGTGGAGGGTGGGGGGGGGGGGGGGGTGGGGGGGTTGCTGGGCGTATCGCTGTGTTCCCGTGCCAAGTTCAGATTTAAAGACGCTCGCACGGAGATGGGTGTTTTATTTATTTATTTATTTCTACATCCAAAAAAAAAAAAAAAAAAAGCCCACTCAGACGAGACCCTGTTAGCTCCTGTTCTTATCGGGGGCTTTAAAGCGCTCTCCTCTCCGTTATCGGGTCCAAAAAGCGGCTAATCCGGGGATGGGATTGATCGCTTTTTTGGGCCGTTTTTCTTTTATTATTCGCGTGTTCTTCCCTGTTCTTGAAGCGCGTGGCATCGAGCGCGGCGCCTTTGCGGGTGTAAATATAGCCGGTGAAAAGCAGGAAAGGTGTTCGGAGAAGGTGGCAAAAGGAGAAGGGTTAAAAAGAGCTGGCATCTGTGTGCTTTCGGGGGCTGGTGGTGGTGGCAACGGTGGTGGTGGTGGTGGGGCGGAAGGGGGGGGGGCAACCGAACAGCACAGACATGAATCATTCTTCGTGATACAACGGTTTCCATGACATCAACGGGCAACCTTCCAGAAACTCCGACCAAGTCTGAAAGGTGCTGGAGGAGAAAGACGGCGTGGAAGGAGACGGGGAGGGACGTTCGCGAGGAAGAGTGAGGCTGTCCTTCTTCTGGAAAGAAAAAAAAGCAAACAAAACAAGAAAACAAGAAAACAAGAAAACAAGCCGGCGCATCGCGAATGAGTTTCGCTCGCCGGCCGACCAGCAACAAGCCACCGGCGCGGAATCTCTGGAAGGGGAACAATCGAATAAATCAAAACGTCAAATAAACGGAATGCCCAGACGGGCCTGGTTTTTTTTCTTTTTTCCTTTTTTCCTCTTGTAGTCGGAGGTGTTTTTTTTCCCCCTTTTCCCTCCGAAATGCTATTGATAGGCAATAGACGGCCTACGAATTAAAATTCAGCAGAGGAGCTTCGAGAGCTGTGTACTTGTTAAGTTCTTTTGAATGCGCTTGATTACATTCTAGGCAGGCGTCCCGATGCAAAACAGCCCCCATTATCCAACCCGCCCCCCCCCAACACAGACACACACACACACACACACACACACACACACACACACACCCTCTACCTCGTCCGCAAATCAATATACCAAAAAAAACAAAAAAAAACAACAAACAGCGGCGCCGTGCGACCGTACGCAACCGCGGAAGCGCTAATCGGACGGTGTACCTTCATTAGGAACATGGTGCATGTGCGCGTTACGTGGCAGGCGAACACACGAACGCTTAAACACGCACAAAGACAGGAGAGCACCTGAGTTTCCTCTCCGACGCCGGGTGGCGTTCGGGTTTGAACGCGCTCGCTAATTTGGCACGCTCGCTCAGACGGGAAATTAACCCCGTCGGCCGCCGCGGGTTTTGGCGCCGGCTGTAAAAAGTTGGCGTTCGGGAGATGAAACGGCAGGGAAATAAAGTTGGAACGGGATTCGCGCGCATTGATAGCTGCGTCTGCACGACGTGTTTGTTCGAGAGAGAAACCTCCGCAGCCGCCGCAGCCCTTTTTTCCTGGCACGCTGACAGCGCGCTCGGTGCCAAGCCCCTATGGCTAGAAGTACTAAAAGACGCATAAGGATGGCATTAGAGCTCAAATCGTCTCCTCTCATTCACCCGCCGCCGCCTGCCAGAGCAGGATCCGACTGCTTTTTTGGCCCTTTCTTCGCCCCCACCCCCTTCGCCCCGGCCCCGTTTTACGATGTCCGCTCAGCTACCGATCGCCACCACCTGAATTACCCAGAAAACCCCTTCGCCCTTCGCCCGGCGCCTCCACTTCCCTCATTTCCCTTTTGTTTCCTCCTGCTTTCTTTGTCGACGTTTTTATCGCGTAGAAACCCGAGACAAAGAAGCGCGCCCGCTTCGTCATGCTTTTATTTCCCGTGTTCCCTTTTGTTTTTCCGAAGGATTTTGAAGCGCGATCGACAATACCTGACGAGCACAATGCGCTTCCGTAAGACGCGGACGACGAGTCTAAAACCCCAAAACAGGCGCACAATGCTCTCCATTGTGAGAGGCAGAAAAACAACACAAGAAAGAAAACAACAAAAAAAACAAACAAAACAGCAGCGCGGGGCTACTTACACCACCGAAATCCCGGAAAACAAAAAGAAAGAAAACGAGACAGAAGGCATTATAAACAGCAAGCACTGTTTAGCTGAGGAGGGAAACAAAGGAGGAAGCGCTGCGCTGAAAACGCGCCCAGTTTTTTGCCCACCTGTCTCGAGTCGCCCGTTTTGCTCCTCCGTTTTGCCCTCTTGCTTTTAGTCGGCGCACTTCCGTTCGCCCATCTTTCCTCTCGTTTATTTACAGTGGTTTCCGCCTGCTCATTTTTGTTTAACCCTCTGTGCTTTACCGTCTTTCTTCTGTTTCGCCCGTTTCCGGTCGCTCACTCGTTTTTGCTTAGCTATGTTTGTTCTTTTTGTTCACCTGTTTTTCTTGCCCATTCTTAGGACTTTTTGCTTGACTATATTTCTTCATTTGGTTTTGTTTGCTCACTTTTGTTCGAGTGTTTTACGTTCGCCCGTTTTGTTCACCGAGTTTTGTTTGCTACTCTTTGTTGACCTGTTTTTGTTTGCTCACTTTTGTTCGAGTGTTTTATGTTCGCCCGTTTCGTTCACCGAGTTTTGTTTGCTACTCTTTGTTGACCTGTTTTTGTTTGCTCACTTTTGTTCGAGTGTTTTATGTTCAGCCGTTTCGTTCAAGTTTTGTTTGCTACTCTTTCTTGACCTGGTTTTGTTTGCTCACTTTTGTTTAAGTGTTTTATGTTTGCCCATTTTTGTTCACCAAGTCTTGTTTGCTACTCTTTGTTGACCTGGTTTTGTTTGCTCACTTTTGTTCGAGTGTTTTACGTTCGCCCGTTTTGTTCACCGAGTTTTGTTTGCTACTCTTTGTTGACCTGGTTTTGTTTGTTCACTTTTGTTCAAGTGTTTTATGTTCACCCATTTTTGTTCACCACTCTTTGATGACCTGGTTTTGTTTGCTCACTTTTGTTTAAGTGTTTTATGTTCGCCCATTTTTGTTCACCACTCTTTGTTAACCTGGTTTTGTTTGCTCACTTTTGTTCGAGTGTTTTATGTTCACCCATTTTTGTTCACCACTCTTTGTTGACCTGGTTTTGTTTGTTCACTTTTGTTCGAGTGTTTTATGTTCACCCATTTTTGTTCACCACTCTTTGATGACCTGGTTTTGTTTGCTCACTTTTGTTTAAGTGTTTTATGTTTGCCCATTTTTGTTCACCAAGTCTTGTTTGCTACTCTTTGTTGACCTGGTTTTGTTTGTTCACTTTTGTTCGAGTGTTTTATGTTCACCCATTTTTGTTCACCACTCTTTGTTGACCTGGTTTTGTTTGCTCACTTTTGTTCGAGTGTTTTATGTTCACCCATTTTTGTTCACCACTCTTTGTTGACCTGGTTTTGTTTGCTCACTTTTGTCCGAGTGTTTTATGTTCGCCCGTTTTTGTTCACCCCTCTTTGTTGACCTGGTTTTGTTTGCTCACTTTGGCTCTCCAGATTTGTTCACTCATGTCGTCTGCCTCTTTTGCTCAACCCGTTTTTACTCACCAATCTTTCTTCACTTCTTTTGTTCTCTTTTCTCTGCTTGCACATTTTTGTTCACCTAATTTTATTCACCCAAATCCATCCGACTGTTTTTGCTCACCCATTTCTGCTCACCTGGTTCTGTTCGCTACTATTTGCTCGCCAATTTCTCTTTGTTCAACTGTATCTCCTCAGCCATTTTTGTTTGTGTTTTTGCTCATTTGTTTGTATAGGCCTGGTTTTATTCACTGTTTTCCTTGCCCATTTTCACTCACCTGTTTTTGCCTGCTCACGTTTGTTCAAGTCCATTTGCCTGCCTGTTTTCGATCCCCAGCTTTGCTTGGCCTGTTTTTTTTCCTCCCATTTACTTGCCACATTTTTGCCTGTCCATTTTTGTTCCGTTTTTTTCCCCACCTAATTTGGTTTGCCTTTTTTTTGTTCACTCATTTTTACCTGCTCTTCTTCTGTGTTTGCCTCAAGACGCAACAATCAGCATGGATAACTGAACCCGGGTCCTGCGTTGGAGTGTTCTGGCCATGTTTTCAGTCAGAACCGACCATCACAGATGTTTAAAGTGATCTGACAGATACAGAGAACCACAGAGAACCTCAGAGTGGGTGAGATAGTTTGCTGTTGCCTATACGACTGCGCTGTCTACACGCTTTAGATAATTACTGATGCAAATCATTCCAGCATCCTCATAACCCTTGCCAGCTTGAGTCCCTTTGCCACTAAGTTAGAGCGTCTTCATGTCTTCCAGAGGTTGGAAACCATCATGTTCGTCATCACCTGTAACGACAGACGAAGCTTACAGGGTGCAGACGTTATCCGTCTTTAATCTGTCGCCGAGTGGGCGAGAAAGTTCTTGCATCTGTGTGACTGTGCGTTCTATAGGCTTTAAGCAATTACTGACAGCTTTACCAGCAAAGGGTCCCAGCAAGAGTCTTGAATAGCTTCACCAAAGGAACCAAACATGACAATCAAAGACAAAAACTGGCTACAAATATGCTGCTCATTGGGAATGACTAAACGTGTACAATCTAAATGAGCATTTTACTAGTCTTTTTACAAGAGTAGGAGTCTATAATCAGCCTCAATGAACACCCCTATATGCTACGATAAGAGATATATATACCTAAAAAAAATCTATATGCTAGAATAGGAGATATCAGCCCATAAAACAACCTCAATAAATGTCCATATGAATTAGAAAGAGATATTCGTTCATAAACACCACTGCATCAACACGTATATTATACACTGGGATAAGAGATATTAGCCCGAATATCAATAAACACTTCCATAAATGACATTAGGAGATATTAGCCCACAGACAACCTCATATAGATGAGAAGACCTTAGTTCATATACAACCTCAATAAACAGTCCTATAAACTGTAATAAGAGATACTATATTACTATAAAAAATCTCAATAAATACTCCCATAAAATCAGAGATATTAGTCCATAAACAGCCTCAATAAATGCTTCCATACATCTCACCAGGAGACAGTAATCTAAGAACAGCCAGAATAAATAACTCTGTACACGACAATAGGAGCTATTCATCCATGAACGACCTGCATCTACACTAGAATAGGAGATATTAGTCCATAGACAACCTTAATAAGTGATGCTTATACACTGGAAAAGGAGATATTATCCCATGAATAACCACAGAAGATGCTGATATACATCTCAGTACGAGATATTAGCCATAAACAACCACAATAGATGCTGCTATAAACGGGAATAGAGATATTAGCCCATAAATAATCATAATAGATACTGCTAAACACCACAATAGTAAATATTAGTCCACAAACAACCTCAATAAATGCAAAGATACACAAGAATAGGAGATAACAGTCCATAAATAAGCTCAATAAAATCTCAGATGGAGATATTATTCCATAAACCACCACAATAGATGCTGTTATACACTAGAATAGGAGATATTATCCCATGAACAACCACAGACGATGCTGGTATGCATCGCAATACGAGATGTTCGCCCATAAACAACCACAGTAGATGCTGCTATACACAAGAACAGGAGGTATTAGCCCATAAACAACCACAATAGATGCTGCTATAGACAAGAACAGGAGATATTAGTCCATAAACAACCACAATAGATGCTGCTATACATTAGAACAGGAGGTATTAGCCCATAAACAACCACAATAGATGCTGCTATAGACAAGAACAGGAGATATTAGTCCATAAACAACCACAATAGATGCTGCTATACATTGGAACAGGAGGTATTAGCCCATAAACAACCACAATAGATGCTGCTATACACTAGAACAGGCGATATTAGCCCATAAACAACCACAATAGATGCTGCTATACATTAGAACAGGAGATATTAGCCTATAAACAACCACAATAGATGCTGCTATACATTAGAACAGGAGATATTAGCCTATAAACAACCACAATAGATGCTGCTATACACTAGAACAGGAGATATTAGCCCTTAAACAATCTCAATCAATTCTGATATAAATGGGATTAGGAGATATTAGCCCATAACAACCACAGTAGATGCTGCTATAAATGGGAATAGGAGGTATTAGCCCATAAATAGCCACAACAGATGCAGCTATACATCAGAATAGGAGATATTAGTCCAACAAGAACATCAAGAAATGCACCTAAAAAGCTTTAGTCCAATGTCTTTAGCTTTATGGGAAAAAACCTGCATCTCTCTGACTCAGAGCATTCAGAAAGAGGAACGTTCGACAGACAATGGGGAGTTTCGTCTGGTTTTGTTCCCCATTAACCGGCGCATGACAGGCACACTTAATTGACGCCAATTTTGAGAATAGAAAGTCTCGAGAGTAGGACTGAGTCCATCTTTCATGTAACTTCATAACACCGGGCAGGGAATCGCACTTCAGCGCTGAAAAGCTCCAGACGTGGGTGAATCGCTAAAAACTGGGTTGTACACTAATTATTCGCAGCAAGCGCTCGACTTAAAATCGCCATAAAAAATAATGTTATGTTAACGACACCCCAGATTTTCCCCCAAATAATAAGACCAGCTGTGCTGGAACAAACTCCTACGCTTCTGTTTTGTGATCTCGCATCACAGGCAGAAGTGGGTAGAGGGGCCCAAAACCCTGCTGAAGTTTGAGGCAAGTGCGAGATGATTTAAGCAAGCAGGTTTTTTTTTTTTTTTTTTTTTGGTATGATGCTAATTTATGCACATATGCTTCCATTATGCATTAGCTACATTAGCCTAGTAGCTTGAGTGCAAAACTAAAAACTTCAGACATCAAATCCTCCGGGAAGCTTTCCACAAAATATTGGAGGGTGTCGGTGTGAATTTGTGCCCATTCAGTCAAAAGAGCATTTGTGAGGTCAGACACTGATGTTGGACGAGAGGGTCGACGTTCCAGTTCATCCCAAAGGTGCTCAGTGGGGTTGAGGTCAGGGCTCTGCGGAGGCCACTGGAGTTCCTCCCCATCAAACTGGTCAAACCATGTCTTTATGGAGTAGCTTTGAGCACAGAGGTTCAGTCATGCTGGAAAAGACGTGTCCTCAAACTGCTGACACAAAGCTGGAAACAGGTAACTGCATAAATGTCTTCGTGCTGTAGCTTTAACATCACCCGTCACTGGAACTAAGGGGGCTGAAAAACAGCCCCAGCTCATTATCCCTCCTCCACCAAACTTTACTGTTAGCACTATGTATTGTGGTAGGTAACGTTCTCCTGACATCCACCAAACCCAGATTCATCATCAGACTGACAGACAGTGAAGCTGATTCGTCACTCCCGAGAACGTTTTCACTGCTCCAGAGTCGACGCTTGGCATTGCGCATAGTGATCTTAGGCTTGTGTGAAGCTGCTCAGCCATGGAAACCTATTTCATGAAGCTGCTGGTGCTCCTGATCCATGTTTTCCTGTGCTGAAGTTGCTTGTAGAGGCAGTTTGGAACTCTGTAGTGACTGATTCAACTCTGAGTTTGTGTGGTCTACCGCTTCATGGCTGAGCTGTTGTCCATTTCACAACAATAACGCTTACAAAGTGGGCACATTTAAAGCCACTAAGCCTTTCAGTGCGACTCATTCTACTGCCAGTGTTTTTCTACGGAGACTGCATGTCTATGTGCTTGATTTTATACACCTGTTAGCAGTGAATGCGGTAAATAAGAGGTAAGAACACCTTTGGCCATATAGTGCATATTTAGGGAACTCTGATTGACGCGTTCATGATAAGCAGTGCTTATTAGCACAGTTACACTATGTCTTACCTGCAGGCAAACAAATCTTACGCAAATGCCTGCCTCGTTTCTGAACGTGAGAAGGTGTATTTGGACGAGCTTCATCACGGAGTCAAATCAACACGACCTGAAGCGTGTAAATAACCGGATGGAAGCGTACTCGGAAAGAGAGGGAGAGAGTGAGAGAGAGATCATTGTGGAAGGTGAGAACATGTGAGAGAGAGAGAGAGAGAGTGAGAGAGGAATCGGCTGGCTAGCTGCACATCTGCTGAGGCTGCCTCGGCTGTCCAGCACCTGTTTGAGAGAACGTTAAAAACCTGAGAGGCAAAAATGAGACGGAGGCAATTACTGGAACAGCTTCAGAGGAGCGAGCTGGCAGCCTAGCACCCGCCACGCACTCTATCCCTCCATCACTGTCACACACACACACACACACACACACACACACCCGAGTCCACTCACATACACACATGCTTGCAATTAATAGCTACTTCTGATTGCAGAACTACTGAGAGAGACAGAGAGAGAGAGAGAGAGAGGGGGCAAGAGACATGTGGAATGTATGAAATTGACATTCATTGGAAAAACATTTCATTGCTGATTTTTATCATCAACGTACCAGTTACGATCCTTCTGACAGACTGTAATACACTACAGGAAGCGTAGGGGGCGATACGGCTTCTACTGTTTCATTTAAAAAGCTCTATAATGTTCATATGATCCACACAGTCGCTCTGACAGACTGTAATACACTACAGGAAGCGTAGGGGGCGATACGGCTTCTACTGTTTCATTTAAAAAGCTCTATAATGTTCATATGATTCACACAGTCGCTCTGACAGACTGTAATACACTACAGGAAGCGTAGGGGGCGATACGGCTTCTACTGTTTCATTTAAAAAGCCTCTATAATGTTCATATGATCCACACAGTCACTCTGACAGACTGTAATACACTACAGGAAGCGTAGGGGGCGATACGGCTTCTACTGTTTCATTTAAAAAGCTCTATAATGTTCATATGATCCACACAGTCGCTCTGACAGACTGTAATACACTACAGGAAGCGTAGGGGGCGATACGGCTTCTACTGTTTCATTTAAAAAGCTCTATAATGTTCATATGATCCACACAGTCACTCTGACAGACTGTAATACACTACAGGAAGCGTAGGGGGCGATACGGCTTCTACTGTTTCATTTAAATAGCTCTATAATGTTCATATGATCCACACAGTCGCTCTGACAGACTGTAGTACACTACAGGAAGCGTAGGGGGCGATACGGCTTCTACTGTTTCATTTAAAAAGCTCTATAATGTTCATATGATCCACACAGTCGCTCTGACAGACTGTAATACACTACAGGAAGCGTAGGGGGCGATACGGCTTCTACTGTTTCATTTAAAAAGCTCCATAATGTTCATATGATCCTCACAGTCGCTCTGACAGACTGTAATACACTACAGGAAGCGTAGGGGGCGATATGGCTTCTACTGTTTCATTTAAAAAGCTCTATAATGTTCATATGATCCACACGATCGCTCTGACAGACTGTAATACACTACAGGAAGCGTAGGGGGCGATACGGCTTCTACTGTTTCATTTGAAAAGCTCTATAATGTTCATATGATCCACACAGTCACTCTGACAGACTGTAATACACTACAGGAAGCGTAGGGGGCGATATGGCTTCTACTGTTTCATTTAAAAAGCTCTATAATGTTCATATGATCCACACAGTCGCTCTGACAGACTGTAATACACTACAGGAAGCGTAGGGGGCGATACGGCTTCTACTGTTTCATTTAAAAAGCTCTATAATGTTCATATGATCCACACAGTCGCTCTGACAGACTGTAGTACACTACAGGAAGCGTAGGGGGCGATACGGCTTCAGTTACCTTGGTTAAAGACAAATGTAGGTTCACTGTTGGTCTCAACCACTGAATTAAGCAGAAATTTGTGAAAAGGGTGTAATAATTGCTAGATACAGCCTCTAGTGGACGGATAGACGACACACCTGGACATTTAAGTGGAACATTTCCGCTCAGCCACGAAATAAAACACACCTCTTGATAAAAATAGCAGTGGGAGTTGGTGGGATAAGTGTGTTTTGGGCCTATAACAACTCGAGTCTACACAGTAGCAGCTGCAGTCACGTGAGCAACCGTGTTCGAGAGTGTGAGCACGTGCGAAAGGCCCTGAGACTTGACCAGTACGTGGCAGCAATGTGGGACACACACTTTTGACATCCAGAAGGCTTTAAAAGGCCAGAGAGGTCACTGTCGGTCCTTCTTCTGCGCAAGACACACAATCTGCACTTCCGATAATAATGATCATGATTTAGCTGAGCTTACTGTAGTTTTAAATAACACGTTTAATAAACAAGAGCATGACAGACATCTCGGGACAAATATAGATGACTGTGATGGGTCACATGAAAATATGACACCAGTATAATCTTCCATATCGTCCATGTAGAGCATGTGGACTGACATACTGTACAACACAATTCAAACTCTTTTTAAAAAAAAGAAAAAGAAAAGGAAAAAGCTTCCAGCCCTAAAGAAATTCTGGGAAACACCAAATATACACAATTTCCCACTTTTCCCAGGTTTAGTCAATAGTAATGACACGACTGGCGTCCAAATGTGGCTTCTTTAGTTTTAAACTGCAAGGCTACCTTTGCTAAAACACACTAGAAGTCAATAGCGACCCAAATGTTTTCTTTCATTTCACAACAACGAAAGGATGGACGGCACAGATCACAATCATTTCTCTTTTTTCTATAAATCTCTTCTCAAATCTCAAATTGTCTACATGTAGATGAGTTTAAAAATAAAAATAACAGCCTGTGTAACTTGCATGCACGTAAATCTCCAAAAGTGATACTAAACCATAAGAGATATTAGTCCATATACGACCTCATTAACGCTCCTGTATAGGAGATATTAGTCTGTGCACAACCTTAAGAACTAACCTATACATTAGAATAAGAGACGTTAGCCCATAAACAACATCAATAAACATTCTTGTACACTAGAATAGGAGATACTAGTCCATAATCATCCTCAATAAACATTCATATATACTAAAATAAGAGATATTAGTCCATAAACAACCTCAATAAACATTCATATATACTAAAATAAGAGATATTAGTCCATAATCAACCTCAATAAACATTCATATATACTAAAATAAGAGATATTAGTCCATAATCAACCTCAATAAACATTCATATATACTAAAATAAGAGATATTAGTCCATAAACAACCTCAATAAACATTCATATATACTAAAATAAGAGATATTAGTCCATAAACAACCTCAATAAACATTCATATATACTAAAATAAGAGATATTAGTCCATAAACAACCTCAATAAACATTCATATATACTAAAATAAGAGATATTAGTCCATAAACAACCTCAATAAACATTCATATATACTAAAATAAGAGATATTAGTCCATAAACAACCTCAATAAACATTCATATATACTAAAATAAGAGATATTAGTCCATAATCAACCTCAATAAACATTCATATATACTAAAATAAGAGATATTAGTCCATAAACAACCTCAATAAACATTCATATATACTAAAATAAGAGATATTAGTCCATAAACAACCTCAATAAACATTCATATATACTAAAATAAGAGATATTAGTCCATAATCAACCTCAATAAACATTCATATATACTAAAATAAGAGATATTAGTCCATAATCAACCTCAATAAACATTCATATATACTAAAATAAGAGATTAGTCCATAGACAACCTCAATAAACAATCCTGTAACTACAATAGGAGATATTAGTCCATAAATAACGTTAATAAACATTCATATACACTAAAATAAGAGATATTAGTCCATAAACAACCTCAGTAAACATTCCTATACATTAAAATAAGAAATATTAGTCAATAAACAACCTCAGTAAACATTCATATACACTAAAATAAGAAATATTAGGCCATAAACAACCTCAGTAAACATTCCTATTCACTAAAATAAGAGATATTAGTCCATAAACAACCTCAGTAAACATTTCTATACACATAAATAAGAAATATTAGTCCATAAACAACCTCAGTAAACATTTCTATACACAAAAATAAGAAATATTAGTCCATAAACAACCTCAGTAAACATTCCTATACACAAAAATAAGAAATATTAGTCCATAAACAACCTCAGTAAACATTCCTATACACTAAAATAAGAAATATTAGTCCATAAACAACCTCAGTAAACATTCCTATACACTAAAATAAGAAATATTAGTCCATAAACAACCTCAGTAAACATTCCTATACACTAAAATAAGAGATATTAGTCCATAAACAACCTCAGTAAACATTCCTATTCACTAAAATAAGAGATATTAGTCCATAAACAACCTCAGTAAACATTCCTATTCACTAAAATAAGAGATATTAGTCCATAAACAACCTCAGTAAACATTCCTATTCACTAAAATAAGCTATTAGTCCATAAACAACGTCAAAAGACAATTTTATATACTAAAATAAGATAGTAGTCCATAAACAACCCCAGTAAACGCTCCTTTTTGCTAAAATTAAGAGATATTGGTCCATAACTGTCTCAAAAGACATTTTGTAGACTCAGAAGTCCATAAATAACCTTAATCAATGCTCCTATATGCTACAACGGGAGGTTTTAGTCCATAAATGACCTGAATAAACATGTCTATTCACTAGATTAGGAGATATTAGTCCATGAAAGACCTTAATGAACACTCTTTATGCCTAAAGTAGAGCAGGAGATACCAGTGGAGGCCCATAATGTCCTACACAAAAAAAAACAAACAAAAAAAACACAACACTTTCCCATTACAGCACTGCGTGGAATTTAAATACTGCTGGTAAGGTTCTCATGTAGTGGTTGCACGTGCATATATATATATGTGTGTGTGTGTTTGTGTGTGTGTGTGTGTGTGTTTTCTTTTCCCAGGGACTTTAACAGACGCACACTCCCTCACCCCTCCACCCCCCATGCCACCCCCGCCTCCCTCGATGGCTATAATTATGGAGATGCCGTGGTGGCTTTGTTGTGTGTGTGTGTGTGTGTGTGTGTGTGTGTGTGTGTGTGTGTGTGTAAGCAGGTGATGTGTCAGGAACAGCTGGAGAGACACAAGGCTGCAGCTGCTGAGGAGTCTGGGAAACCTGCGCAGTCCGACACACCACCATCTAGCCACACTCACCCAGTCCAGCCTTTAAACACCGATCTCACTACAGTGGCCAGCCATTCAACATCCCACCTACCAGGAGCACCAGCCTTGTGCTTCCACTCACTGGCCACTTTATTAGAAACACCCACCTTGTGCTTCCACTCACTGGCCACTTTATTAGAAACACCCACCTTGTGCTTCCACTCACTGGCCACTTTATTAGAAATGCCCACCTTGTGCTTCCACTCACTGGCCACTTTATTAGAAACTCCCACCTTGTGCTTCCACTCACTGGCCACTTTATTAGAAACACCCACCTTGTGCTTCCACTCACTGGCCACTTTATTAGAAACACTCACTTTGTACTTCCACTCACTGGCCACTTTATTAGAAACTCCCACCTTGTGCTTCCACTCACTGGCCACTTTATTAGAAACACCCACCTTGTGCTTCCACTCACTGGCCACTTTATTAGAAACACCCACCATGTGCTTCCACTCACTGGCCACTTTATTAGAAACTCCCACCTTGTGCTTCCACTCACTGGCCACTTTATTAGAAACACCCACCTTGTGCTTCCACTCACTGGCCACTTTATTAGAAACACATACTTTGTACTTTCACTAACCAGTCGCTTGATTACTACTGCTAACCTGCAAGACTAGTGACTGTATCCCTTGTCCCACTCTCTAAGACCACCAAGGACAGGAACAATCAGCAAGGGGGGGGGGATAAATGGTTTTCTGAGGGGGTCGGACACACACGCACACACACACACACACACACACACACACGCACGCTCATTCACTCACTCACTCACTCAGTCGGCCAGGTGGAGAAGGGCTGGTCCTGCTCGGTTCAGAGACTTGGCAGCCAGCTCTGATTAGCCTAATCACATGGTGAGAAGCCCTCAATACACCACTCGAATACAAAGTAAAGCTCTCTCTTTCTCTCTCTCTCTTTTGTTCTCATGCTGTCTCTCTCTCTCTCTCTGTTTTTCTCACACTGTCTCTGTCTCTCTCTCTCTTCTCTCGCTTCATTTGTCTGCCCTTTCTCTCTCTCTCGTTCTGCTGTTTCCTCTCATCTTTCCCTCCATCTCTCTTGCTGTCTTGTTCTCCTGCTTTCTAAGTCATCTCCATCCCTCTTCCATCTTTCGTTCTCCTCTATCTCTCCCTCCATCTCACTCTTTCTCCCGGACTTGTTCTCTGTCCATTTTTCTTTCTGCCTTTCTTTCTCTCTCTTCTCGCTTTCCATTTCATTCATTTCTTTTCTGTATGATGTTATGCTGATCTCTCTCTCTCTCTCTCTCTCTCTCTCTCTCTCTCTCTGTTGTGTGTGTGTGGTAAACATGCTGTAACTGTGTGTGTTGTAAACGACAGGCTGCAGAATCAGAGCTCTGGCAGGAAAAGAGAGGGATGACTCTCCTCTCTCCTCACCGCCATCCTTTCATTGCAGACCAACTCCAACTGAACTTCTCCTCTGAAATCTGGGTTTACACTCAGTCTGTGTGTGTGTGTGTGTGTGTGTGTGTGTGTGTGTGTGTGTGTGTGTGTGTGTGTGTGTGTGTGTGTGTGAGCTTACTGCCCAACCCTGACAACAGAAACAGAATTACGGCATGGAGGGTCTGAATCCAGCCAAACTAGAACTGCACCATCCGTATCTGGGTCCAATTCCATGGTTACAATATATCCACATCCACTGTTACTCTACACCCATTTCCATTGTTACGCTACACCTACTTTCATTGTTACTCTACAGCAACTCTTGTGGCTATTCTACACCCATTTCCATTGTTACACTACATATATTTCTATTGTTACACCAGACCCACTTTCATTGTTACTCTACACCCACTTCCATTGTTACATTACTGCCACTTGCATTGTTACACCACACCCACTTCCATTGTTACGCTACCTTCACTTCCATTGTTACACTACACCCACTTCCATTGTTACTCTACACCCACTTCCATTGTTACTCTACACCCACTTCCATTGTTACTCTACACCCACTTCCATTGTTACTCTACACCCACTTCCATTGTTACGCTACACCCACTTCCATTGTTATACTACAACAATTTCTATGGTTACTCTCCACCCACCTTTGTTGTTACACCACACCCACTTCCACTGTTACACTACACCTATTTCCACAGTTATACTGCACAAAATTGTACTTGTACAACACCCATTTTCATTTTTATGCTACATCCATTTGATTTGATGACAGTGTAATACATTCTCTCAGCACTAACTTCAATAATGTTCCTTTTCTATCAATGCTTTACTAGATAAACAATGACACGAGGTAGCTTTGCTACCGTTAGCTGGCGTTAACATTAACGTTTGCCGTTACTTTAACGGCTCCTGTAGCTACAGTTAGCTGCTTACCATGCATGTAATAGCTTACACTGCTGTGTCTGTGTGCAGGTGGTCACCGACTTCACTGTGTCCTGCCACTTCTGAAACTCAACATCCACCCTTCTGGATGTGCCTCGCTTCTTTCCGGAGGAGTAAGCGAGAGACGGGCGATCCCTCGGCCAGGCGCTGGCGGCGCATCGGCGCCATGCGAAGCCGCAAGACGCTCCGAGCGAAAATCTGCTTCCAGGACAATCCATTACAGCTGACAAGTTAAATGTTCCATGGTAGACCATATGGCACAGGAGCCGCGGCCGGCGGAGCAGGAGAGGAGCTCGGCAAATGCATCACAATTAAGGTGTTTGGCTGCAGTTCGGGTGGCGTCTCTATCCCCGGCTTCGTCTCTCTTATAGAGGAATAGTTCAGCTGAAATTTACATATTTCAAGTATTCAATCAGCTCAGCCACGTTTGGAGTCTGAACTTTGCTTCTTTAGTTTTAGCACTGAAGCTACAAGGTTATTAGCGTATTAGCATGGTGCTAACTGCATGCCTACAGCACTATGGCTGCCTTAAACACTGACAGATGCAAATAGTAGCTAATGAGTAATGGAAGTAGCGTCGTTAGCGTACTGCTGTCGCTAAAAAACTCCAATTCTTAACGTTTAAATCTTTTTAAATAGGCTGATTATTCAGTAATCTGGTGGGCCCTGGACAAGGGGCTAACCTAGGCGGGAGGGGTGCTGACCCTGACTTCTGTGGTGTCCCAGGTCGTTGCTATGGTGTTGTTAGATGGTTCCTATGCTATGATATACACTGAAATCTTAAATGCACTCTTTCTTTAAGTTCACTGCCCCCTTAAATTTACCGATAGCCTAAATTCGTTGCTACCTTAAATCCACTGCCACTTTAAATTAAGCGCTACCTTAAATGCAGCGCCACCTTAACTTCAGTGGCACCTTGAATTGACTGGCACCTTAAATGCAGTGCCACCTTACATTCTGTGGTACCTTAAATCGACTGCCATCTTAAACTTACTGATACCTTAAATTCAGTTCTAAGTTGTTTTTTTTTGTGCTTTTTTTTCCTTTTTTTGTAGTGATACTGCTGTGTGTAAGTTGGTGTGTACTGTGACTTTTTCCATTTTTGGATCTGCATCCATTTTTTCGGCTCGAGTATGAGTCATGTTTTTAAATACTTACCAATACTAAGACAGATGCCACAATAAGTAACCTACTCAGAATGAAGCAGTTATTAGTGTAAATGAATACAATGTACCTAACCAGCTGAATCACTAGCTATGCTAATGCTAATAACTAAGAGTAGGCTGTTTTCCACATCACAAAAGTGCTTCAGTGCAGGTGTAAGTAAGTAAGTGTTTCATAGTTTTGATCCCTGCTCCTCATATTTTTAAAACTAACTTAATTTGTTGTTAATCTATTCCTTTAATCTACCACCCTCCATCTGAAGCTATCAAGAGCGCAGATACAGCATCTGCGTGCGCAGGCTTAAGCAGACTTGCAAAGCCAAAGCTCATACAAATAACAGATTATGGTAGGGGTCAAGCAAAGCTGGCATCCGCACCAGTGAATCACAGGTATTTAAAGAGATATTATTCAGAGCTTAAAGAGAGAGCACAGTAAGATCAGAGAGAATGGACAATATAGGTCAGAAGTTTAAGCTCTGCATTTGCAGTACTGATGTTTTTGTCACATTAAGTATATCTTGAACCTCAAACTCAGCAAAATATCAACACTCAATAAACACATGAATAACAGATATTAGTCCATAAAAAATCTCATCAATGCTCCCGTACACTACAGTAGGCGATATTAGTGCAAAAGCAACCTCAATAAACACTCAGGTATATTAAAATGACCATACATGACCTTGATACATGTTTCTATACATTAGACTAAGAGATATTATTTAATAAACAACCTCACTAAATGCTGCTATGCGTAGATGTAGATATCAGTACCAAAAAGGCCTCAATAAATGTTCATATACAGATGATTAGGATTCATCAGTTCATAAACAACCTCAATAAATGCTCCTATGTATGAGAAGAAGAGATATTAGTCTACACACTATGCCAATAAATGATCCTACATGCTAGAATAGGAGATATTAGTCCACAAGGACACTCAAAAACACTCCTGCACACTAAAATTGGAGATATTAGTCCAGACAAAACCTCAACTCGTGGGCTGGAGGTTAGGGATCCAGCCTCATGACCGGAAGGTCGCCGGTTCGATCCCCAGAGCCGACAGCACATGACTGAGGTGTCCTTGAGCAAGACACCTAATCGCACTGCGGATAGGGCTGCCTACCGCTCCGGGCAAGTGTGCTCACTGCCCCCTAGTGTGTGTGTGCTCACTAGTGTGTATGTGGTGTTTCACTTCACGGATGGGTTAAATGCGGAGTTGAAATTTCCCCGTTATGGGACTAATAAGGGTCACTTAATAATAATAATTAAGATAATAATAAGCTTCTATTATTTCTGTTTGTAGCTAAATTAGCTTTAAAGCTAATAAAGAACCTCAACAACACCCCTGTACACTAGGAGATATTAGCCTATAAAGAACCTCAGTAAACACTCTCTTACACTAGAATAAGAGATATTAGTTCATAAGGAAGCGCAATAAAAACTCTATTACAATAGGAGATTTAAGTCCATAAGGAACCTCAATACATGTTCCTGTACACTAGAACAGGAGATGTTAGTCTATGAACAACCTTAATAAACACTCTTGTACACTACAATAGGAGCTCCAAGTCCATAAGGAACCTCAATAAACGTTCCTGTACACTAGAATAGGAGATATTAGTTCATAAGGAACCTCTATAAATGTTCCTGTACACTAGAATAGGAGATATTAGTTCCTAAGGAACCTCTATAAATGTTCCTGTACACTAGAACAGGAGATGTTAGTCCATGAACAACCTTAATAAACACTCTTGTACACTAGAATAGGAGATCTAAGTCCATAAGGAACCTCAATAAATGTTCCTGTAAACTATGTAGAATAGGAGATAGTCTATGAACAACCTCAATAAAGGCTCTCATACAGTAGAATAGGAGAAATTAGTCCATGATGAACCTCAATAAATGTTCCTGTACACTAGAATAGGAGATATTAGTCCATAAACAACTTTAATAAATATTCCTATACACTAACATAAGAGATATTAGTCCACACAGAACCTCAGTAACTGGATTGGTATAAACTTCTATGATTTCTCTTATAAGCTAAATGAGCTTTATGGCTTCAGTGCTAATAATAAAGAATGTCAGACGTGCCAAACGTGTGCTGTCAGAGACGTAGTGAGGCAGATCAGATGTTTGGCTGAACTATCGCTTTAAAGTAACAAGCCATGCGAGAGAGCAGAGCTGTAAGGAAGCATTTCAATATCAATGCTCCCACCTAATCAGATAATAGCAGGGTGGTCTCGCAAAAAATAATCACACACGACGGCAGAAGATAGTGCACAATGTGTGGGGGGATTGTGCGCACCAAGTCTTTAGTGTGTGTGTGTGTGTGTGTGTGTGTGTGTGTGTGTGTGTGTGTGTGTGTGTGTGTGTGTGTGTTATTAAAAAAAAAAAATCCATTTCTTACACCCTTGTTTACCTCGGCTGATGACAGCGCCGACGCCGCTCGCTGAATAAATTCCTCTACAGTAATTCTATTATAACAGAGCCATAATTCGATAATAATAACTCTGTCATATCAGCGTAATTCATAAGACGGCTATTCAAAGGAGAAAGAGAATGAGAGAGAGAAAGAGTTACATAACTACAGGCTGCATAACCAGCTTCACCTCTTCTCTGTTGTTTTTGCTCCTTAAATGCAATTACATAATCACATAATTAATTACAGTCATGTAATAAACAATATTTCCATTTCTGTTCTGTATGGACAGCTTCAGGTCTGCGCTTCTGACCTCCTTCTGTTTGTTTTGACATCAAAAAAATGATTAAAATGGCAAAAATTTAAAGAATATTTTCCCACTTTTCATCTTATTCAAATCGTGATATAATAAAAGTTTAGAAGTTTAGAATCCTCACTTTCCACAAAGTTTACCTAGTGGCTTCATATCAGAAAATATTTATATAAAAACATTTTCAAGTGAAATATTGGAGGCATTTGATAATGTACTGTGCAAAAGCTTTTACTGAAGAGAAAGGATTATCGTACTAGTCGCCCAACCCATGGGCACTGATGATGGCCGTGAGAGAGGGCAGGAGAGTATGTACCAGTCACCCGACCCATGGTCACTGATAGTGGCTGATAATAAGAGTCTGGGAGAGTATGTACCAATTGCCTGACCCACTGTCACTTACAAAGGCCACGAGGGAGAGCAGGAAGGTATGCACCAATCGCCCGACCCACAGGCACTGACGACAGTCCCGCAAAAGAGAGCGGGAAGGTATATACCAGTCATCCGACCCACGAGCATCGACGATGGCCGCAAGAGAGGGTAGGAAGGTATGTACCAGCCACCTGAGCCACAGGCACTGAGGATGGCTGCAAGAGACGGCGGGAAGGTAAGTACCAATCACCCGATCGACAGGCACTGACAAAGGCTGTAAGAGAGGGTGGGAAGGTAAGAACCAATCACCCGATCCACAGGCACTGACAAAGGCTGCAAGAGAGGGTGGGAAGGTAAGAACCAATCACCCGATCGACAGGCACTGACAAAGGCTGTAAGAGAGGGTGGGAAGGTAAGAACCAATCACCTGATCCACAGGCACTGACAAAGGCTGCAAGAGAGGGTGGGAAGGTATGTACTCATCGCCTGAGCCACAGGCACTGAGGATGGCTGCAAGAGAGGGCGGGAAGGTAAGTACCAATCACCTGATCCACAGGCACTGACAAAGGCTGCAAGAGAGGGCGGGAAGGTAAGAACCAATCACCTGATCCACAGGCACTGACAAAGGCTGCAAGAGAGGGTGGGAAGGTATGTACTCATCGCCTGAGCCACAGGCACTGAGGATGGCTGCAAGAGAGGGCGGGAAGGTAAGTACCAATCACCTGATCCACAGGCACTGACAAAGGCTGCAAGAGAGGGCGGGAAGGTAAGAACCAATCACCTGATCCACAGGCACTGACAAAGGCTGCAAGAGAGGGTGGGAAGGTATGTACTCATCGCCTGAGCCACAGGCACTGAGGATGGCTGCAAGAGAGGGCGGGAAGGTAAGTACCAATCACCTGATCCACAGGCACTGACAAAGGCTGCAAGAGAGGGCGGGAAGGTAAGTACCAATCACCTGATCCACAGGCACTGACAAAGGCTGCAAGAGAGGGTGGGAAGGTAAGTACCAATCACCTGATCCACAGGCACTGACAAAGGCTGCAAGAGAGGGTGGGAAGGTAAGTACCAATCACCCGACCCACAGGCACTGACAAAGGCTGCAAGAGAGGGTGGGAAGGTAAGTACCAATCACCTGATCCACAGGCACTGACAAAGGCTGCAAGAGAGGGTGGGAAGGTAAGTACCAATCACCTGATCCACAGGCACTGACAAAGGCTGCAAGAGAGGGTGGGAAGGTATGTACTCATCGCCTGAGCCACAGGCACTGAGGATGGCTGCAAGAGAGGGCGGGAAGGTAAGAACCAATCACCTGATCCACAGGCACTGACAAAGGCTGCAAGAGAGGGTGGGAAGGTAAGTACCAATCACCTGATCCACAGGCACTGACAAAGTCTGCAAGAGAGGGCGGGAAGGTAAGTACTCATCGCCTGAGCCACAGGCACTGACAAAGGCTGCAAGAGAGGGCGGGAAGGTAAGAACCAATCACCCGACCCACAGGCACTGACAAAGGCTGCAAGAGAGGGAGGGAATGTATGTACCAGTTGCCTGACCCACAGGCAGCTACAACAAGTTCAAAGTGTTTATTGTCATTTGTACAGAGGAAACAAGTTTCCTTATATACAATGAAAAGCTTACTTTGCTCCTCGCTTAAGAATGCCAGATATAACATTAAAAAAAATAAAAAATACAAAAGAGTATATATACAACCCTATATATTAAATCAAGAAATAACGCAATGTATAAATGTATAAATTACAGTGGTATGGATGGATAGTGCTGTGCCTTGCCGGGAACATGATTATCTGCAGCAGAAATGAGTAGTAAAGTGCAATAGTGCAATTGTAACGGAACATTGTGTACCAATAACCTGATCCTCGGGCACCAACATCAGCTGCAAGAGAGTTCAGGAGAGCATGTACCAGTCACCCAACCTACGGGTACCAATTTCAGCCACGAGAGAGGGAGGGAAGGTATGTAGCAATTGCCCGACCCACTGGCACCACTTCCAGGTGGTTATTAGGAGCAGTTTTTTCACTTTGTTTTCTTTGATATTCTCCTTCTTTATTCAAATGGATTATCATACATAAAATCTTAGAAATATGTGATTAATATAAAATAAATAATTTGGACTTTCTGGCTGTTTTGACTGGAAATTCAGTGAAAGGCATCTGTTTTTGCTCTGTTTATTCATGTTTTATAAACACAAATATTTAAACCTCTGCTCAGATTCTCGTTTCTTGGCCTGAGTGACGTGCAGCTCTGCTGAGAGCCGCTCCGGCCAGCCGCCGGATTAACCCTCTCTGACCCCCTGAGGGTGGACAAGCCAGGGGTCATGACCTTTAACCGCTCCCTGCCTGCAAGTCCATCAGAACGTGAAGTAGCAAGAGAAAGAGAAGAAAGAATGAAAGAAAAGATTGGAAAGAGAATGAAAAGAGAGGGAGAGATGGAAGAGCATAAGAAAAAAGAGAAAGAAGAAAAAGAGGAAGTGATAGATAAAAATGGAGAAAAAGAGAAATGTGAGAGTAAGAAAGAAGAAAAAGAGAAGAAAAAGAAAGACAATGAGAGGAAAGATGAAGAGATAAACAGAAGAAATTGACAGAGAGAAGAAAGGGAAAGAGTCACAGTGAGTGAGAGATACAGAGAAAACAGTGTGAGAGAGAGAGGGAGAGTGAGCAAGAGTGAGAGAGAGATGGTGTATAGAGATAAATGGAGAGATATTGTGAGGTGAAATGAAAAGGTTTGTGTGTGAACGTGTGTGTTGCGTAATATTTTCGTTGGTGATGAAACTGTGTGTGTGTGTGTGTGTCTCATTATCCTCCTCCAGCTGTTCTACTGCTGTTTTTACCCACAAGCCCCCAGTGCTGAGGAAAGGTGTTGGAGCCATTCATTATCATTTGTGACCTTTTCTTTATTAACACACTTCTCTCTCTCTCTCTCTCTCTCTCTCTGCTTCTACATTCCTCACTCTCAATCAATCAAATATTGGCAGGGTAGTATAAGAGACCTACATTCTATGGCCAAAAGTATGTGGACACCTCTTGTCCTCTTGAGTTCAGGTGTTTCAGCCACACCCATTACTACCAGGTGTATAAAATCAAGCACATAGCCTTGCAGCCTCCATAAACAAACATTGGCAGTACAATTGGTCATACAGAAGAACTCAGTGACTTTAAATGTGGCACTGTTATGGGATGCCACATCTGCCACAAGTCAGTTAGTGAAATCTCTGTCCTGCTAGGTCTGCCCTAGACAACTGTAAGCTCTATTTTTGTGAATTGGAAGCAAGAACAGCTCAGCCACAAAGCAGTAGACCACGCAAAGAGCAGGCCAACTGAGTGCTGCATCACTCACTACACAAGTTCCAGCTTAATGAAATGGGTTTCCAAGGCTGAGCAGCTGTACACAAGCATAATATCACTATGCGCAATGCCAAGAGTCAGCTGGAGAGGTGTACAGTGCCACCACTGGACTCTGGAGCAGTGGAAACATGCTCTCTGGAGTGATCAGCTTCACTGTCTGTCAGTCTGATGACAAATCTGGGTTTGGTGGTTGCCAGGAGAACGTTGCCTACCGGAATACATAGTGTTTGGTGGAGGAGGGATAATGAGCTGGGGCTGTTTTTCAGGCACCTTAGTTCCAATGAAGAGTGATTTGATGGTACAGCTGACAAAGCCATTTTACAATTGTTGCAGTTATCTGCTTCCAGCTTTGTGTCAGGATTTTGGTGAAGAGCCTTTCTTGATCCAGCATGACTGAGCCCCTGTGCTCAAAGCAGCTCCATAAAGACATGCTTTGACCAGTTTGGTGTGGAGCAACTCCAGTGGTCTGCACAGTCGACTGCTTCATAATGAGCTCCTTTGTAGTAAAAGAATGTCGTGTGAAATTCACAGACGCAGCAACTTTCTAACACAAGCTAACATGTTTTGATTGTGTTTTAGGCTTTAAGAATTGGTAGTAAACAACAAAAGCTGCGTTCCAAAGCCTAGGCTGCATTTCTCGGCCGCTACGTCAGAGCAGGTTGTTCCCAAGTGAAGGACCCTTCGTATACAGCCTAGAAATGCAGCCTACGTTTAGAGCGACTTCAAAGACGCATCAAATGTATTCCAGGTCTTCCGTTACCCACAGTTTACTCCGCATGAATGACAGAAAGGAAAACAGTCATTGGAGCAGAACTTGTTTTAAAATTTAGGTTGTTCACATCCTTGGATTTGTCTTCGTTACTTTATAAAGTGTAAAATGACTGATTCGTCCATATGGCCTATATTCATCAGAAGTATATATATATATATATATGTGTGTGTGTGTGTGTGTGTGTGTATTGTACAACATGAGTTTATTAGCTACCATGGCAACAGACACAATGCAATGGGCGATTACCACGCAAGCTCTTTAGGACAGTTCCAATTGTGTGATCAACAGGCTACTAAGGAGAAGTCCTCATAGGACAGTCCTACCGAGGACCCACCCTGCCTTTTTGGCTTTGGGACACAGCTTTTACCTGGTTTTTATAACAGTTGGAGCTTCACTAACAAAAATGCACCGGCGTAATGTGTCCAGGATTGACCAGGGGGACCTGGTCTGGTCTGGTCAAGGTGTCCGTCTTCGTTAGAGCCTGACCAATCAAAACACAGAATTCTGGAGGAGCCTGAGTTTTAAAAAGCAGCCCGGAAAAGTTTGTTGAGGAGGCCGGAGTTTCCCCATCCTTTAACCAATGCTAGCCGCTAGCTTTGCACTCGTATCCATGCTAGCTTCGTAGTCACGGCACGACATGCTGCTGCAATAGAAGTGAGCACTAGACAAGGAAGAGTCACTAAGCAGTGACTGGACGGCTGAAAAATGAGGCGGAGCTTGGGATGATCTGACAGCACTAATGAGCCTGACTGGCCGTAATACAGTGACAGCAGTTGTTTCAACACCAAATTTTCAATGTATTACTTTTATTACCAGCACAAATAATAATACTTAATAATATAATGATAATAAAGAATAATTTCAGCACTGGCCCCAGCGAAAGTGTAAACCACGTCTGGGAAAACCGCTTTAGGACCCAATATAAAGGTGAACATTGACCAAAAGTGGTTGATCACTGTATCGTCTCGTATCGTGGGGTTGCTGACCGTTCCCAGCCACGTGCGTCAGCCGTCCAGACTTATACAAGTGAATACAACAGTAGTGATTACACAACAGCGAAGTGCAGACACTGTACTAGATAAATAAAGCACAAGCGGGCAGGAGAGAAAGCAGAAGTGTGGAGTAGGATGCACCTGCAGCCAGCCGCAGCATTCGTGGTTACAAAAAAAAAAAAAAAAAAAAAAAATCAACCAATAATTCAACAAAAGCAAAAACGCTGCTGAAGAACAAAGAACAGAGCGACTGCACACCAACACGAATCCTTCAGGGGTGTGTTAATTAACTTCAGCATCCACACAAAACTGCGCTGCCTTTTGGGGATATTCTACACACACACACACGCTGTAATCCCCCCACCCGTATAAAAATGGGTTTTAAACACACGTCTGAAGTGTCTCTGGCAGTGAAGCGGCCCTCTAACACCGCAGCCCCCAACGCTCAGCACTACTGTCCTTTATTATAACCCCCCCCCTCACACTTTAGCCCCACCCCCTGCTCCCCTCTGTTGCCCCGGGTGGGGTGTGTGCCCACCGGATTGTGAGCCGGAGCTGGCACGGCCGCTGGTAAATGCCCCTGCACTCCTAAACACACTTCAAACACCCTACAGAACAGAGGGGCTGGACAACAGCCAATCAGCAGAGAGAGAGAGAGAAATAGGGAGAAATAGAGGGAAGAAGATAGAATACAAAATAAGTGAGAAAGACAAAAGAGAGAAATGAGAGATAGAGAGAAAATTAGAGAGAGGTAGAGAGAATGAGGGGGGGGGTTACACATTCCGCCAATGCCCACGAGGCATCAGTCTCTCTCTTTGTCTCCCTCATTCTCTCTCTCTCTCTCTCTCTCTCTCTCTTTCTCTCTCTCTCTCTCTCTCTCTCGTTCTCTCTCTCTCTCTCTCTCTCTCTCGTTCTCTCTCTCTCTCTCTCTCTCCGTCTCTCATGTCAAAAGGCATCTGTAAAACCACAGAAGACTTTGTGCTCCAGTGATTAAAATCATATTTCTTATATACCCTGATGCTCTTTCAGCTCTCTGTGGTTCAGAGCTGCTCTTCATACAAACTGAACAGTCACTCATTCAGAGGGGGTCCTGCTCCAGATTCTGTGTGTGTGTGTGTGTGTGTGTGTGTGTGTGTGTGTGTGTCTGGCATGGGAGTGTTTTAGGGGCCTCAGCAGCGCCCCTGTGCCAATCTGGCCTGGACACACACACACACACACACACACACACACACACACAAAACAAAGCAGCTTTGCTGATCATCTCGTGCAGGAGACTGTGTGGGTACACCATGCAGGCAACTGGTCAGTCCAGAACAGGACCGCACTTCTGACAGCAACCCAGAACCACCGTCGCCTTGGTGAGGCGGGATCCAGAGGAACTTTTATTATACCGTTTCTCCTCTGATTTCAGTTCAGTATTTACGAATATGTTAAGTTTAGTAGTTCTGAGAGGGGAAAATGGGTGGAGCCATGTACAGACCCCGCCCGTTTAAAGGGTTTTCTTACTTCTTTATCCCATTTAAAACGGATGTGATTTGATTTTTTTTTATAAAATCCGGTGACGACTGGAGCCACAGACATGGTCCGAAATGACTCGACTTTCATTTCGCTGCTGTCGGAACAAAACCCCGCATCTCCAAAATGCTAACTTTTCAGGAAAAGCAAAAAACCTACTCTACTTTTAATGTAAGTCAACGGAACCCGACGTCTTTCCAAGTCATCTTGGGCCGTTTCTGTAGGTCCATTCATCATGAAATGTACACACAATGCAAAGAACAGCAGCTGCTTTTGAAGTATGTCAACAACTGGAAAACGACAAAAAAATGAAAGAAATAAATGTAGAAATAAAGGCCCCTGTTTTCCTGATGCGAGGGGCCGGTATGACAGCGAAGGCAACGCTCTGCAGCTCAGGGAGTGAGGGAGTGAAGGGAGGATCAGCGTTTGAAGGGTTAATCAGCACTTCCTCACCGCGAGAACTTCCAGTCCTTCCGCCTTTGTCATTCCAATGAGGCTCTAAATTAAAAACGACAAAAATCGCGGCAGCACACGTCCTCCGCAAATCCTCCATCGGCCCTAAAGCCGAGCCTAAAAACACCCGACTCATGCAAAACGAAGAGAGAGAGAGAGGGAGAGAGAGAGGAAGGGAGATAAAGAGAGGGCGCCCCTTGTAAAGTCGTCTCCCGATGTCGAGCCGGATTTGCGGCGACTCTTTTCTCTTTTTTTTTCGCGCGAGCGGATCCTGACGCAGCACTACGCTCCTCTTTTTCCAGCGCCGACCGGATTAGTCACACTAGGATGCAAATCACCCTTCACTCCTTTTTTTTTTTTCCTTTCCCCCCCCCCCCCCCCCCCCCCCACCACTCCCTTAAATCTCCGAACACCTCCAGCAACAGGCCGGCCGCGGGGCCGCTCCTGAAGCCGAGTTCCCCGCCGAATGGAAAGTGCCAACGCCGGGCTTTTATTCTGGAAAAAAACCACTGATTCAACACATTCAAATGTTTTTTAAAAGAAGAAAGAAAAAAAAAGCCTCAAAATATTTACCATTTAATTCAATCGCAGAAAAGTGATGAGCGGAGGTTTCCGTATTTATAAGCAGCCAAACGGAATAAACTTCAGATTCTGACGATTGTAGGGAAAATAAATAAATAAATAAACATGAATAAGCAAAATAAAAGTCCCCGCTTTACAATCCATTTCTTTCCGGCCGCTGTTTGGAAGTTGCTACAGGGCTGACGAGACGATATTACAGGCATTTAATAATAAACAAAATAAATAAATAGATTAACGAAGGACGAACGTTGGGACAATCACTCAAGCAAAAAATGTCTTTTATTTTACACTTTCCTTAATGCAGTACATCGTTTTCCTATCATTCACCTCATTTTCAGCATTTTATTCATTCGTTATATCATTCATCAGCAGATACTGTTATAATGATCATCCACCTGCACAGCAGTATTATTTCTTCTTGTGAAAACTGAAGGCATCTATGCTGTAACTTGCCTTTAAAACGGTGATATTGAACTTCTCCATGAAATATATTCATTAAAACAGCTAAAAACGCCGCCTGCACGGCAAGATTTGGTTCATTAATAAGAAATTCGACAACAAAATCATATTTTTTCCACTATTCATTTACCTAACTTAACCAAACCGTCATGTAACCTTCTGTGCGAGACCCTGTTGCCCAAATCTGCACCCCTTTGTAAAAAAAACGGAACTTTCCGTTTATTATGATTTACATGAATTCGCATCATTTCGCCGTTTTCTGCAGAATGACCACCAGACAGGTCAGTATACCTATGCTGTTTTCTCAATATACACACAAAACACTGATTTGGCTGCAGTCAAGCGCAATCATTCAGCTCTGGTACCAAAATTATGGTTAGAGAAATGAATAAATATGAATTTTTATGTATGTAAATGATATGGTTATTAGTGGTTATGCAGTATGTGCATGTTCCAATCCTGTTAGCTAGTTTTTAATATTTAACTGTCTTAAAAAAACAGATATGGTTTGGATTTTCATGAAAATATTTTGATTAAAACTATTTCTTTTGCTTTATGTTGGTTATTTATCACGTTTTACTGCATTAATATTAACTTAATAACGCATATGATCCTCGATCCTCACTTCAACCCTGTTAGTCAGTCATTTAAGGTAACGGCTCAAACAGCCTCTGATTTGACAGCGTGTCCAACATTTGACAGCGTGTCCAGACCTCAACGGACCTCAGTGTCCACTCCATTAGACCCTCCTACCTTGTGAGTCCACCTTGTAGATGATAGCTCATCTGCTGCTGCACGGTTGGTGTTGGTCGACACTGAGGTGTTTAAAACTCCAGCAGCACTGCTGTGTCTGATCCACTTGTACCAGCACAACACACACTAACACATCACCCCCACGTCAGTGTTACTACAGTGCTGAGAATGACCCACCACAAGAACAGTACATGGGGTCCTGTAGGGGTCCTGGGGGGTCCTTACCACTGAAGAACAGGGTGACAGAGTATGCTGGACTACAGTCAAAACTATATGGTCAGTAGAGCTGATAATAAGTGTGGATACAATAAGATGAATGTGATGAAGTGACCGCTCTGTGTGTGTTGCAATGAAAACAATCATAAAAAAAACTGCCGATGGCCCACTAACTGTACCATCACAGGCCACCGGGGGCGCAAGCCCCAACTTCTAAGACTCTCTAGGTTTCATTTTCTGTTAAATATGTTTTAAAAATGAATAAATTGTAATTTGGGACTGAATTGAATGGAAATTTTGCTTTTGTAACAATCAATCAATCAATCAATCAATCAAATAATAAAGAATAATAAATCAACTAATCAATACAGAATCAGTCAATCAATTAAAAAATAAATTATCCAACTAGCCAATCAATCAACCAACCATCCAATCACCCAGTCAACTAATCAATCAATGAATCATCCAATAAATCAATTCAATTTATAAAATCAATTAACCAACCAGTCAATCAACCAATCATTCAATCACCCAGTCAATCAACCAACCAACCAACCTATTAATCAAACCAATCACACAATTAATAATAGATCAAGTAATCAGTCAATCAATGAATCATCCAAGAAATCAATCAATCAATAAATTACTACACCAATTAACCATTCCACCAAGTAATCCATCAACCAACCAACTAAAAAATCAATGTTTGATCAATCAATCAATCAGTCAGTCAATCAATCAACCAAGCAATCAACCAATCAATCAAACAGTCAATCAATAAAACTATCAACCACTCAATTACTCTTTCAATCAATCAATCAATCAATCAATCAAGCAACCTAGTACAAAATCAGCCGATTATAGAACTTCAGCTTCGCTTCTTCAGGTTTAGCACTGGAGCTACAAAGCTAGCGGAGCTAACAAGTAATAGAAGCTCCTACCCACCAATTAGCGCTGAGGTCCTCAGACCACGAGACGCTCAGCAACATGTCAGAGACTCTGTGACTCGATCAGAGTCGGACGGTGTTCTAGTCTCTGTTGCTGTGGAGAGTTTAGAGCAAAACAACGGACATCAAAATTCCCCATCTAAAGCACGTTCTCCATCAACCTGAAGAACCCTCTCACCAAGCAGAGAACCACTTAACCAAGCGTTCTTTAAGAGTCTCTGCTGCTATTTAAACCACATACGTGTCTTTACTAAGCAAGAGTAAATCTATCAGAGCTGGCTGGTTGTGTAAAATTCACGTTGTTTTTATTTGGCCAAGGAGACCAAAATATCCACTTTTTCTGGCTTGAGGCTTAAATCCTGAACGTAGTGATCCAGACTGCCAGTAAGTCGTGGCTGTGATGCCCCAACACATGGGGGTTTCGTTGCCTCTGATTGGTCTGAAATGTTAAGAAGAGCCATTCTGTCCGTTTTACAAAAATCAAAGCACTGGACTGATTATAAACGTAAAAGTCCCTTCGTCTCCAAATGATCGATGTTCGTCTTAAATCTCTCTCTTTGCCGTTTTGTCGCTGCTAGCTAGGTGAGATTGTCTGCGTTGCTATGGTGACCAACAGTCTGAGCTGATCTTCAGGGTTAAAGGGTGAAATAGCAGTTCTACATTAACTCCAGCGTTTAAGACCATTTACTGTTAAACTGAGTTGAAGGATCAGCAGAGCTTTGTTTTACTGTAAAGGAGGATTATTTTATTATTACCTACTGATCTGATTCAGCTGTGGAGCCACAACAGGACAGTAAAAGAGCCGCTGGAGGTGCATGTTACTGGACTAACGTATATACATGCAGCTCACAAGCTCTTAAAACTTAAGGCTACAGTTTAAAAAGATCATTTGTCCCTCAAATGAAAAACAGAGCTAAGACCTCCTTATACGGGCGTGATGTCCAGCACAAAGTCCAAAAAATACAACTGACGCAGACACTGTGCAGCATTACACAACCTATACATAGTGCAGCGCTGGGCGGTGAGAGTTTTACTGTCTCCGGCTGGCTGATCTCTGGGGACGGGTGTGATGTGGCAGAGGGCAAAGCGGGCACTGGGCAAAGGAGGCCTGCCCAGCAGAGGGGACATTCACATAGAGAGCAAGCAAACCACAGGAGACGGTGACATAAGCAAGCTGTTCTCTCAGACGCGTACACACACGCACACACACACACACACACGCACGCGCACACACACGCACGCGCACACACACACACACACACACACACACAAACACACACACACACACACGCACACACACACACACACACACACGCACACACGCACACACACGCACACACGCACACACACGCACACACGCACACACACGCACACACACCCTTCATTCTCTCACTCCCTCCTTTTCTGTCTCACTTTGGCAGTGGTTAGTAAATGCATTCATTTAGTTTAACCCTTTCAGCCCTACATACAGTGTGTTTTTGTAAACAACCTCACTAGTCACTCATCTATGCTAGAACAGGAGATATTAGTCTATAAACAACCTCAGGAAACAATTCCAATACACTAGAATAGGAGATATTAGTCTAAGACCACCTCAATAAAGGACTCCAATACACCAGAATAGGAGATATTAGTCTAAAACCACCTCAATAAAGGACTCCAATACACTAGAATAGGAGATATTAGTCTAAAACCACCTCAATAAAGGACTCCAATACACTAGAATAGGAGATATTAGTCTAAAACCACCTCAATAAAGGACTCCAATACACTAGAATAGGAGATATTAGTCTAAAACCACCTCAATAAAGGACTCCAATACACTAGAATAGGAGATATTAGTCTAAAACCACCCCAATAAAGGACTCCAATACACTAGAATAGGAGATATTAGTCTAAGACCACCTCAATAAAGGACTCCAATACACTAGAATAGGAGATATTAGTCTAAAACCACCTCAATAAAGGACTCCAATACACTAGAATAGGAGATATTAGTCTAAAACAACCTCAATAAAAGACTCCAATACACTAGAATAGGAGATATTAGTCTAAAACCACCTCAATAAAGGACTCCAATACACCAGAATAGGAGATATTAGTCTAAAACCACCTCAATAAAGGACTCCAATACACTAGAATAGGAGATATTAGTCTATAAACAACCTCAGGAAACAATTCCAATACACTAGAATAGGAGATATTAGTCTAAAACCACCTCAATAAAAGACTCCAATACACCAGAATAGGAGATATTAAACAACCTCAGTAAACAATTCCAATACACTTGAATAGGAGACAGTCTATAAAACAGCCTAAAGGAACACTTCTATACAGTTATAACGGGAGATAGTACTCTATAAAAAACCCCAATACACACTCCTATATAGTGTAATTGGTGATATTAATTTATAAACAGCCTCAATAAATGATTCCAATACACCAGAATGGGAGACATTAGTCTATAAACAACCTCAAGAAACAATTTCAATACACTAGAATAGGAGATATTGGTCTATAATCAGCCTTGATAAATGACTAATACAATAGAATAGGAGATAGTAGTCTATAAACAACCTCAATAAATGATTCCAATACACGAGAATAGGAGATATCAGGCAACGACTAACCTCAACAAATGCCACTATATGCTAGAATACAAGAGATCAGTCCATGAACAACCTCATTAAATACCACTATATGCTAGAATAGGAGATATTAGTCCATGAACAACCTCATTAAATACCACTATATGCTAGAATAGGAGATATTAGTCCATGAACAACCTAATTAAATGCCACAATATGCTAGAATAGGAGATATCAGTCCATGAACAACCTAATTAAATGCCACAATATGCTAGAATAGGAGATATCAGTCCATGAACAACCTCATTAAATACCACTATATGCTAGACTAAGAGATATCAGTCCATGAACAACCTAATTAAATGCCACTATATGCTAGAATAGGAGATATCAGTCCATGAACAACCTCATTAAATACCACTATATGCTAGACTAAGAGATATCAGTCCATGAACAACCTAATTAAATGCCACTATATGCTAGAATAGGAGATATCAGTCCATGAACAACCTCCTTAAATACCACTATATGCTAGAATATCAGATATCAGTCCATGAACAACCTCATTAAATACCACTATATGCTAGAATATCAGATATCAGTCCATGAACAACCTCATTAAATACCACTATATGCTAGAATATCAGATATCAGTCCATGAACAACCTCATTAAATACCACTATATGCTAGAATATCAGATATCAGTCCATGAACAACCTCATTAAATACCACTATATGCTAGAATATCAGATATCAGTCCATGAACAACCTCATTAAATACCACTATATGCTAGAATATCAGATATCAGTCCATGAACAACCTCATTAAATACCACTATATGCTAGAATATCAGATATCAGTCCATGAACAACCTCATTAAATACCACTATATGCTAGAATATCAGATATCAGTCCATGAACAACCTCATTAAATACCACTATATGCTAGAATATCAGATATCAGTCCATGAACAACCTCATTAAATACCACTATATGCTAGAATATCAGATATCAGTCCATGAACAACCTCATTAAATACCACTATATGCTAGAATATCAGATATCAGTCCATGAACAACCTCATTAAATACCACTATATGCTAGAATATCAGATATCAGTCAATGAACAACCTCATTAAATACCACTATATGCTAGAATATCAGATATCAGTCCATGAACAACCTCATTAAATACCACTATATGCTAGAATATCAGATATCAGTCAATGAACAACCTCATTAAATACCACTATATGCTAGAATATCAGATATCAGTCCATGAACAACCTCATTAAATACCACTATATGCTAGAATATCAGATATCAGTCCATGAACAACCTCATTAAATACCACTATATGCTAGAATATCAGATATCAGTCCATGAACAACCTCATTAAATACCACTATATGCTAGAATAGGAGATATCAGTCTATGAACAACCTCATTAAATACCACTATATGCTAGAATATCAGATATCAGTCCATGAACAACCTCATTAAATACTACTATATGCTAGAATATCAGATATCAGTCCATGAACAACCTCATTAAATACCACTGTATGCTAGAATATCAGATATCAGTCCATGAACAACCTCATTAAATGCCACTATATGCTAGAATAGGAGATATCAGTCTATGAACAACCTCATTAAATACCACTATATGCTAGAATAGGAGATATCAGTCCATTAACAACCTCCTTAAATACCACTATATGCTAGAATATCAGATATCAGTCCATGAACAACCTCATTAAATACCACTATATGCTAGAATAGGAGATATCAGTCCATGAACAACCTCATTAAATACCACTATATGCTAGAATAGGAGATATCAGTCAATTAACAACCTCCTTAAATACCACTATATGCTAGAATATCAGATATCAGTCCATGAACAACCTCATTAAATACCACTATATGCTAGAATAGGAGATATCAGTCCATGAACAACCTCATTAAATACCACTATATGCTAGAATAGGAGATATCAGTCCATTAACAACCTCCTTAAATACCACTATATGCTAGAGTAGGAGATATCAGTCCATGAACAACCTCATTAAATGCCACTATATGCTAGAATAGGAGATATCAGTCAATTATTTCTTGTGGCTCATTAAAACAAGCAGATAAATAGTTTGGAAATTGCAGGTTCTAAACTCTCAATTCATACCACATTAGCGTTTGTATGCAGAAGAGGAGATATTTTCTTTTTTGCTGTTATTTTGTAATTTTATGACATCAAAACAAGCAGAAAACAATGAACTGCAGACTCCAACCTGTCCATACAGACGAGAAATGAAATGTGAACGTAACTCATGCTCATAACTGAGCATTTCATGACATAATTACATTGGAATCTGCAGCAAAATGACTGTATTAACTGTACAGTAACTGTGAGGGTTAAACAAGAGAGTGAATAAGGGAAGAAAAATAAAAGGAAGTAATTTCCAGCAGGACTAAAGACACCAGCACTGCAAAGAATCTACAACACACACACACACACACACACACACACACACACACACACACCTTTCTCTGCGAACAGATGGAAAGAACCCGTATTGGTGTGGTTTTTGTGAAAGCTTCTAACCCTCAAAGAGAGGTCACACCTCCTGTCTCTCTCACACACACACACACACACACACACACACACACACAAACACCCACACACATACACTCTATCAGCTCCGTCTCTGCAGCTCCTCGGTAGAATGATGTCGATCAGTTCTCTCAGACGGACAGGTGCGCAGCGTTCCCAAACCTGCTCACATTTTTCCTGCAGCGTACACACACACACACACACACACACACACACACACACACACACACACACACACACAGAAAAGAATGCAGCCCAAATACAGCTCATTAACCAACCACACTGCTCCACTATTAATATGTTACATCAGGCCATTAAGAAAAAGGTGAAAAGCAAAAAAGGAGAAGAAAAGAAAAAAAAAAGGCAAAAAGCAAAGAAACACAAGAAAAACAAAATAATATAAAGAAATAAAATAAAACGGAAAACAAAGCAGAAGAAAACGAAATGAAATAAAGACGAAAGAAGCCGAGCAAATAAAAGGGAAAAGGATTCAACACTGAAAAATGGAGGAAAACAGAACAGAACAGGAAACGAAAAGGAAAAATAAGAAAATCAAAAAGGAAGGAAACAACAACAGAACGGAAAGAGAAAAAAAAAATTAATGAAAAAAAAAGGGAAAAACAGAAAAGAAAAAAAGGGAAAAGGAAAGACGGCGATCCTTGTTGTGGTTTTAGGACGGAACCGTCAAGGGTTAAGCAGCATAGACACACACTGTACAAACCCCCCCCCCCTTCCACCCCCACCCGCCCCGTCCCCGTCTTAACGCCTCCCTCCTTCCCTAAATCCCACCATCCTGCCAGCTCCTCATTTGCATGTGCTGCTTTTAGGGGCGTTTTTTTTTTTCTCCCCTTCTTCTTCTCCTTTTTTTTCCGGCGAAAAAGTTGGCAGCTCTCCCCGTTTTCCCATAATGCCAGCATTTGGGAATTGTGAGCGGAATGAAGCCGATCCAATCTCCCGACTGCGACATGAATTTTCATTAATTACAACCTTGTCAGCAAAAGCATTATCGAAGCTGAATATGAAAATGCTAATGAGTGCTCATTTGCATATTTTGCTTTGTCGGAATGTCATTAATTATTACGTTTTATGATGATGAATGCAGCTGTCGATGCTCTCCGAAGCGTAATTAGCCATCAGAATGCATGGATCCGATCGGGCTCCGCCGAAAAATACGGGAGTCCGGCGAAAGTAAACTTTCGCCCCAGCGTTTTCTCTCTCTCTCTCTTTCTATACCTACAGATATCTCTACCTCTCTCGCCCGCCGATGCTGCCCTTTTCTCTCTTGTCCTGTCTTTCACCTTTTTTTTCTGCGCCCTGTTTTCTTTCGGACCGAGCCTTAACCCCAAACCGCCTCCAACCCCACCCCACCCTGCGGGAAAAAAAAAAAAAAAATCGTTATTCTGGCTTAATTAATGCCATGCTTAATTACTCCAGCATGATGTCAGCAGCTTTAATTAAGTATTGGCTCCGTTACAGGAAAACTCCTGGCTGCATTAAAAGTCATTATGGAGATTTGTGCCAAAACCCTTCACTAGGATTTGTATTCCTCATTAAAAGAAGCAAGATGCAGGAGACAGCGGCACGACGCAACACACACACACACACACACACACACACACACACACACACACACACCTGAACACACCTTAACACACAGGGCCAGCCACGCATCTCAGAGGATTCAGGATTACGGTTCCATTCTACTTCTCTTGTTTCTTTTTTAATAACGACCGTACCCTATCTCTCTATCCCTCTCTCCCATATCGAAAAGGAGGAAAAGCGAGAGAGAGGGAGAGAGAGAGAGAGAAGGAAAAAAATGACAAAATACAGTTCATCTGCCTTCAGCCGCTGGGAACAGTGTTTATAAGTAAAAAAGAAAAACAGGAGTAGGCAGATGGGCCCATTACACATGACCAAACCAATCAATCAGCGCTGAAGGGCCCAGGTGCAGCCCAGCCGCGCAACAACGCGCCATTTCACAGTCTGTCACACACACACACACACACACACACACACACACACACGGTCCTACATGAGCAACCCGGCCCTGCTCCCACGAGGGCTCATCTGCAGCGCTCACACACACACACACACACACACAAGTGGGCACACGCACACACGTGTGCATTGTACAAACACATATCCGCAGCATAACCTGGCCCTGCAGACCCCCCCAGCAACCCCCCGCCAGCCCACCACACATACGCACACTCCAGTGCTCAAGTGGGCACATATTTCACATCATGCTGGAGCACATATATACATACATATACATACACACAGGCTATGTTTGTGGTCAAAATAGGTTAAAACATCCTCTACAGGCTCAAATGCGCCATATCTCTGCACGTTTACCATCGGAGAAATAATATAAATTAGAACACACGAAATGTGCCACCACACACTGTGTGTCCAGGCCGGATCATTTCTGCTTTTCCTAATAAATAAATAATCCGTACTCTCGCTTATTTACACTTAAACATCAGCAAAACACGGAGTCTGCCCAAACTTTGTGTATGGAAGTGTGTGTATTTATACACATTCACAGTCAAATGCAATGACACGCCTTGCTGCTTTTCGGAAACAAGTGAAAGGAAATGTGCCGTAACTTTTGCACAGGACACATTCTACGTTTTATCCCCCCGCCCAGCTTGTTCAATTCAGACCGTGTCATATATATCACTACTTTTCCACGGGTGCAAAATCATTTGCTCTCAACATTTTCGCCATGAAAAACGGAACATGAGTGAGAATGAATGTGCAAGAGCTTTTGCACAGGCCACGTTTTAGGTTTTCCTTGTTTTCCAATATAGAATCTTCCCGATCCTAAATAGTGCCATGTTTAAATGAACACACACACACACACACACACACACTCACACACACACACACACACACACATAAATATAATACATACACATCACTGTTGTCCAAACAAAACCTCATATCGCCGCAGCGGTAAATTTACAGAAGAAGGAAAAAACAAACTCGACTTTTAATGTAAGTCAATGGAACCAGAAGTCTTTTCATCATTTTGGGAAGTTTCTTGGAAATTCCTGAAAATTAATTTGTCATACAACGTAAAGAACAACAGGTATTTTCAAATTACGTCACAAAATGTGTGTGTGTGTGTGTGTGTGTGTGTATATATATATATATATATATATATATATATATATATATATATATATATATATATATAAATGAATGCACTGACTCACAAGTGCCAAGTGGACACAAACACAGACACTCCTACAGTCAAGAGGGACTCATCTGCAGCTCTGCACTGCCTGACATCTTCATCTCACACACACACACACACACTTTCTTTTTCTCATGACTGCCCATGCACCTCACCACTGTCTCCCTTCTTTCTCCTTCACATCACCTATCCGTCACTCTCTCCGCTCCTAATCCTCTCGAACTCTCTCAATCTCTTACATCTTTCTCTAACTCTAATCTCCCTGCACTGGCCTCCTCTATTTCTATCTATCATTCTTTCCATCTTCTGCTCCGTTTCTCCTTTTCTCTCCGTTCCGTTCCGCTTCCCCTGTGGCCATCTCTCTCCAGCAGCTCCGCGGGTCTATTTTTCTTTTTTTTTCCCCACAACTCTGTAATTCTGGTTTTCTCTTCTCTGTGAAAGGACACAGAATCCTTTACATAAAATACTCAACCATAATTCACGACACTGAAACACACAAACTACGACAACTCCAGTAATGAAGTGGCTAGTGTGGGCTAAAACGAATCAAAGTCTAAATATAGGCATTTAGAAATGGAAATGCGCAGAGAATGAATATTTCAGCCCTCTAAATGAACAGCGCAGTGCTGATAGGTTTCTTAATCAACAAGCCATTCAATAATTCAACACGTATGCAATGTGTTCATCAGGAGATAAATCATGAAAAAATGATTTTCTGTGTGTGTGTGTGTGTGTGTGTGTTCACTGTTGTCCCACTTCCACCGCTCTGCAGTTCAGCTTGGCCGGAGGCTGGAAGGCGTGGCCCTCTCAGGAGCCAACCAATCAGATTCTCTCTCCCAGGCATTCGACCAATTAGGTGCTCTCTCCTGTGCAGGCAAACAATCAGATGCACTCTCCTGGGCAGCCAACCAATGAGAATCTTTCCTCTGGGCAGCTGATCAATTACACACTCTCTCCTAGATGGATGACCAATTAGATGCTCTTTCCCAAGTAGTTGACCAGTTGCACCCTCTCCTGGGCAGCCGACCAATCAGATCTTCATTCCTGGGAGGCCAGCCAATCAGGTGCTCTCTCACAGACAGGGAAAGCTGACCATTTAGATACCATTTTCCAAGCAGTTGGGCAGCGGACCAATCAGATGGCCTTTACTAGGAGGCTGGCCAATCAGGTTCTGTCTCTTGGGCAGCCAACCAATGAGACTTCTTTTTCCAGGCAGTTGACCAAATAGATGCTTTCTCCCAGACAGCTGACCAATGAGGTGCTCTCTTCTTTGGCAGCTAACCAATGACATTCTTTTTCCCAGGCAACTGACCAATCACATGCTTTCTCTCAGATTGCCAATCATATAAGGTCTCTATCCTGGACAGATAACCAATCACACTTTCATGGCCAGTTGACCAATCTGACTCTCCCAGGTAGGTCACCAATCAGGTGCTCTCCTGAGCAGCTGACCAATGAGATCTCCCAGACAGATGAGCAATCTCATTCTCCTGGGCAGCTAACCAATCAGACACTCTCTTCTGGGCAGCCGACCAATCTGATTCCCTTTCTCAGGCAGCTGTCCAGTCAGGCGCTCAGTCCTAGGCAGCGGACCAATCAAGCACTCTCAAAAACAGCTAACCAATCAGATGGAGTCTCCAGGGCAGCGTACCATATCTCTCAGGCAGCTGACCAATCAGAAACACCTGGCTGGGTAGTCAAACAATTAGAGGCTCTCTCCCAATCAGCCACCCAGTCAGTCAATGTCTCTCAGGCAGGTGACCAATCAGACGCTCTCTCTACCACAGCTGACCAAGCAGACGCTGTCTCCCACACAGCTGACCATTCCGACACTCTCTTTCACACAGCTGACCAATCAGACACTCTCTCCCACACAGCCGACCAATTCCATGCTGAATCTCAGCTGGCCAAGCACTAAAACTCTCTCTTCTACGAAGGGCAGAATACCTCCCAAATTCCGATCTGCATTCCAGATGCTTAGGCCTGGAATACCATGGAATTCACATAGCCAACCACTTAACAACTGGCCACACACCACATATGCATAACACTGTGGGCCAAATATACAGAGCCCTTCGTGCAGTTTCAGACAGAAACCGGACAGCTTGCATGTGTGACTTGCGCAAGCTTAAACACAAGTTCATGGAAAAACAACTTGTCCAAACGGATCACAGACAATTTGTTTTAAAAAGTCATTATCTTTGAATGCATATTGCAAAAAACAAATGCTATAAAGGACGTGATTCCATAGAAGAAGCACTTCTGGTTCCCTAAAGAACCTTTCAGTGGACCTTTCAGTGGATGGTTCTTTAGAGATTGGGTGAACTGTGAGAGTGTACCTGAAGTCTGAAACCGGAATGCACTAACATAAACTAGTAAAACATGATGTGAAGCTTTGAGGAAGAACTCTTAGGGTATTTTCACACTTGTCCTGAATACCTGAGTCTGCACCCAGAGCCGGTGCTGGGCTTGTTTGGGCAAGGGGCTTATAATTGCTGATTTGCTTTCACACAGAAGAATCAATCCATCTGAACTGAGTAATTCCATATGTCACTTTTCTGCATACAGGTTTGAAGAATGGTCGGCACCAGCTTCATCAATTTGCTGCTTTTTATCATTTTCTTTGGACGCAACCAGCCAAGCAAGTAAAGAACAGAAGTTTTGTACATAGCAGTTCTTTTCCCACCATCACCACCAATTTCGGGAGGACCAGAGATCGGTTCTCCGGCCTTGAACACAGCGTTCACCCTCGACCAAATGTACGAACTGACGCAGCAAGCGGCCCTGAATCTGGAACATAACTCTAGTGTGAAAAATTGTTGTAAAACCTTTCTTTTCAAGGTTCTTCACCCTCACAAATCTCTTTCTCAAGCATGGATCTTTAGGAAACCAAAAGCTCGTATTCCATGGTGTCACTCCAAGAATCCTCTGTGGACCCCCTTTCTTAAAAGTGTGCTTCCCAAAATGATCTTTGCTTCAGAGCAAAACACTTTTATCATGAGCCAACTAACGGAGAACCCTCTTTGTGGAGAAATCCTGGAGAAGACCTCAACCAAACTGCAGTTTAAAACAGTTGTCCCTTGCGACAGATTTCCACAGTCTGCCTCGATTTTCCAGGTCGGAAGCCTGATCTAAAGTGACAAACAGGGCAGATGATCTCGTAGCGTGAAAGGAAAAACGAGCTAATCTCTATTTGCAACTCAAAACATTCACGAGTCCTGCTGTGTGAGACGGTCAGAGATTTGCTCAGCCAGTCAGAGAGCTAGATAAGGAGAAACAGGTGAAGGAACATCCCTGAACAGAGAAGTGGAGACAGACTAGTGTGTGTAAAACACTGGCAGATAAGAGCCGATATCATGTCTATAATGCTGGATCCGGTCGTCGGGTCACTGTCTTTACAGTTTCATCTCAGCTGCCAGTTTGTAGTAAAACATTTCTCCAGCTCTCACTGCATCAGAGCTTCCTACCACAGGTTTGTGCTTGCGCTGCAAATAAAGGCACAAACAGGGCCGGTACGTTTAGCTTTATTTGTGTCATGCAATCTGAGGAGATCTGGGAGTTTGAGTTCTTATTCATAGCACAAATTCATTGAGTGTGATATTCTCTCTTTGTGCCCAGCCTTATGGCTGCTGTCGCTTCTTCTTCTGCCTTGATCTGGACCGGTTTGACCACCATGGAGCTTCTTGCTGTACAATCATCACCTGCACCTACAATCATCGAACCTCCTCATGCTGCTGCTGCTGCTGCTCAGACTCAAACTATTTAATCACAGCCATTGTTTCACCTGCTTTTCCCCGTTTCTTTATTTCAATATTTCATACTAATGCTGTTTCCTATCCGGTGTTGACCAGAGGAGCATGGGTTCCCCTTTGGGTCTTGTTCCCCTCCAAGGCTTCTTCCTCTTGCTCTTAGAGAGTTTTTCCTTGCTACAGTCGCCATTAGTGACACACTTGGGGACTCAGACCTGGATTTTCCTGTGAAGCAGTTTTGTGACTATGCCTGTTGTAAAAAGTGCTATATAAATAAACTCTGACTTGACTCAACTTGACTTGACTTGTGGTGTCGTAGAGATGGTACTCATCCAGGATCATCATCTCAGAATGTGTACAGAGACATCTGGACGCAAACCTGCTGAAGT
>NC_051226.1:34194498-34201998 GCF_015220715.1 Pygocentrus nattereri | reverse complement strand
GAGCTTAAACATTCGGTCTGGGGAGGTAGTGTCACTCTCCGTCCCTATCACATGGATGTAAACAAAAATAAATAAAAAGCCAAAAAAGACCACACCTTATTTACTTAAACCTGAGATGTAAAGAGTGGGATTTAAAGTGGTTTGGCATGAAATGGTTCAGATTTCTTTATAGTGGTGGTGACAGGAACCAGGGGTCGCCATGACTACAACACCAATATAGACATTTTATTTACCATCCAAAACCAGCAGTGAACCTACACGCGTGATTCTTGAGATTTATATAGAATGTTGATGATGGGAATAGTGGAAAATCTGAAATCTGAATAATAAGGTTTCTCTGAGGACTACTTTGCCTCACAGCGCCCTGCCCTTCATGTATCCCTCCACCAGGAAAGGATTTTCAGGCCAAAATCTTCTCAAAGCTATAATAAAACAGCGTCTCAGTCATCAGGCAGTGAATTCATAACCATTTCATGTAGTGACTGTCTGTGAGGGAGCTTTTGGAGGTGGACGTCTGGTTCCTATCACCACCACTGTGAACAATTCTGACTCCAGAATGAAGCCAAACCACTCTGAATGACCCTCTTTCATCAAAATCACATCTAAAAAAAACTGATGGAATTCTCCTTTAATTCCAGTCAGAAGGAGAAAATCAAGCTGCTTCAGATCTGAAAACATCCACAAGTGTTTCTGTCCATCTTTCCACTGTGAGAAGACAGCTCAGCACTATGAGTCTGAAAGGATGTGTAGCTGTTCAAGAAGAACCTCACTGAGAAAAGGAGACGGCCTCATCGAACAAAGAACCTCAACATCACTGAATGTGTTTGACCATTTCAGAAAATGACTGACCAGCTTCTAAGACTGAACTTTGGAGGTGTGGACAAAGATCCCACCATCCAAACTGACTGGAAAGGAAATAAAAGGTGGTCCCGTTGCACAGCCCTTCATCACATCATCACAACACAGCCTGTAAACAATAACAAAGCCGCCCTGTGCTTACCTGCCAGTCTGGAGTTGACGTAGGGCGGAGAGATGTTGTCGTGTGAGCCGAGGTCCCGGCTGGTCATGTGATACTGAGATCCGTCCACGTAACCCTGCAAAGATCAGAGGTCAAAGATGAGGTCAGCAGTTATACGCAATGTAAAACTGAACAGGCATTTTTAAATTATGTCGTTCTGGTAAACACGTATCTACTTAAATCGTTACGTAAAGGTGGTCATTCAAACAGTTCAACACTTTCTACCTTGACCTACGGCATCTATATTCCTGTCTAGGAGTTCAAATCTGTGCCCAACATTTTCAATTTAACATGTCAAAAATTCCATCTTTAAAAAGCGCTTCCCATGTTGATTGTTGATACTAGTACTATAAACAGTACTAGAACCTGTGCTGCAGCTCGCTGACTGGATAATGACATGTTTTCTTAGCTGAATACGTGAAGAGGTTGGACTAATGTGGTGCAGGGGAGGGTCGTACAAATTGACAGACAAGAGGTCAGTATAAAATAACACCTGAAAACATGGTCACCAAAATAAAAGCATGACCTTCCTCAAAGAACCGTGCTGAAGAAACAAGCTATTCTGTAGTAATAACATAGCAAACCGGCAAATCACGGCCCCTGCAAAGCATGGGCCCCCCGGCCAGTGCGTACCCTGTGTATTGGACGCTACGACGTACTTGGACGCACTATAAATGTCTATTAACGCAACTGATCTGCTAAGCTGAACGCAGTAGGTTCTGTTCATACCTGGCATCAACCTTCGTCTCCAGTGAGCTGATTCACATACAGCACTTCCATGAGTCTCCAGTGACTGTTTCTGATTGGATTTCATATCTAGACGAAGGTTACCCCCCACATCAACGTCAGTTTGGTGTTTGTTATCATGTATGAGCTAAACATTTAGATGGTGACGGTCATTGTGACGGTCCCAGGAGTTTCTCAAGCAGGTGGGAAATGCATCAGAGCTGGAACTAGAAGTAGAACTAGAACCATACGTTCCTGGTTTCTTTTGAATGTGCCGTGGAAAAATGTCCAAGAGTATCTCTAGATGTTCCAGAGCAGGGCTGCCCAAAGTGGGGTCTTCACGGTCAGCCAAGAAATTCCAGATTTTGGGCCCAACAAAAGCTTGTGTACATTTGACTGTAATACCGACAAACACATTCTTTCCAATGATGGATCCTAGAGGATTCCCAAACAAATGACCGCCTAAAGAGCTTTAAGCGGTCAACAAATGCCTTTCATGACCTCTACACCAACAGAGCGAGGTGAGAGAGTGCCTATCTGCTTTCGTCCTAGCGGAGGATCAGGCGACCTAATGTCGACGCTAACGCTCTGACACGTAGAGCAGATACCCCAATTATAATCTCACAGCATTCCTTATTTAAAAAGCAGCCAAGACAATCAGGCCTGGTTTTGCCTTCTTTTCTTTTTTCTTAAATGTCGTCTGTGATGGACACTTTCGGATACAGACAGCTACTTGGCAGTGAGGTGTTAGCGGAGACGGAACGCTTCACGAGAGGACGTTGGAGAGTTTTTTCGCCTAATGCCCAGGCAGCCGTGTTTGATATGGTGCAAATTGGATTGTTCGAGAACTTTGAGGATGTTCTCGCAGCCGGTGCCAGTTCGCCAAGCAAACGTCTGGCAGATCCATGTCACAAAGTGAAAGAAATACATGATGAAATAATGAGAAATGCCACATACAAATGGAAGCTGTTGCTGTTTTAGGTGGATTTGGGGTTTCTTTCCAACCCTTCAGGAACTTTCCAAGTGTTTGAGACATCAGCACTTCAGACTCCAGGCTGAAGCAGAAGGTGAACCATATAAATATAAGGAAAAACGTGTGGTCATCAGCATAAACACAAAGTTGTTGCAGTTATCGATGTCCCGGGGAACGCCGCCTACTTTCAGGGCTCTGTAAACTGTTAGGAAATGGACACGGGTGGTTTGCACTTCTAACCGTACTGCCCGTTAAAAAAAATCGCCATAGCCAATGGCCAATCAGTTATATCGGCAATTCACTTTGCTAATGGGAATTGCAAAATCCAAGACTGGATCCTGAACTCAAGCTCCTCTGGTGTGAGATTTCACCGGATTGTTGGCGAACTGCAACTATGAATCCCGGCAGTACTGCCACCAAAGAAAGTCGGTAATTATCACCACAATATTGGCGATATATACCCACAAAAATGAGTCATTAATACCGGCCAATCAACCAGTTAAGTTTAGACTATATTTTATCTGACCATTCTGACCAGAGTTAGTATTACGACCTGGTATAACATTAAACATCATGACCACCTCCTTGTTTCTACCCTCATTGTCCATCTTATCAGCTCTACTTACTATATAAGTGCACTTTTGTAGTCCATCTGTTTCTCTGATGCTTTATCACCCTGTTCTTCAGTGGTCAGGACCCCCATGGACCCTCACAGAGCAGGTACTATTTGGGTGGTGGATCATTCTCAGCACTGCAGTAACAGTTATGTGTTGGTGGTGTGTTACTGTGTGTTGTGCTGATCTGAGCGGATCAGACACAGCAGTGCTGCACACCGAATCATCTAAAAAAAAAAAAAATGTAGACAACTACTGCAGCTAGCAGCAGTAGCGTGACGTGCAGCTGCAGTTAGCTAAGAAGCTAACAGTAGCAGTTAGCAAGCTGGCACAGTGTTCTATAGCAAAAAAGCGTGGTGTGGTTGGTGGCAGTGGGATGACCTGCATGCAGCTGCTGTTGGCCACGGAGCTAACATCACAATTAGCTAACACTTAAACCAGCAAACCAGTCTTTTAGGGTTTTATTTATAGCCAGCGTGGAAGAAACGTTTAAAGGTTTGTGGTTGAGACATGGTTTAAATTAGCATTTCTCCTCTAAACGCTGCTAAATAGCTGCTACATGATGCCCCACCCCCTCACAGTCAAAGCAGTCCTGTTATTGGTTGAGGACGGGAATCTGAAGTTAAACCTTAAATTTAGCGGAACATTTAGTTGCAAAAACAAGCGTAGCTAGGCGCTTACTGTGCGTGGAAGTTCAGTGTGTAATCCCAACAGGTCAAATTTCAATCCGCACAACATCTGACCAATCAACTGGACTTCCGAAAGTCTTTCTGTTCTACTGTTCCGCTCAGTACTGGTGTTCAATAAATGTGGTAACTGTTAGTGAATTTAGCGCAGAATCCCAGGATATATAAACATATGTCACTGGCTGATTATCATCAAGTTCCAGTTGACCATACAAAGGTATGACGCTCTCGACCGGGCTGCCCAATGGTAAACAGAAGTACCCAATATTGAAACAAACAATAACAAGAACACGACTAACAGTCTGACGCTGAGGCTGGAAGTGAAGTAGAGGGTAATGAGTTTGTCCCCTGGTGCTCGTCAGTGTCGCAAGACTCCATTTGCATCCGAGATGCCCACCTCGCCCGGCTGAGACGGGCATGGAAAGTGCTTGGGTCAGCATGTCCTTCACCTCATATCTCTAATTTCTGCTGACGGCAGACGAGCTGTTACCTTACGTGACCCTATCAGTAGCGACCTCTGACCTCCGCAGACAAGCAAATCAACACAGAGCGGCCGAGCTGAGACACAAAAATAAAAATAAGAGGGGACACAGAAATACTCATATCCAGCCTGTCCCATCAAACCACTGCAGGCCACAGAACTAAAATAAAAAGCTGTTTAGACTGTAAAAGAGAACAAGAACCTGGACAAACACTTGCTGATTTATTATAAACACAAACAGACACGGATGGACGGACAAACAGACGGAGAAACAGACAAGACAGATAGACAGATACATAGATACAGACAGACAGACAGACAGAAAGATAGATGCATAGACGGATGGACAAATGTCACTGTATGCAGCGCTTCTGTTAGTGAATTTACTAGCGCACTGTCTGTCTGTGGGGCAGAAAGACAGACAGACAGACAGACAGACAGAGAGACAGACAGAGAGACAGACAGCTTCTTACCTTTGTAATGCGTGTGCTGTTGCCCCAGGCTGCTGAGCTCACTCTGTCCTCCACAGCTGCAGGAGAGAAACACACAACATCAGAAACTCATCAGAGACCAACAGCACACACCAACACAGACCAACACACACCAGTACACATCAACACACACCAACACAGACCAACACACACTAACACACACCAACACAGACCAACACAGACCAACACACATCAACACACATCAACACACATCAACACACACCAACACACACCAACACAGACCAACACACATCAACACAGACCAACACACATCAACACAGACCAACACACACCAACACAGACCAACACACACCAACACACACCAACACACACCAACACAGACCAACACACATCAACACAGACCAACACACACCAACACACACCAACACAGACCAACACAGACCAACACACATCAACACACACCAACACACACCAACACAGACCAACACACATCAACACAGACCAACACACATCAACACAGACCAACATCCGCTAATACACTAAACACACACTCAACACAGACCAACACACACCAACACAGACCAACACACACCAACACAGACCAACACACACCAGTACACATCAACACACACCAACACAGACCAACACACACCAACACAGACCAACACACACCAACACACACCAACACACACCAACACAGACCAACACACACCAACACACAACACACACCAACACACATCAACACAGACCAACACACATCAACACAGACCAACACCCGCTAATACACTAAACACACACCAACACAGACCAACACACACCAACACACATCAACACAGACCAACACAGACCAACACACACCAGTACACATCAACACACACCAACACAGACCAACACACACCAACACACACCAACACAGACCAACACAGACCAACACAGACCAACACACACCAACACAGACCAACACAGACCAACACACACCAACACACATCAACACAGACCAACACACATCAACACAGACCAACACCCGCTAATACACTAAACACACACTCAACACAGACCAACACAGACCAACACAGACCATACATCAACACAGACCAACACAGACCAACACACATCAACACAGACCAACACATACTAACACACATAACACATATCAATACAGACCAACACACGCTAACACACTCAACACAGACCAACACACACTAACACACTCAACACAGACCAACACACGCTAACACAATCAACACAGAGCAACACACGCTAACACACTCAACACAGACCAACACACGCTAACACACTCAACACAGACCAACACACGCTAACACACTCAACACATATCAACACAATCAACACACATTAACACAGACCAACACACATCAACACATACCAACACACACTAACACACAACACATATCAAAACAATCAATACACATAACACATATCAATACAGACCAACACACGCTAACACACTCAACACAGACCAACACACACTAACACACTCAACACAGACCAACACACGCTAACACACTCAACACAGACCAACACACGCTAACACATACCAACACACACTAACACACTCAACACATACTAACACAATCAACACACATAATACATATCAGTACAGACCAGCACACACTAACACACTCAACACAAACTAGTACATATCAACACACACCAACACACGCTAACACACACCAACAAATATCAACACAGAGCAGGTACTATTTGGAGTGGGGATCATTCTCAACACTGCAGTGACACTGACTGACAAACTGTGCAGCAGCAGATGAGCTGTCATCTCTGACTTTACATCTACAAGGTGGACTGACAAGGTAGAAGTGTCTAATAGAGTGGACAGTGAGTGGACGCAGCATTTAAAAACTCCAGCAGCACTGCTGTGTCTGATCCACTCGTACCAGCACAACACACGTCAGTGTCACTGCTGAGAACAACCCACCACTTTGTGTAGGTCCTGTGGGGGGTGGTGCCCATTGAAAAACAGGGTAACAAAGTATCAGAGAAACAGATGGACTACAGTCTGTAACTGGAGAACTACAAAGTGAAACTATATGGTCAAATGTACAATGAGTGTAGATACAATTAAGTGGTTTTAATGTTATGGCTGATATATGCATTCTCTTATTCTCGTCTGTTCTGTACAGCACTAAAATCCCTCCAGCGTTACAAGATTGTAGCCATTCATGATTTACAATACCAGAATTCACCGTTTTAATCATTTTAATTAATGCACAGAATTCTCTCCTCCTTTGTCTGTAAATGTGAAACCTTTTATGGATAAACTCTTTAATGAATCCTTAATTAAGCGCCATAAATCCACTGTTTTAAATCTCTCGCCCGTACAGTATATATAGCGAGGGCGAAGGCGTTTCATGCTATTGTGCATTAAATAGAAAATACACTAATGTATGGATCCATTGTCAGAGCTTAGAGCGAGGAAAAAAGACTGTTAATAAGGTTTAAGAGTCAGAGAACGAAGAAGCGATGTAGAGTAATTCCAGGATTCAGTTCAACACAGTAGAAGATCACGGA
>NC_051226.1:34186998-34189498 GCF_015220715.1 Pygocentrus nattereri | reverse complement strand
CACTCTCTCTCTCCCTATATCACTCTACCATTCTCTCTCCCTACACCGCTCTACCACTCTCTCTCTCCCTACACCGCTCTACCACTCTCTCTCTCCCTACACCGCTCTACCACTCTCTCTCTCCCTATATCACTCTACCACTCTCTCCCTATATCACTCCATCACTCTCTCTCTCCCTACACTGTCTCTACCACTCTCTCTCTCCCTACACCGCTCTACCACTCTCTCTCTCTCCCTACACCACTCTACCACTCTCTCTCTCCCTATATCACTCCATCACTCTCTCCCTCCCTACACCGCTCTACCACTCTCTCCCTATATCACTCCATCACTCTCTCTCTCCCTACACTGCCTCTACCACTCTCTCTCTCCCTACACCGCTCTACCACTCTCTCTCTCTCCCTACACCACTCTACCACTCTCTCTCTCCCTATATCACTCCATCACTCTCTCCCTCCCTACACCGCTCTACCACTCTCTCTCTCCCTATATCACTCTACCACTCTCTCTCTCCCTACACCACTCTCTCTCACTACACCGCTCTACCACTCTCTCTCTCTCACTACACCGCTCTACCACTCTCTCTCTCCCTACACCGCTCTACCACTCTCTCTCTCCCTACACCGCTCTACCACTCTCTCTCTCCCTATATCACTCTACCACTCTCTCCCTATATCACTCCATCACTCTCTCTCTCCCTACACTGTCTCTACCACTCTCTCTCTCCCTACACCGCTCTACCACTCTCTCTCTCTCCCTACACCACTCTACCACTCTCTCTCTCCCTATATCACTCCATCACTCTCTCCCTCCCTACACCGCTCTACCACTCTCTCTCTCCCTATATCACTCTACCACTGTCTCTCTCCCTATATCACTCTACCACTCTCTCTCTCCCTACACCACTCTCTCTCACTACACCGCTCTACCACTCTCTCTCTCTCACTACACCGCTCTACCACTCTCTCTCTCTCACTACACCGCTCTACCACTCTCTCTTTCCCTAGATCACTCTACCACTCTCTCTCGCTCTCTACACCACTCTACCACTCTCTCTCTCACTACACCGCTCTACCACTCTCTCTCTCTCACTACACCACTCTACCACTCTCTCTCTCCCTAGATCACTCTACCACTCTCTCTCTCTCTCTACACCGCTCTACCACTCTCTCTCTCACTACACCGCTCTACCACTCTCTCTCTCCATAGATCACTCTACCACTCTCTTTCTCTCTCTCTACGCCACTCTACCACTCTCTCTCTCACTACACCGCTCTACCACTCTCTCTCTCCATAGATCACTCTACCACTCTCTCTCTCTACACCACTCTACCACTCTCTCTCTCTCACTACACCGCTCTACCACTCTCTCTCTCCCTAGATCACTCTACCACTCTCTCTCTCCCTACACCACTCTACCACTCTCTCTCTCTCCCTACACCACTCTACCACTCTCTCTCTCTCCCTACACCACTCTACCACTCTCTCTCCCCTTATACCGCTCTACCACTCTCTCTCTCCCCCTATACCGCTCTACCACTCTCTCTCCCTACACCACTCTACCACTCTCTCTCTCTCCCTACACCACTCTACCACTCTCTCTCTCTCCCTATACCGCTCTACCACTCTCTCTCTCCCTATACTGCTCTACCACTCTACCACTCTCTCTCTACTTCTTTACCACTGTCACTCTCTCTCTATACACTTCTCTCTGTACCACTCCCTCTCTAGCACTCACTCTCTCTACCTCTTCCACTCTTTTCTTTCTCTCTCTCTCTCTCTCTCTCTCACACACTCTCCTTTAATGAAATATTGTCTATTAAATCCGTCTTGTTGCCATCGGCGACAGGGTCTCACAGCAGCACCTTTGTGGCAGGTGGGGGTTACAGAGCACCTGTCCACCCACACAGACACACAGACACACACCCGATGACCCCTGACCCTCTGCACCTTGCATGGCCTGGACAGACACAGACACACACACACACACACACACACACACAGAACAGCTGATGACCCTGACGTACGGCTCTGTGACGGTACAGTTCCGTGTTTCTAGACTCTACGGGGCGTCCTGGGTGATGACAAGCTGACGGATGGACCGCGCTGGGCCAGCAAATGTTTAACCACTGCTGACGGGTCAGTCCCCACTCAGATGGACACAGTTTGACGTTAATAAGCTTGCTGCTTGGCTGTTCACTGGTAATCACAAGGCACAAAGGACCCGACGTTCCCACGTAAGACTAGAGCTGGGCGAAAATCGTCTACATTTGGGGAAAAAGAACCGATAAAAACCAGATAACAGGACCTGAAAGACTCTGTAGTCTATTTGTATATTCTCCGAAATAAAGGCACTAAACTGTCACGGGGGCAGTACCTCTCGTCTCTGGGGTGGCACTTTAGTACCTTTAGTTAGGGAACATAACTGAACCATAATTCTATTTTTGATCCTTCTGTCACCGGTCATTCGAATTTGTGCTCTTAGAGACGAGTCTTTATC